>NC_041385.1:203521135-203584897 GCF_002162155.2 Triticum dicoccoides
CACAACACCGGCGGCCTCCCCAGCCATGACCCGCCCTTTCAGGCGCCTTACTCACGCGGAGCAGCTTGAGCGCTGACGCTTGGGACTCTGCTTCAACTGTGATGCACCCTATGCCCTGGGCCATGTCTTTCCGCGCCTCTTCTACTTGGAGACGACAGACGAGATCGAGGATGACACACCGGAGGATGGCCTCGGCGCCCCAGTCGCCGCAGAGCCCGCACCGGCACCCGCGCCTACTCCGATGACTGCCATCGTCGCACGCTGGTCGGCATCCATGATGAATGGACGATGATCTTACCGGTCACGATTCAGGGCGAGCACCTGTTGGCCCTCCTGGACACAGGTTCCATGCATAACTTCCTGCCGGAGACCACCATCCAGCGTCTCGCGCTACAGCCGACAGGCGGAGAGCAGCTGCGGGTCACCGTCGCTAATGGCGACCATCTACACTGCCATGGGCTCGCCCGTGATGTTCCCAACACTATCGGCAACGAGCACTTCACCATCACCTACGCCCGCATTGACTTGGGCTGTTTCAACTTCATCCTTGGCGTCGACTTCTTGCGGACACTCGGTCCCATCCTTTGGGACTTCGACGCCCTGACGATGACCTTCTCGCGTCTCGGCCACCGCGTCCGCTGGGAGGGCATTGGAGGCACCCTGGCGACGCCCCTGCTCCAGGTGGCGATGGCCACCACTGAGGCCGAGCATCCGCTGTTGGACAACCTCCTGCAGCAGCACCATGATCTCTTTGAGGAGCCGCAGGGCCTTCTGCCGGCTCGGGTCTATGACCATCATATTCACCTGCTTCTAGGATCAGCCCCGGTGGCCGTACAGCACTACAGGTATCCTCAGCTGCAGAAGGATGAGTTGGAGCGGCAGTGTACACTCATGCTTGTTGCGAGCATCATCAGGATCTCCACGTCACCGTTCACTGCGCCGGTCCTCCTTGTTCGCAAGTCGGATGGCACGTGGCGTTTCTGCATCGACTACCGCGCCCTTAATGCTCTCACACTTAAGGACAAGTTCCCTATACCGATGGTCGATGAGCTTCTCGATGAGCTGCATGGGGCGCGCTTCTTCACCAAGATGGATCTCCGGTCGGGGTATCATCAGGTGCGCATGCACCCGGGTGACATCGCCAAGACGGCGTTTCAGACTCATCACGGCCATTTTGAGTTCTTGGTGATGCCTTTTAGCCTCTCCAACGCCCCGGCTACCTTTCAGGCCTTGATGAACGATGTCCTCCGGCCCTACTTATGTTGGTTTGTGCTCGTTTTCTTTGATGACATTCTTATCTACATCGCCTCTTGGGCAGAGCACCTCCAGCATGCGGCCATCGTCTTCAACGAGCTTCGGGTGCATCATCTTCATCTTAAGTGCTCTAAGTGCTCATTTGGGACGCCTTCTGTCGCTTACCTTGGCCACGTCATCTCGGCCCAGGGGGTGGCCATGGACGCCGACGATACATCTCCAATGTATCTACTTTTCCAAACACTTTTGCCCTTGTTTTGGACTCTAACTTGCATGATTTGAATGAAACTAACCCGGACTGACGCTGTTTTTAGCAGAACTGCCATGGTGTTGTTTATTGTGCAGAAAACAAAAGTTCTAGGAATGACCTGAAAATCGATAGAGATAACTTTTGGAAAATATAAAAAATACTGGCGAAAGAATCAAGGCCAGGGGGCCCACACCCTGTCCACGAGGGTGGGGGGCGCGCCCTCTCCCCTTGGGCACGCCCCCTGTCTCGTGGGCCCCCTGATGCTCCACGGACCTCAACTCCAACTCCATATATTCTGTTTCACGGAGAAAAAAATCAGAGAGAAAGTTTCATTGCGTTTTACGATACAGAGCCACCGCCAAGCCCTAATCTCTCTCGGGAGGGCCAATCTGGAGTCCGTTCGGGGCTCTGGAGAGGGGGATTCATCGCCGTCGTCGTCATCAACCATCGTCCATCACCAATTTCATGATGCTCACCGCCGTGCGTGAGTAATTCCATCATAGGCTTGCTGGACGGTGATGGGTTGGATGAGATTTACCATGTAATCAAGTTAGTTTTGTTAGGGTTTGATCCCTAGTATCCACTATGTTCTGAGATTGATGTTGCTATGACTTTGATATGCTTAATGCTTGTCACTAGGGCCAGAGTGCCATGATTTCAGATCTGAACCTATTATGTTTTCATGAATATATGTGAGTTGTTGATCCTATCTTGCAAGTCTATAGTCACCTATTATGTGTTATGATCCGACAACCCCGAAGTGACAATAATCGGGATACTTCTTGGTGATGACCATAGTTTGAGGAGTTCATGTATTCACTATGTGTTAATGCTTTGGTCCGGTAGTCTATTAAAAGGAGGCCTTAATATCCCTTAGTTTCCACTAGGACCCTGCTGCCACGGGAGGTAGGACAAAAGATGTCATGCAAGTTCTTTTCCATAAGCACGTATGACAATATTCGGAATACATGCCTACATTACATTGATGAACTGGAGCTAGTTCTGTGTCACCCTATGTTATAGCTATTACATGAGGAATCGCATCCAACATAATTATCCACCACTGATCCAATGCCTACGAGCTTTTCACATATTGTGTTTCGCTTATTTAATTATCCGTTGCTACTATTACAACTACTACAAAACTGCTATCTTTACTTTTGACACTGTTACCATTACTATCATACTACTTTGCTACTAAATACTTTGCTGCAGATACTAAGTTATCCAGGTGTGGTTGAATTGACAACTCAACTGCTAATACTTAAGAATATTCTTTGGCTCCCCTTGTGTCGAATCAATAAATTTGGGTTGAATACTTTACCCTCGAAAGCTGTTATGATCCCCTACACTTGTGGGTTATCAAGACTAATTTCTAGCACCATTGCCGGGGAGCATAGCTCTATCCTTTGAGTAACTTGGGATTTATATCTGCTGATCACTATGAGGAACTTGAAAGACGAAAGAACTAAGATTTTTCCCTCAACTACGAGGGGAGGTAAGGAACTGCCATCTAGCTCTGCACTAGATTCTCCTTCTATTATTAGTAAGCTTGCGACACCTAAACCTACCACTTCTCTGAATTCTGATATGTTGCATGTTATTGATGATGCCACTTCTGCTATGCATGATACTTATGATGAAACTACTTCTGTGCGTGATACTACTTTGCCATTACATGAATTTCTTGATGAACAACTTGCTAGGGTTAGAGAGAATGAAATTATTAATGATGATATTATTGATGACAGTGATGATGAAAGTTCTCCCCCTGATTATGAATTGCCTGTTGTTCCTGAGGGTTATGTTATGGATGAAGAAGCTGCTAGAGCTATTTTTGCTTGCAAAGATAGATATTTTTTTGGAAATGGAGGCGTGCCCCCGGCCTCTGCATCATGATGATGCATGCGTCCATATTATTAACAATCCAGAATCATCATAAAAGTCTTACAGCTCACAAAACGGAACAAAATAGAGTATCAAAAAATGGAAAAGTACATGTGAACCACGTCAACCGGCACAATGAAGATAAAAAGGATAAGCTCTCTAGACTCCTATCCTGTTATGCGAGCGCCATCCGAACCGGTTGAAGATAATCCAAGCTATCATCTCCCATTGGTTGCACCCAGTAACCAAAGGCTCCCTGGAGTCCATAGGAGTGAGTAAGGACCACGTACGGATCCAAGCTGTAGCTCTAAAGATAACCTGCAAAAAATTTAAATTGTGTTGTCTGTTAAAAATCATATCATTCCTGCAGTTCCATATAGCCCATAATAGCGCACATATTCCAATCCGAATACGACCCGCAGTAATCTGCTCCACCCCAGCTAACCACCTCCCAAACAAAGACGCAATATCAACTGGAGGATTAATATTAAAAGCTATATGAATCGTTCTCCAAAGTAACTTGGCAAGTGGGCATTCAAGAAATAAGTGTTGTATTGTTTCGTCAAGATCACAAAAACAGCACCGCGAAGAACCTACCCATCGCCTCTTAATTAAGTTTTCCTTTGTGAGTATCACTTGCTTGTGAACAAACCACATGAATATTTTAATACGCAAAGGAATCTTAACCTTCCAAATGTGCAGCGACCGTGATAGGGGGCCAGAGTTAATGAGTTCCATATAAAAAGATTTCACCGTAAACCTCCCGTTCGTAGTTAATTCCCATTGTATTGAATCCGGCTGATCAGAGAGTTGAACTTCTATCAATGTCCGGACCAGGTGCATCCAGGCGGTCCATCTCTCACCAACTAACACTCGTCTGAATTGGATGTTCAAGGGAATTGTTTGAAGGACGGTACCCACGTAATCCTCCTTACGTTGCACAATATTATAGAGTGTAGGATATTGGATGGCCAAGGGCGTCTCTCCTAGCCACGTGTCTTCCCAAAATCTTGTTGACATGCCATTGCCAACCAAGAATTTGACCCTACGAAAGAACAAGTCCATCGTGCGCATAAGTCCCTTCCAGAATGGCAAATCAGTCGGTCTCATGGTAACCTAGGCTAGCGTTTTCGAATGTAGATACTTATTACGCAAGATTTGAGACCACATACCCTCCGACTCAGTCTCTAGTCTGTAGAGCCATTTGCTCATAAGACATTTGTTCTTGATTTCTAAGTTTTCAATGCCGAGACCCCCTTCGTCTTTAGGTCGGTAAATGATATCCCATCGCGCGAGACGGTATTTCCGCTTGGCCTCATCAAACTGCCAAAAGAAGCGTGATCTAAAGAAATCAAGTCACTTGCGAACTCCTTTCGGAACTTCGAAGAACGACAGAAGGAACATCGGCATACTAGTCAGTACTGAGTTAATCAGGACTAGCCGACCTCCATATGACATAAGATTACCCTTCGAGCAGCTAAGTTTTTTTTCAATTCATTCTTCAATACATTTCAAATCTTTATTGAAGAGTTTACGGTGATGGATCGGTATACCCAAGCAATTGAATGGTAAGGCACCTGACTCGCACCCAAACAGTTGTCTGTATTTGTGTTCCTCATCTTTGGCCTTCCCAAAGCTGAACACCTCGCTCTTATGAAAATTAATTTTTAATCCACAATTGTTTGAAGAGACATAAAATAAGTTTCATATTACGTGCCTTAGCCATATCATGTTCCATGAAGAGAATAGTGTCATTAGCATATTGTAGAATGGAAACCCCTCCATCGACAAGATGACGAACTAGACCCTCCACATGGCCATGCTGCTTGGCCCTGCCAATAATGACGGCCAACATATCTGCCACAATATTTAACAGAAGAGGAGACATGGAATCCCCTTGTTGTAACCCCTTATGTGTGTGGGAATAGTGACCGATGTCGTCGTTCACCTTGATTCCTACACTACCTTTTTGGACTTGGGTATCAACTTGCTTCCTCCAAGTTTCAGAAAAACCCTTCATGCACATTGCCTGTTGAAGAAAAGGCCATTTTACTTTATCGTACGCCTTCTCAAAGTCCAATTTGAAAATAACCCCATCTAGTTTCTTCGAGTGGATCTCATGAAATGTTTCATGTAGAAGGACCACCCCTTCCAGTATGTGTCGTCCCGGCATGAACGCTGTCTGTCTCGGTTGGATCACCGAATGAGCAATTTGTGTCAATCTATTAGTTCCTACCTTTGTGAATATGTTGAAACTCACATTCAGCAGGCAAATGGGGCAGAATTGTTCGATCCGAACTGCCTCATCTTTCTTAGGTAACAACGTGATCGTCCCAAAGTTAAGATGAAACAACTCCAAATGACCGTCAAAAAAGTCATGAAACATAGGCATAAGATCATCTTTAATAATATGCCAACATTTCTTATAGAATTCAGCGGGAAACCCATCTGGTCCCGATGCTTTATTCGGCTTCATTTGGGAGATTGCCTGATAAACATCTTTTTCAGTAAACGGTGCAGAGAGAACATCATTCTCTGCTGCCTGTAATTGAGGTATATCATCAATCACAGATTCATCGAGGGACACCATAGATGAATTAGGGGGACCAAAAAGTTTTTTATAATAGTTAGAAATGTATGCCTTCAGATTTTCATGTCCCACTATTGTCCCCTCGTCCTGTTCAAGCTGTATAATTTTTTCTTCCTATGTTTTCCCTTTGCAACCATATGAAAAAATTGTGTATTGTCATCCCCTTGGACAACCCTCATTATTTCCGCATGCAATGCCCACTTCAGCTCCTCTTCTCTCAAGAGGGCCCGTAGACCTTGGTCAACCTGGGACTTCGTTCGTTGCTCATGAACAGAGAGAAGAGTGACCTCTGCCTTTAAGTCTAATGCCTCAATCAACTGAGTAAGACGCTCTTTTTCTTGTTTATAGATCACACTCTCATTTCTGGCCCAACCACGCAGAAATTGTCGGAGATGTCTAATTTTATTTTGCCATCGCTCAACATGAGTCCTTCCACTAACCGGCTTAGCCCGTTCTCGTGCAATCATCTCCATAAATCCTTCTCGCTCAAACCAACTATGCTCGAAGGAGAAGATATTTTTATTTGCCACATGTGTAGCCTCACCCGAGTCTAGAAGAAGTGGTGTGTGATACGAGATCGCTCTCTGCATCACATGAACCAACACCAACGGATATTTTTGTTCCCACTCCACACTAGCAAGAACCCTATCCAATTTTCATAAGTCGGAATAGGTAACGAGTTAGCCCATGTAAACTGTCTACCGGTGAGCTCAATTTCTCTCAAATTGAGACTCTCGATAATCATGTTAAACATCATGGACCATCGTCCATCAAAATTGTCATTGTTCTTTTCATCTCTTCTCCTAATGATATCAAAACCCCTCCCAACTAGTATAGGCAGATTTTCATCTCCACAAATCCGCACCAAATCGGCCAAAAAGTTAGGTTTGAGTTCAGGTTGTGCTGCCCCATAGACCGCTACTAGGGACCATTGAAACCCGTCTAGTTTTGATCGCACCCTGAATTTGACCGAAAAATCTCCGTGAACCACATTAAGCACCTCTAACGTCTCACACCGTACTCCTAGTAAAATCCCACCGGATCAGTCTCTAGGAGGTAAGATGTGCCAATAAAAATCTATACCACTGGAGAGAGTTTGAAGAAACTGTGATGTGAAATTATCTCGTCCAGTTTCCAATAGTGCGATGAACTCTAAGTGTTGTTCTATCGTTGTTTCTGCTAAGAATCTTTGTTTAGCCAAGTCTGCTAGACCTCTGCTATTCCAGAAAATTACTTTCATAAGTCATCATGATTTGTTTTATGCTTAACTCGGGCACTTCTGCTTACCGCCGATGTAGTGTAAATTTTCCTATTCCAGGGTTGTTTGGGCTTCTCCTCAACTCCCTATGGGATAGAAGGATCGGTGACCACAGAATCTCCCCCCCATCAGGAGAGGCTCAACTGTGTCTTTAATCTCCAAATCCTCCGCTAAATATGATCTTAAAAAGTTATTAGCTAAATGGAAGCAGCAATCCCTTAATGCTAGAATGAAACCTGACCCCGCTTTTGCTACTTCACCTATCTGTGTTACTGATAAGGATTATGAATTCTCTGTTGATCCTGAGATAATTACTTTGGTTGAATCTGATCCTTTTTATGGCTATGAATCTAAAAATGTTGTGGCACATCTTACCAAGTTAAATGATATAGCCACCCTATTTACTAATGATGAGAAGTCTCGCTATTATTATATCCTTAAGATATTTCCGTTCTCATTAAAGGGTGATGCTAAAACTTGGTTTAATTCTCTTGATCCTGGTTGTGTGCGTAGTCCCCATAATATGATTTATTACTTCTCTGCTAAATATTTCCCTACTCATAAGAAACAAGCTGCCTTGCGGGAAATATATAATTTTGTGCAGATCAAAGAAGAGAGTCTCCCACAAGCTTGGGGGAGGCTTCTCCGATTACTTAATGCTTTGCCTGATCATCCTCTTAAGAAAAATGAAATACTTGATATATTTTATAATGGACTAACCGATGCTTCCAAGGACTACTTGGATAGTTGTGCTGGTTGTGTTTTCAGGGAAAGAACAGTCGACCAAGCTGAATTACTATTGAATAATATGTTGACTAATGAAAATAATTGGACTCTTGCTGAGCCAATTCCCGAGGCATTCCTGAGCCAAGTGAGCCAACTCTTGAGCCTATTCCGAAACCTACCCCGAAGAAGAGGGGTGTTCTATTTCTCAGTCCTGAAGATATGCAAGAGGCAAAGAAATCAATGAAAGAAAAGGGTATTAAAGCTGAAGATGTTAAGAATTTGCCTCCTACCGAAGAAATACATGGTCTCAATTTACCGCATGTCGAAGAAACACATTGTCTTGATAACCCGACACATGTAGTAAAGGTAAATTCCTCTATAGATATGATAAAGTTGAAATCCCGTCTACTAAATTTCATAGCCCGTGCTTAGACGAATTTGATGACTTTATGTCTAGACAAGAAAGTTTTAATGCTTATGTTGGTAGAGAATTAAAGAATAATGCTTTCGAAATAGGACGCTTGAGTGATTATATGGCTAGAGTTAAAGGTGAACTTAAACTCATTAGCAAATATGCTTCTATGGTTACCACTCAAGCTGAGCAAGTACTTAAAGCTCAAAGTGATTTGCTTGATGAATTAAATAATAAACATGACTTCGCTGTTAGAGTGGCTACTAGAACTGGTAGAATGACTCAGGAACCTTTGTATCCTGAAGGCCACCCTAAGAGAATCGAGCAGGATTTTCAGACAAATAATTTAGAGGCACCTAGTTCTTCCAAAAAGAAGAAAAAGAAAAACAATAAGACTTTGCATGCTTCTAGTGAACCTGTTGTAGACACACCTGAGAATCCCAATGATATTTCTATTTGTGATGCTGAAACACAATCAGGTGATGAACATGAACCTAGTGATGATGTTAATGATAATGTTCATGTTGATGCTCAACCTAGCAAAAATGATGATGTAGATATTGAACCTGCTGTTGATCTTGATAACCCACAATCAAAGAATCAACGTTATGATAAGAGAGATTTTGTTGCTAGGAAGCACGGTAGAGAAAGAGAACCATGGGTTCAGAAACCCATGCACTTTCCTCCTAAACCATCCAAGACAAAGGATGATGAGGATTTTGAGTGCTTTGCTGAAATGATTAAACCTATCTTCTTACGTATGCGCTTAACTAATATGCTTAAATTAAATCCTTATGCTAAATATATGAAGGATATCATTACAAATAAAAGAAAGATACCGGAAGCTGAAATCTCCACCATGCTTGCTAATTATACTTTTAAAGGTGGAATACCAAAGAAACTTGGAGATCCAGGGGTACCAACTATACCATGCTCCATTAAAAGAAACTATGTTAAAACTGCTTTATGTGATCTTGGAGCCGGTGTTAGTGTTATGCCTCTCCCTTTATATCATAGACTTAAATTGAATAAGTTGACACCTACTGAAATATCTTTGCAAATGGCTGATAAATCAACTGCTATACCTGTCGGTATTTGTGAGGATGTGCCTGTTGTGGTTGCAAATGTCACTATCTTAACGAACTTTGTTATTCTTGATATTCCCGAGGACGATAGTATGTCGATTATCCTTGGTAGACCCTTTTTGAATACTGCAGGGGCTGTTATTGATTGCAATAGAGGCAATGTGACTTTTCATGTTAATGGTAATGAGCATATGGTACACTTTTCGAGGAAACAACCTCAAGTTCATAGCATCAATTCTATTGGAAAAGTTCCAACTATCATTATTGGAGGTTTTGAATTTCCTCTTCCTACTGTCAAGAAAAAGTATGATATTCTTATTGTTGGGGATGTTCATATCCTCGTTGAGGTAACCTAGTGTTATTCAAAATTTCTCCAGTTTCGTGTTATTCGGAATGAGTTTGTTAACAAGACTTGATCAACCTTGTTAGTGGATTCATTTTGATGATCATGAGATGGATGAAACTCGAAGGCACAACCTTCTGTACCCTCTTTTTACTTTCTGTTATTTAGAATAAATAAAGCAAAAATAGTATTATCTGTCTGTTTTCTGAATTATCCACGCAATAAAAAAATATCCCAAAAATAAAAGTGCTCCAAATGCCCTGCAAATTTAGTATGATTTTTTATGGAATATTTGAGGATTTTAGGCACTGAAAACACTGCAGGGGGGCAAGCACCTGGCCACGAGGGTGGAGGGCGCGCCCACACCCCCTAGGTGCGCCCCCATGTCTCGTGGGCCCACGGTGGACCCCCTCCACTTATTCCTGCACCCACACACTCCATCTTCCTCCCAAAAAAATCCCCATCCAGCTCAAGCACGAGTTCTAGCTCATTTTGCTGCGATTTTCGATCTCCTTGCTCAAAGCTCCATTCACAAAACTGCTTTGGGAGATTGTTGCTTGGTATGTGACTCCTCCATTGATCCAATTAGTTTTTGTTCTAGTGCTTTATTCATTGAAATTTTTTGCTGCATAGGTGACCCTGTTCTTGAGCTTGCATGTCAAATTTATGAGGTCCCAAGTAATTCTAATGCATGATATAGGCTCTAGGCACTTGTAGGATTAGTTGCTACCAATCTTGTTTAGTTTTATTCACTTTTATTTTGAAGTTACTAAAAATTTCATAAAATTTTCAGAGAAAGAAATATGTCTAGGAGAATGTACCAAGGTTGTTCCTCAACAAAGAGAGGACCTAGGCGTGCTATGTGTGAGCAAGACGATTAACCACCAAGGGATGCTGGAGTGCGAGCTTGTGAGTGGCCATCAGAAGAGTTTATGGTCAATGCAGACATTAAGGATGAATTTGACGCATATGTGCGTAATGCCGATCTTGAGGACTTCTTAAAAGATAAGTGTCCTCGGTACTACCAATTGACTGATTCATTCGTAAGAAGGTTTAAATATACATCTTCGCATAATTCTCAGAGTGTCTTGTTTGATATTTATGGTCAATCTTATACCATGGACTTAGAAGATTTTACAACTGCTTGCAAACTCCCGCAGTGGGGCAATGTTCATGAACCCCATATATCTGAATATAAAGACTTTCTTGCTAGTATTACTGTGGGAGAATCTAGGGATATAGCACAAGCTACCATAGGGAGCATTCATTTTCCTGCTATACATTATTTTGCTCTCTTCATTTGTAGATGCATTAATGGTAAAACTGAAGCATTTCACCTGTGTGTCCCTGATCTTTGTGTCCTCAAGAGTGCTATGTTAGGTAATAAAGATTACAACTTGGGGGCAATAGTTGCATGTAGGTTGCATAATAATGGTATATCTGGAGATTTATTTGGAGGGATTTATGCGACCCGTATTGCTAATTATCTTGGTATAGCCCCACGAGAGGACGATATGGAGTTGCTTCCTGCTTATTTAGATTATGACGCGATGGTCAAACATCGTTTTCTTTTGAGGAATGAACAATTCCTCCAGTATCGACTAATCTTTGACAGACGTAGCGTTGTCCATGTTACTCTCCCTGCTCCTTCCCTTTTTGATTACCAGGCAAAACAAAGATATGTTGTTACCAGGGAGGAGGCAGTTGAACATGAGGGGAGAGCGGAGGCGGCTCGCCAACATGCCGCTGCTCAGGATGCATTTGCTGTTGCATCTCAGTACGACCCCAGTTATAACTTTAGATATCAGCCAGGCTATCCATGGCCATAGACCAACTTAGGATGCATTTGGGGGAGTACGTATTTCTCACCGACTTTACATTCATGTTCACACACTATTCTAGTTGTCGGTGCTCATACTCTTTCATTGTATTATCCATGCTAGTTTAATTTCTTTTTCTAGCTTTCTTCTTGTGTGTTTGATAAACCTTAAGAAAAACCAAAAAAAATAGTTAGTTTACTTTCCATGCTTGTAGTAGTAATTAGATGAAAAACCCAAAAAGATTTCTCGTTCTTCTTTTACTTGTTGGGAGCTTTCCCGTGTAAATAGTTTAATTTTCTTTTCTTTTCTTTGGGGGCCGAGAGTAGAAGACCATATTAAAAATGTTTAGTGGCTCTCATATGCATGATTGTTGATTTAACTTAGAGCCCATATTACCTTGTCTTCTCTCTTGAATTGAATGCTTGCAGATTCCAGCTTAGTCCAATGCACATGCACTATTATTATTATACATATTGTTCGGTCGCGCAAGTGAAAGGCAATAATGACGATATATGATGGATTGATTGAGATGAGAGAAGCTGGTATGAAATCGACCTCTTTTGTTTTTGTAAATATGATGAGTTCATCGTTCCCGATTCAGCCTATTATGAAGTAAACATATTTGCAATGACATTTAGAGATTATAGTTGCTTGTGCCATGCTTAATTAGCTACGAGTTTATAATGGTCTACCTTGCATGCCAACATGCTATTAAAATGATTATGATGTGGTATGATGGGATGGTATCCTCCTTTGAATGAATTGAGTGACTCGACTTGGCACATGTTCACGCATGTAGTTGAAACAATCAACATAGCCTTCACAATATTTATGTTCATGGTGGATTATATCCTACTCATGCTTGTACTTGGTGTAAATTAATTTTAATGCACGTTCATGACTATTGTCGCTCTGTCAGTTGGTAGATTCCCAGTCTTTTGCTAGCCTTCACCTGTACTAAGCGGGAATATTGCTTGTGCATCCAAACTCCATAAACCCCAAAGTTGGTCCATATGAGTCCACCATACCTTCCTATATGCGGTATCTACCTACCTTTCCAAGTAAATTTGTATGTGCCAAGCTCTAAACCTTCAAATGAAATTCTGTTTTGTATGCTCGAGCATCTCATGTTTCAACTAGGGCTGTCTGTATCTTCCATGCTAGGTGGGTTATTCTCAATAGGAATGGACTCCGCTCCTCATTCACGAGAAAATGGCTGGTAACCGGGATGCCCAGTCCCATGATCAAAAAGATCAAAGCAAATCAAAATAATTAAACAAAACTCCCCCAGGGCTGTTGTTAGTTGGAGGCACTCATTGTTTCGAGCAAGCCATGGATTGACGCTTGTTGGTGGTGGGGGAGTATAAAATTTTACCATTCTGTTTGGGAACCGCCTATAATGTATGTAGCATGCAAGATATCGCCATCTCATAGTTGTTGCATTGACAGTGAAAGTATGCCGCTCAAAATGTTATTCATCTCTATTTTAAAATCGAGCTCTGGCACCTCTACCAATCCCTGCTTCCGTCTGCGAAGGGCCTATCTATTTACTTTTATGTTGAGTCATCACCTTCTTATTAAAAGGCACCCGCTGGAGAGCACACTGTCATTTGCATTCATTACTATTAGTTTATATTGGGTATGACTTGACTGGATCTCTTTCACCTTGAATTACAATGTTTAGTCAGTCCTTGGTCTTTAAAGGTGCTCTGCATTTATGTTTTGCGGTCTCAGAAAAGGCTAGCGAGATACTATCTTGTTATATCATATTATGATTGTTTTGAGAAAGTGTTGTCGTCCAAGTTTTATTATTATTGCTCGCTAGCTGATTATGCCATTGATATGAGTAAATATGAGACCTAAGTGTTATTGTGAATATGGTTAGTTCATAATCTTTGCTGAAAACTTGAATGTTGGCTTTACATATTTACAACAACAAGAGCAAATAGAGTTTGTAGAAGTTTTTCTTTATCACTTTCAGTTTATCAACTAAATTGCTTGAGGACAAGAAAAGGTTTAAGATTGGGGGAGTTGATACGTCTCCAACGTATCTACTTTTCCAAACACTTTTGCCCTTGTTTTGGACTCTAACTTGCATGATTTGAATGAAACTAACTCGGATTGACGCTGTTTTCACCAGAACTGCCATGGTGTTGTTTATTGTGCAGAAAACAAAAGTTCTCGGAATGACATGAAAATTCACGGAGATAAATTTTGGAAAATATAAAAAATACTGGCAAAAGAATCAAGGCCAGGGGGCCCACACCCTGTCCATGAGGTTGGGGGGCGCGCCACTTCCCCTAGGCATGCCCCCCTGTCTCGTGGGCCCCCTGATGCTCCACTGACCTCAACTCCGACTCCATATATTCTGTTTCGTGGAGAAAAAAATCAGAGAGAAAGTTTCATCACGTTTTACGATATGGAGCCGCCGCCAAGCCCTAATCTCTCTCGGGAGGGCTGATCTGGAGCCCGTTCGGGGCTCCGGAGAGGGGGATTTGTCGCTGACGTCATCATCAACCGTCCTCCATCACCAATTTCATGATGCTCACCGCCGTGCGTGAGTAATTCCATCGTAGGCTTGCTGGACGGTGATGGGTTGGATGATATTTACCATGTAATCAAGTTAGTTTTGTTAGGGTTTGATCCCTAGTATCCACTATGTTCTGAGATTGATGGTGCTATGACTTTGCTATGCTTAATGCTTGTCACTAGGGCCCGAGTGCCATGATTTCAGATCTGAACCTATTATGTTTTCATGAATATATGTGAGTTCTTGATTCTATCTTGCAAGTCTATAGTCACCTATTATGTGTTATGATCCGACAACCCCGAAGTGACAATAATCGGGATACTTCTCGGTGATGACCATAGTTTGAGGAGTTCATGTATTCACTATGTGTTAATGCTTTGGTCTGGTACTCTATTAAAAGGAGGCCTTAATATCCCTTAGTTTCCACTAGGACCCCGCTGCCACGGGACGGTAGTACAAAAGATGCCATGCAAGTTCTTTTCCATAAGCACGTATGACTATATTCGGAATACATGCCTACATTACATTGATGAACTGGAGCTAGTTCTGTGTCACCCTATGTTATAGCTATTACATGAGGAATCGCATCCGACATAGTTATCCATCACTGATCCAATGCCTACGAGCTTTTCACATATTGTGTTTCGCTTATTTACTTTTCCATTGCTACTGTTACAACTACTACAAAACTGCAATCTTTACTTTTGCCACTGTTACCATTACTATCATACTACTTTGCTACTAAATACTTTGCTGCAGATACTAAGTTATCCAGGCGTGGTTGAATTGACAACTCAACTGCTAATACTTAAGAATATTCTTTGGCTCCCCTTGTGTCGAATCAATAAATTTGGGTTGAATACTTTACCCTCGAAAGCTGTTAAAATCCCCTACACTTGTGGGTTATCAGCCGACAAGGTGGTGGCCGTCACCGCCTGGCCGATTCCACAGTCTCCGCGGGCTCTTCGCGGCTTTCTGGGCCTCATGGGGTACTATCGGAAGTTCATCCGGGAGTTTGGCCTCATCGTGGCCCCGCTCACGCGCCTTCTCCGTCGCGACGCCTTCTCTTGGGATGAGGAGGCCACTACAACGTTCGAGGCCCTCAAGGGGGCCCTCACAACGGGTCCCATCCTGCAGATGCCTGATTTCGACCTACCGTTCACCATCGACTGCGACGCCTCCGGTGCGGGGTTCGGTGCGGTCCTTCATTAGGGCGATCTCGCCTTCTTCAGCCGGCCCTTTGCCACCCGCCATCTTAAGCTGGCAGCCTATGAGCGCGAGCTCATTGGGTTGGTACAGGCGGTGCGTCACTGGCGGCCCTATCTTTGGGGTCGCTCCTTCCGGATCCGTACGGACCACTACAGCCTCAAGTTCATGCTGGATCAGAGGCTCTCGACCGTGCCGCAGCACCAGTGGATCAGTAAACTCTTCCGGTTTTACTTCACTGTCAAGTACCGTCTGGGTCGTCTTAACACCGTCGCCGACGCCCTGTCTCGGCGTGACGCCGACGTGGACGACGGTGCAGTTAAGGGGGCGGCCTTCTGCATCATCACCGGGCCCTCCTTCGCCCTCTACACCGGCATCCGGCAGGCGACCGTGGCCGCGGCTGACGCTCTCCTCCTTCAGCAGCAGCTGGCTGCGGGGGAGCTGGAGGAGTCATGGAGCCTCACCGACGGCTTGCTCCTTGCTACGTCTTGAGCTTGCTTTGGTTTTCCTTGAAAAGGAAAGGGTGATGCAGCAATAGTAGCGTAAGTATTTCCTTCAGTTTTTGAGAACCAAGGTATCAATCCAGTAGGAGGCTCCTCAAAAGTCCCACGCACCTACACAAACAAACAAGAACTCGCAACCAACGCAATAAAGGGGTTGTCAATCCCTTCACAGCCACTTGCGAAAGTGAGATCTGATAGAGATAGTATGATAAGATAAATATATTTTGGGTATTTTATAATATAGATAGAAAAGTAAACATTGCAAATAAAAGTAGATTGAAATCTTATATGATAAAAGATAGACCCGGGGGCCATAGGTTTCACTAGTGGCTTCTCTCAAGATAGCATAAGTATTACGGTGGGTGAACAAATTACTGTCGAGCAATTGAGAGAAAAGCGAATAATTATGAGATTATCTAGGCATGATCATGTATATAGGCATCATGTCCGTGACAAGTAGACCGACTCCTGCCTACATCTACTACTATTACTCCACACATCGACCGCTATCCAGCATGCATCTAGAGTATTAAGTTCATAAAGAACAGAGTAACGCATTAAGAAAGATGACATGATGTAGAGGGATAAACTCATGCAATATGATATAAACCCCATCTTTTTATCCTCGATCGCAACAATACAATACGTGCCTTGCTGCCCCTCCTATCACTGGGAAAGGACACCGCAAAATTGAACCCAAAGCTAAGCACTTCTCCCATTGCAAGAAAGATCAATCTAGTAGGCCAAACCAAAATGATAATTCGAAGAGACTTGCAAAGATAACTTAATCACACATAAAAGAATTCAGAGGAGATTAAAATATTTCTCATAGATAAATTTGATCATAAACCCACAATTCATTTGATCTCGACAAACACACCGCAAAAAGTGTTACATCGAATAGATCTCCAAGAAGATTGAGGAGAACATGGTATTGAGATCCAAAGAGAGAGAATAAGCCATCTAGCTAATAACTATGGACCCGAAGGGTCTATGGTAAACTACTCACAACTCATCGGAGAGGCTATGGTTTTGATGTAGAAGCCCTCCATGGTCGATTCCCCCTCCGGTGGAGCACCGACGAAGGCTCCAAGATGGGATCTCACGGATACCGAAGGTTGCGGCGGTAAAATTAGGTTTTCGTTGGCTCCCCTGATGTTTTCAGGGTACATGGGTATTTATAGGAGGAAGAAGTAGGTCGGTGGACGCCCGAGGGTCCCACGAGATAGGGGGCGCTCCCTCCACCCTCGTGGCCGCCTCGGTGGTTGCTTGACTTCCACTCCAAGTCCTCTCGATCACGTTCGTTCCAAAATTCACGCTCCCGAAGGTTTCATTCCGTTTGGACTCCGTTTGGTATTCCTTTTCTTCGAAACACTGAAATAGGCAAAAAAACAGCAATACGGGTTGGGCCTCCGATTAGTAGGTTAGTGCCAAAATGATATAAATGTGTAAAGTAAAGCCCATAAACAGCCAAAACGGGTAATATAATAGCATGGAACTATTAAAAATTATAGATACGTTGGAGACGTATCAAGCATCCCCAAGCTTAATTCATGCTCGTCCTCGAGTAGGTAAATGATAAAAACAGAATTTTTGATGTGGAATGCTACCTAGCATAATTCTTAATGTAATTTTCTTTAATGTGGCATGAATGTTCAGATCCAAATGATTCAAAATAAAAGTTCATATTGACATAAGGAATAGTAATACTTCAAGCATACTAATCAAGCAATCATGTCTTCTCAAAATAACATGGCTAAAGAAAGTTATCCCTACAAAATCATATAGTCTAGATGTTGCTCTATCTTCATCACACAAAGTATTTAATCATGCACAACCCCGATGACAAGCCAAGCAATTGTTTCATACTTTAGTAATCTCAAACCTTTTCAACTTTCACGCAATACATGAGCGTGAGCCATGGACATAACACTATAAGTGGAATAGAATGGTGGTTGTGGAGAAGAGGAAAAAGGAGGAAGATGGTCTCACATCAACTAGGCGTATCAATGGGCTATGGAGATGCCCATTAATAGATATCAATGTGCGTGAGTAGGGATTGCCATGCAACGGATGCACTAGAGCTATAAATGTATGAAAGCTCAACAAAAGAAACTAAGTGGGTGTGCATCCAACTTGCTTGCTCACGAAGACCTAGGGCATTTTGAGGAAGCCCATCATTGGAATATACAAGCCAAGTTCTATAATGAAAAATTCCCACTAGTATATGAAAGTTACAACATAGGAGACTCTCTATCATGAAGATCATGGTGCTACTTTGAAGCACAAGTGTGGTAAAAAGGATAGTAGCATTGTCCCTTCTCTCATTTTTGTTGTTGGCCTTTCTTTTTTTATTTGGCCTTTCTCTCTCTTTTTTTAAGTCCGAAGTCTCATCCCGACTTGTGGGGGAATCATAGTCTCCATCATCCTTACCTCACTGGGACAATGCTCTAATAATGAAGATCATCACACTTTTATTTACTTACAACTCAAGATTACAACTCAATACTTAGAACAAGATATGACTCTATATAAATGCCTCCGGCGGTGTACCGGAATATGCAATGAATCAAGAGTGACATGTATGAAAATAATGAAGGTGGCCTTGCCACAAATACGATGTCATATACATGATCATGCAAAGAGCAATATGACAATAATGATGCGTGTCATATAAACGGAACGGTGGAAAGTAGCATGGCAATATATCTCGGAATGGCTATGGAAATGCGATAATAGGTAGGTATGGCGGCTGTTTTGAGGAAGGTATATGGTGGGTGTATGGTACCAGCGAAAGTTGCACGGCATAAGAGAGGCTAGCAATGGTGGAAGGGTGAGAGTGCGTATAATCCAAGGACTCAACATTAGTCATAAAGAACTCATGTACTTATTGCAAAAATCTACAAGTCATCAAAAACAAAGTACTACGCGCATGCTCCTAGGGGTATAGATTGGTAGGAAAAGACCATCGCTCACCCCCGACCGCCACTCATAAGGAAGACAATCAATAAATAAAATTGTGCTCCAACTTCATCACAAAGCGGTACACCATACATGCATGCTACGGGAATCACAAACTTCAACACAAGAATTCTTTAAATTCATAATCACCCAACTAGCATGAGTCTAATATTACCACCTCCATATCTCAAAACAATTATTAAGTATCAAATTGATCATAGCATCCAATTCACTTTCTATGGTAGTTTTTATTATACCCAACTTGGATGCTCGTCATTCTAGGAACAATTTTATAACCATAGCAAATACCATGCTGTTCTAAGAGACTCTCAAAATAATATAAGTGAATCATGAGAGATCAATAATTTCTACAAAATTAAGCCACCACCATGCTCTAAAAGATATAAGTGAAGCACTAGACAAAAACTATCTAGCTCAAAAGATATAAGTGAAGCACATAGCGTATTCTAATAAATTTCAATCAAGTGGGCTTCTGCCAAAAGGTGTGTACAGCAAGGATTATTGTGGTAAACTAAAAAGCAAAGACTAATATCATACAAGACGCTCCAAGCAAAACACATATCATGTGGCAAATAAAAATATAGATCCAAGTAAAGTTACCAATGAAAGAAGACGAAAGAGGGGATGCCTCCCGGGGGCATCCCCAAGCTTAGGCTTTTTCCACTCCTTATTCCATAGTCCATCAAATCTTTACCCAAAACTTGAAAACTTCACAACACAAAACTCAACAGGAAATCTTATAAGCTCCGTTAGTGAAAGAAAGAAAAACCACCACATAAGGTACTTTAATGAACTCATTATTTATTTATATTAGTGTTAAACCTACTGTATTCCAAGTTTTCTATGGTTCATACCACTTAATACTAGCCATAGATGCATCAAAATAAGCAAACAACACACGAAAGGCAGAATCTGTCAAAAACAGAACAGTCTGTAGCAATATGTAACCCTGGAATACTTATGGAATTATAAAAATCTTACCAAAATATGAAGTCCTGGGAAATTTGTCTATTGATCTACAGCAAAAAGAATCAACGCAAAATCACGTTTCTGTGAATTATTAAAATTATTTTCATGCGTGTAAAGTTTCTGTTTTTCAGAAGAATCAAATTAACTATCACCATAGGTTATCCTATAGGTTCTACTTGGCACAAACACTAAATAAAACATAAAAACACATCTAAACATAAGGTAGATGCAAAATTTATTACTAAACAGGAGCAAAAACAAAAAACAAAAATAAAATTGGGTTGCCTCCCAACTATCGTTATCGTTTAACACCCCTAGCTAGGCATAAAAGCGAGGATAGATCTAACTAGTGCCATCTTTGGCACTCAATTCTTCAATAGAGCACTTATAATCCTTAGGAGTTTCTTTATTTTTAGTAATGATTAAGCTCTTAGGCAAGAAATCAAGAAATTCGTTTGTGGCAAAAGGTTCCTTAATGATAGCAACAAAATTGGGATGAACACTTATTGATTTGAGATCGGCACTTTCTTTACTAGAAGATTCACCCTTATTATTAGGAACATACATGACCTTGGAAATTTTGGTAGGAGGAGTTGGGGTATTTTTCACGGATGAAAAGGCAGCCCCTAAGTTGGTGATAATGTCCTCCACTTTACCAATTCTTGTAGAATCAAGATCTATTCTTTCATTAACTATAGGTTCTTTTTCTTTAAAAAGTTTCAAGGTAACTCCAACCCTAGATCCATATTGGGTAATCTGATTGTGGATCTTTTTATCCAAATTTTCAATTAACTCACTAGTGGAAACTTTATTTTCAATAATTTCAAGCCTTTGTATCACATGTTCCAAAGTTAAACAGTTCCATTAACCAAAAGAGGGGGTGGACCAAACAAATCTAACATGGCATTATAAGCGTCAAAAGTGGGGCTACCCAAGAAGTTCCTTCCGGTAATGGTATCAAGAATATATCTATTCCAAGGAGTAGTGCCTACATAAAAATTGCAAAGAAGAACGGAAGTGGATTACTTCCTGGTGGATCTATTTTGAGCATTGCAAATTCTATGCCAAGCATCTTTTAAATTTTCTCCCTCCCTTTGTTTAAAATTGAGAACTTTGTGATAGGGAGTATTAACGAGGATAGGAGGACTAGTCATAACGAAAAGGTAAACGATCCAACACAAGAGCAAACAAAAAGGCAAGCGAAAGAGAGAGGAGATTGGGAAAGAGAGGGCGAATAAAACGGCAAGGGTGAAGTGGGGGAGAGGAAAATGAGAGGCAAATGGCAAATAATGTAAATGTGAGGGAGATCAGTTTGTGATGGGTACTTGGTATGTCTTGACTTGAGCGAAGACCTCCCCGGCAACGGCGCCAGAAATCCTTCTTGCTACGTCTTGAGCTTGCGTTGGTTTTCCTTGAAGAGGAAAGGGTGATGCAGCAATAGTAGCGTAAGTATTTCCCTCGGTTTTTTGAGAACCAAGGTATCAATCTAGTAGGAGGCTCCTCAAAAGTCCCACGCACCTACACAAACAAACAAGAACTCGCAACCAACGCAATAAATGGGTTGTCAATCCCTTCACGGCCACTTGCGAAAGTGAGATCTGATAGAGATAGTATGATAAGATAAATATATTTTTGGTATTTTATAATATAGATAGAAAAGTAAAGATTGCAAATAAAAGTAGATTGAAAGCTTATATGATAAAAGATAGACCCCGGGGCCATAGCTTTCACTAGTGGCTTCTCTCAAGATAGTATAAGTATTACGGTGGGTGAACAAATTACTGTCGAGCAATTGATAGAAAAGCGAATAATTATGAGATTATCGAGGCATTATCATGTATATAGGCATCACGTCCGTGACAAGTAGACCGACTCCTGCCTACATCTACTACTATTACTCCACACATCGACCGCTATCCAGCATGCATCTAGAGTATTAAGTTCATAAAGAACAAAGTAACGCATTAAGAAAGATGACATGATGTAGATGGATAAACTCATGCAATATGATATAAACCCCATCTTTTTATCCTTGATGGCAACAATACAATATATGCCTTCCTGCCCCTGCTGTCACTGGGAAAGGACACCGTAAGATTGAACCCAAAGCTAAGCACTTCTCCCATTGCAAGAAAGATCAATCTAGTAGGCCAAACCAAACTGATAATTCGAAGAGACTTGCAAAGATAACTTAATCACACATAAAAGAATTCAGAGGAGATTCAAATATTTCTCATAGATAAATTTGATCATAAACCCACAATTCATCGGATCTCGACAAACACACCGCAAAAAGAGTTACATCGAATAGATCTCCAAGAAGACCGAGGAGAACATGGTATTGAGATCCAAAGAGATAGAAGAAGCCATCTAGCTAATAACTATGGACCCGAAGGTCTGTGGTAAACTACTCACAACTCATCGGAGAGGCTATGGTGTTGATGTAGAAGCCCTCCATGGTCGATTCCCCCTCCGGCAGAGCGCCAACGAAGGCTCCAAGATGGGATCTCGCGGATACAGAAGTTTGCGGCGGTGGAATTAGGATTTCGTTGGCTCCCCTGATGTTTTCGGGGTACATGGGTATATATAGGAGGAATAAGTAGGTCGGTGGACGCCCGAGGGGCCCACGAGATATGGGGGCGCGCCCTCCACCCTCGTGGTCGCCTCAGTGGTTTCTTGACTTCCACTCCAAGTCCTCTGGATCACGTTCGTTCCAAAAATCACGCTCCCGAAGGTTTCATTCCGTTTGGACTCCGTTTGGTATTCCTTTTCTTCGAAACACTGAAATTGGCAAAAAAACAAAAATACGGGCTGGGCCTCCGGTTAGTAGGTTAGTCCGAAAAATGATATAAATGTGTAAAGTAAAGCCCATAAACATCCAAAACGCGTAATATAATAGCATGGAACAATCAAAAATTATAGATACGTTGGAGACGTATCACTCCTCCATGGGTGCCGGGTCTTTGTTCCAGCACACGATGATCTTCGTCATCAGGTGCTGCGCCTCGCCCACTCAGCGGGCCATGAGGGTGTGTGATGTAGGGCGGAACCCTATGTGGACGATCTTTCACGTTTGGAAGGGATCCTAAGGGGATTCATGAAGAACACATGGAAGCACGAAGGGGAAACACAGGGAAAACGAGAGAGAATCACTAAACCGACATAGAATCAATCACACGAGTGCTAGATCACCGAACACAAAGAGATACACGAGATCCAAAGTCAACAAAGGTAAGGATACAAAGGGAACCGATCTTCTCCGTGAGGAGGTCTTGAATCCGCGAGGGGATCTTCCCACGAGGGGGTCTTGAATCCAAGTGGATCTTCTCCGAGGAGGCCGCGGTCTCTCACGAAGAGGAGATCCGATGGATGAGCGAAGCTCTATCTCTAATCTGAGCTAAATCAACGCTAATCCTAAAACGTACGGGAGGAGGGAGTATATATAGTCAAGGGGTGAAGGGATACACGGGTCTCTGCCCAAAGAGGCTGCGCGCACGCAGGGGCGCCGGATGTCCGGGCGTCGGGCCGGATGTCCGGTGGTTCACGAGGGACCGGATGTCCGGGCTGGTGGTGCCAGATGTCCGGTGCTTCCGGAGGGACCGGATGTCCGGTGCGTAGGACGGATGTCCGGGCTATTGGGGCCATCTTCGATGCATTCGAGAAGCCTGGGCCGGATATCTGGGCGGGAGGCCAGATTTCCGATGGGTGGCCGGATGTCCGGGCTGGAGGCCGGATGTCCGGTCGTTGTAGCCTTCTTCTGCAGGGGCTGGCTATGTGGATCTCCAGGGACCAGATGTCTGGGACCTTGGCCGGATGTCCGGTGCCTGGAAGCTTCTTTTGCCTTCTTCCATTGGTTCACTTCTTCCTTGGACTTGGGGTCTTGTCCATCTTCATGTGCATCCTCGGGAGGGTCCTCCTGGTACCTAATCATGCACAACATTCCGGATTGAGGTAGTAGCCATGTCTCGAGAGGGTCATATGATATTTTACTAAGGAGAGAAGTCACCTCGGTCTCGAGAGCTCGAGCTCATGCTCTAGTCATGGGTCCTCTTGGTGCTTGGTGAGGCGACGGAAGGTCCATGGGGATGACCGAAGGATGCTCCGCATCATCTCCCCTCCCCCTTGTGAAAGATCCGACCTCAGATCGAAATCCTCATCACCATGGTACGGGGAGAGATCAGAGACGTTGAAGATGTCGCTCATGTTGTACTTGTCGCATGGAAGTTCGATCTCGTAAGCATTGTTGTTGTAGCGTGCTAGCACCTTGAAGGGTCCGTCGGCTCGAGGGAGAAGCTTGGACTTGCGTTCGTTGGGGAAGCGGTCCTTGCGAAGGTGTAGCCACACGAGGTTTCCAATGTTGAATATCATGGGATGCTTGTTGACGTTGAGCTTGGTCGCGAGGCGTTGTACTTGGCGCTCGATGGTGTGCCTTGTATCTTCATGCATCTTCTTGATGTAGCTTGCACGGGCACTTGCGTCGAGGTTGGAGCACTCTTGTAGAGGAAGAGGTAGAATGTCCAATGGGGACAACGGGTTGAAGCTGTAGACAACCTCGAAGGGGGACTTACCGGTCGTCGAATGTCTTGCACGGTTGTAGGCGTACTCGGCGATGGGTAGACACACCTCCCACTCCTTGATGTTCTTCTTGATCAACACACGAAGTAGAGTGGAGAGTGTACGGTTCGTCA
The DNA here is from genome assembly GCF_002162155.2 of Triticum dicoccoides. NCBI lineage: Eukaryota > Viridiplantae > Streptophyta > Magnoliopsida > Poales > Poaceae > Triticum > Triticum dicoccoides. Next base: position 203,545,639 of record NC_041385.1, read on the forward strand.
CCTCCGTTTGGCCGTCGGTTTGAGGATGGTATGCTAAAGAGAACAATAGCTTGATGCCGAGCTTGGCGCATAGGGTCTTCCAAAAGTAACTCAAGAACTTGACGTCGCGGTCCGAGACAATCGTCTTTGGCACTCCATGAAGTCGCAAGATTTCCCTACAAAAGAGATTGGCAATATGTGAAGCATCGTCTATCTTGTTGCAAGGAATGAAATGTGCCATCTTAGAAAATTGGTCCACAACAACAAAGACGGTATCCTTGCCATTTTGAGTTCTAGGCAAACCAAGTACAAAATCCATGCTAATGTCTTCCCAAGGTTGATAAGGAATAGGAAGGGGCATGTAAAGACCATGGGATTGAGCTTTAGACTTAGCTTTGCGACATGTCGAGCAATGGTTGGTGAAGCATGAGACGTCGCGGAACATCTTGGGCCAAAAGTAGTTCTTGGAGAGCATGGCGAATGTCTTGTCGCGTCCAAAGTGTCCCATGAGTCCGCCTCCATGAGCCTCTTGCAAAAGGAGCAAACAAAGAGAAGACTCGGGAATGCAAAGTTTGTTAGCTCTCATAAGATAATCATTCTTTATGTAGTATCGTTCCCAAGACGTGTGTGTCCAACACTTAGCATAAGGAGTAGCAATAGAAGGATCATGCTCATACAAGTCTTTTATATGCTCAAAACCAATAACATTCAACTCAAGTTGAGTGACAAGTGTGCATATGCGTGAAAGTGCATCCGCAACTACATTTTCCTTACCCTTAATGTACTTGATCACATAAGGAAAAGATTCAATAAATTCACTCCATTTGGCATGACGCTTGTGTTGGAAATATGCCCTAGAGGCAATAATAAAAGTGTTATTATTATATTTCCTTGTTCATGATAATTGTCTTTTATTCATGCTATAACTGTATTATCCGGAAATCGTAATACACGTGTGAATACATAGACCACAATATGTCCCTAGTGAGCCTCTAGTTGACTAGCTCGTTGTGATCAACAGATAGTCATGGTTTCCTGGCTATGGACATTGGATGTCGTTGATAACGGGATCACATCATTAGGAGAATGATGTGATGGACAAGACCCAATCCTAAGACTAGCACAAAAGATCGAGTAGTTCATTTGCTAGAGCTTTGCGAATGTCAAGTATCTCTTCCTTTGACCATGAGATCGTATAACTCCTGGATACCGTAGGAGTGCTTTGGGTGTATCAAACGTCACAACGTAACTGGGTGACTATAAAGGTGCACTACAGGTATCTCCGAAAGTATCTATTGTTTTATGCGGATCGAGACTGGAATTTGTCACTCCGTGTAAACGGAGAGGTATCTCTGGGCCCACTCGGTAGGACATCATCATTTGCGCAAATGTGACCAAGGAGTTGATCACAGGATGATGTGTTACGGAACGAGTAAAGTGACTTGCCGATAACGAGATTGAACAAGGTATTGGATACCGACGATCGAATCTCGGGCAAGTAAAATACCGCTAGACAAAGGGAATTGTATACGGGATTGATTAAGTCCTTGACATCGTGGTTCATCCGATGAGATCATCGTGGAACATGTGGGAGCCAACATGGGTATCCAGATCCCGCTGTTGGTTATTGACTGGAGAACGTCTCGGTCATGTCTGCATGTCTCCCGAACCCGTAGGGTCTACACACTTAAGGTTCGATGACGCTAGGGTTATAAAGGAAGCTTGTATGTGGTTACCGAATGTTGTTCGGAGTCCCGGATGAGATCCCGGACGTCACGAGGAGTTCCGGAATGGTCCGGAGGTAAAGATTTATATATAGGAAGTCCTGTTTCGGCAATCGGGACAAGTTTCGGGGTCATTGGTATTGTACCGGGACCACCGGAAGGGTCCCGGGGGCCCACCGGGTGGGGCCACCTGCCCCGGGGGGCCACATGGGCTGTAGGGGGTGCGCCTTGGCCTACATGGGCCAAGGGCACCAGCCCCAAGAGGCCCATGCGCAAGGAAACTTGGAGAGGGAAGAGTCCTAAAGGGGGAAGGCACCTCCGAGGTGCCTTGGGGAGGATGGACTCCTCCCCATCCTTAGCCGCACCCCTTCCTTGGAGGAGGGGGCAAGGCTGCGCCCTCCCCCTCTCCCTTGGCCCTATATATAGTGGGGAAAAGGAGGAGCAATCATACCTAAGGCCTTTGGTTGCCTCCCTCTCCCTCCCGTGACACATCTCCTCTCCCGTAGGTGCTCGGCGAAGCCCTGCAGGATTGCCACGCTCCTCCACCACCACCACGCCGTTGTGCTGCTGTAGGATGGAGTCTTCCTCAACCTCTCCCTCTCCCCTTGCTGGATCAAGGCGTGGGAGACGTCACCGGGCTGTACGTGTGTTGAACGCGGAGGTGCCGTCCGTTCGGCACTAGGATCATCGGTGATCTGAATCACGACGAGTACGACTCCATCAACCCCGTTCACTTGAATGCTTACGCTTAGCGATCTACAAGGGTATGTAGATGCACTCTCCTTGTACTCGTTGCTGGTCTCTCCATAGATAGATCTTGGTGTTTCGTAGGAAAATTTTGAATTTCTGCTACGTTCCCCAACAGTGGCATCATGAGCTAGGTCTATTGCGTAGATTCTATGCACGAGTAGAACACAAAGTAGTTGTGGGCGTTGATTTTGTTCAATATGCTTGCCGTTACTAGTCTTATCTTGATTCGGCGGCATCGTGGGATGAAGCGGCCCGGACCGACCTTACACGTACTCTTACGTGAGACTGGTTCCACCGACTGACATGCACTAGATGCATAAGGTGGCTAGCGGGTGTCTGTCTCTCCTACTTTAGTCGGATCGGATTCGATGAAAAGGGTCCTTATGAAGGGTAAATAGCAATTGGCATATCACGTTGTGGTCTTTGCGTAGGTAAGAAACGTTCTTGCTAGAAACCCATAGCAGCCACGTAAAACATGCAAACAACAATTAGAGGACGTCTAACTTGTTTTTGCAGGGTATGCTATGTGATGTGATATGGCCAAGAAGAATGTGATGAATGATATGTGATGTATGAGATTGATCATGTTCTTGTAATAGGATTCACGACTTGCATGTCGATGAGTATGACAACCGGCAGGAGCCATAGGAGTTGTCTTTATTTATTTGTGACCTGCGTGTCAACTTAAACGTCATGTAATTACTTTACTTTATTGCTAACCGTTAGCCATAGTAGTAGAAGTAATAGTTGGCGAGGCAACTTCATGAAGACACGATGATGGAGATCATGGTGTCATGCCGGTGACGATGATGATCATGGAGCCCCGAAGATGGAGATCAAAAGGAGCAAAGTGATGATGGCCATATCATGTCACTATTTGATTGCATGTGATGTTTATCATGTTTATACATCTTATTTGCTTAGAACGACGGTAGTAAATAAGATGATCCCTTACAACAATTTCAAGAAGTGTTCTCCCCTAACTGTGCACCGTTGCGACAGTTCGTGTTTCGAAGCACCACGTGATGATCGGGTGTTAGATTCTAACGTTCACATACAACGGGTGTAAGACAGATTTACACACGCGAAACACTTAGGGTTAACTTGACGAGCCTAGCATGTACAGACATGGCCCCGGAACACGGAGACCGAAAGGTCGAACATGAGTCGTATAGAAGATACGATCAACATGAAGATGTTCACCGATGATGACTAGTCCGTCTCACGTGATGATCGGACACGGCCTAGTTTGACTCGGATCATGTAATCACTTAGATGACTAGAGGGATGTCTATCTGAGTGGGAGTTCATAAGATGAACTTAATTATCCTGAACATAGTCAAAAGACCTTTTGCAAATTATGTCGTAGCTCGCGCTATAGTTCTACTGTTTAGATATGTTCCTAGAGAAAATATAGTTGAAAGTTGATAGTAGCGATTATGCGATCAGTAGAAAGCTTATGTCCTTAATGCACTGCTCAGTGTGCTGAACCCCAAACGTCGTTTGTGGATGTTTCGAACATCGAACATACACGTTTTGATAACTACGTGATAGTTCAGTTAAATGGTTTAAGTAGAGGCACCAAAGACGTTTTCGAAACGTCGCGGAACATATGAGATGTTTCGAGGGCTGAAATTGGGATTTCAAGCTCGTGCCCACGTCAAGAGGTATGAGACCTCCGACAATTTTCTTAGCCTACAAACTAAGGGAGAAAAGCTCAATCGTTGAGCTTGTGCTCAGATTGTCTGAGTGCAACAATCACTTGAATCGAATGGGAGTTGATCTTCCAGATGAGATAGTGATGTTTCCCCAAAGTCACTGCCACCGAGCTGCTAGAGTTTCGTGATGAACTATAAAATATCAGGGATAAATAAGATGATCCTTGAGGTATTCGCGATGTTTGACACCGCGAAAGTAGAAATCAAGAAGGAGCATCAATTGTTGATGGTTGGTGAAACCACTAGTTTCAAGAAGGGCAAGGGAACAAAGGGATACTTCATGAAACAGCAATTCAGCTGCTGCTCTAGTGAAGAAACCCAAGGTTGAACCCAAACCCGAGACTAAGTGCTTCTGTAATAAAGGGAACAGCCACTGGAGCAGAATTACCCTAGATACTTGGTAGATGAGAAGGCTGGCAAGGTCGATAGAAGTATATTGGATATACATTATGTTAATGTGTACTTTACTAGTACTCCTAGTAGCACCAGGGTATTAGATACCGGTTCGGTTGCTAAGTGTTAGTAACTCGAAATAAAAGCTACGGAATAAACGGAGACTAGCTAAAGGTGAGCTGACGATATATGTTGGAAGTGTTTCCAAGGTTGATATGATCAAGCATCGTACGCTCCCTCTACCACCGAGATTGGTGTTTGCGTTGAGCATAGACATGATTGGATTATGTCTATCGCAATACGGTTATTCATTTAAGGAGAATAATGGTTACTCTATTTTTGAATAATACCTTCAATGGTCTTGCACCTAAAGGAATGGTTTATTGAATCTCGATCGTAGTGATACACATGTTCATGCCAAAAGATAGTAATGATAGTACCACCTATTTGTGGCACTGCCACGTAAGTCATATCGGTATAAAATGCATGAAGAAGCTCCATGTTGATGGATCTTTGGACTCACTCATTTTTGAAAAGTTTGAGACATGCGAACCATGTCTATTGGTATATATGCATGAAGAAACTCCATGCAAATGGACCGTTTGAACTCACTTGATTTTGAATCACTTGAGATATGCAAATCATACCACATGGGCAAGATGACTGAAAAGCCTCGGTTTCAGTAAGATGGAACAAGATAGCAACTTGTTGGAAGTAACACATTTTGATGTGTGCAGTCCAATGAGTGCTGAGGCATGCAGTGAATATCGTTATGTTCTTACTTCACAGATGATTCGAGTAGATGTTGAGAATATTTACTTGATGAAACACAAGTCTGAATTATTGAATGGTTCAAGCAATTTCAGAGTGAAGTAGAAGATCATTGTGACAAGAGGATAAAATGTCTATGATGTGATCATAGAGATGAATATCTGAGTTACGAGTTTTGGCACACAATTAAGACATTGTGGAAATTGTTTCACAATTAATACCGCCTGGAACACCATAGTGTGATGGTATGTCCGAACATCATAGTTGCACCCTATTGTATATGGTGCGTACCATGATGTCTCTTATCGAATTACCGCTATCGTTCATGGGTTAGGCATTAGAGACAACCACATTCACTTTAAATAGGGCACCACGTAATTCCGATGAGATGACACCGTATGAATTATGGTTTAGAGAAACCTAAGTTGTCGTTTCTTAAAAGTTTGGGGCTGCGACGCTTATGTGAAAAGTTTCAGGATTAAGCTCGAACCCAAAGCGGATAAAATGCATCTTCATAGGACACCCAAAACAGTTGGGTATACCTCCTAATTCAGATCCGAAAGCAATATGGATTGTTTCTTGAATCGGGTCCTTTCTCGAGGAAAGGTTTCTCTCGAAAGAGTTGAGTGGGAGGATGGTGGATACTTGATGAGGTTATTGAACCGTCTCTTCAACTAATGTGTGGCAGGGCAAAGGAAGTTGTTCCTGTGGCACCTACACCAATTGAAGTGGAAGCTTATGATATTGATCATGAAACTTCGGATCAAGTCACTACCAAACCTCGTAGGACGACAAGGACACGTACTACTTCGGAGTGGTAAGGTGATCCTGTCTTGAAGGTCATGTTGCTAGACAACAATGAACCTACGAGCTATGGAGAAGCGATGGTGGGCCCGAATTCCGACAAATGGTTAGAAGCCATGAAATCCGAGAACGGATCCATGGACTTTGGTGGACTTGCCCGATGATCGGCAAGCCATTAAGATAAATGGATTTTTAAGAAGAAGACGGACGTGGATGGTAATGTCACCGTCCATGAAGCTCGACTTGTGGCGAAAAGTTTTTCACAAGTTCAAGGAGTTGACTACGATGAGTTTTTCTCATCCGTAGCGATGCTTAAAGTCCGTCGGAATCATGTTAGCATTAGCTGCATTTATGAAATCTGGCAGATGGATGTCAAGACAAGTTTCCTTACTAGTTTTCGTAAGGAAAGGTTGTATGCAATACAATCAGAAAAGTTTTGTCGATCCTAAGGATGCTAAAAGGTATGCTAGCTCCAGCAATCCTTCTAAGGACTGGAGTGAGCATCTCGGAGTTGGAATGTATGCTTTGATGACGATCAAAGATTTTGGATTTATACAAAGTTTATGAGAAACTTGTATTTCCAAAGAAGTGAGTGGGAGCACTATAGAATTTCTGATGAGTATATGTTGTTGACATATTGTTGATCAGAAATGACGTAGAATTTCTGGAAAGCATATAGGGTTATTTTGAAAGTGTTTTTCAATGGAAAGCCTGGATTAAGCTACTTGAACATTGAGCATCAAGATCTATAAGGATAGATCAAAATGCTTAATAATACTTTCAAATGAGCACATACCTTGACATGATCTTGAAGGTATTCAAGATGGATCAGTCAAAGAAGAAGTTCTTGCCTGAATTGTAAGGTACGAAGTTAAGACATAAAGCTCGACCACGGCAGAATAGAGAGAAAGGACGAAGGTCGTCCCCTATGCTTAAGACGTAGGCTCTTCAGTATGCTATGCTGTGTACCGCACCTGAAGTGTGCCTTGCCATGAGTCAGTCAAGGGGTACAAGAGTGATCCAAGAATGGCTCACAGGACAGCGGTCAAAGTTATCCTTAGTAACTAGTGGACTAAGGAATTTTCTCGATTATGGAGGTGGTAAAAGAGTTCGTCATAAAGGGTTATGACGATGCAAGCTTGACACCTATCCGGATAGCTCTGAGTAGAGAGACCGGATACATATAATGGAGCAATAATTTAGAATAGCTCTAAGTAGAGCAGTTGTTTGGAATAGCTCCAAATAGAACGTGGTAGCTGCATCTAGGAGATGACATAGAGATTTGTAAAACACACACGGATCTGAAAGGTTCAGACCCGTTGACTAAAACCTCTCTCACAAGCAACATGATCAAACTTAAAACTCATTGAGTATTAATCACATAGTGATGTGAACTAGACTACTGACTCTAGTAAACTCTTGGGTATTAGTCACATGGCGATGTGACCTGTGAGTGTTAATCACATGGCGATGTGAACTAGATTATTGACTCTAGTGCAAGTGGGAGACTGTTGGAAATATTCCCTAGAGGCAATAATAAAAGTGTTATTATTATATTTCCTTGTTCATGATAATTGTCTTTTATTCATGCTATAACTGTATTATCCGGAAATCGTAATACACGTGTGAATACATAGACCACAATATGTCCCTAGTGAGCCTCTAGTTGACTAGCTCGTTGTGATCAACAGATAGTCATGGTTTCCTGGCTATGGACATTGGATGTCGTTGATAACGGGATCACATCATTAGGAGAATGATGTGATGGACAAGACCCAATCCTAAGACTAGCACAAAAGATCGAGTAGTTCATTTGCTAGAGCTTTGCGAATGTCAAGTATCTCTTCCTTTGACCATGAGATCGTATAACTCCTGGATACCGTAGGAGTGCTTTGGGTGTATCAAACGTCACAACATAACTGGGTGACTATAAAGGTGCACTACAGGTATCTCTGAAAGTATCTATTGTTTTATGCGGATCGAGACTGGAATTTGTCACTCCGTGTAAACGGAGAGGTATCTCTGGGCCCACTCGGTAGGACATCATCATTTGCGCAAATGTGACCAAGGAGTTGATCACAGGATGATGTGTTACGGAACGAGTAAAGTGACTTGCCGATAACGAGATTGAACAAGGTATTGGATACCGACGATCGAATCTCGGGCAAGTAAAATACCGCTAGACAAAGGGAATTGTATACGGGATTGATTAAGTCCTTGACATCGTGGTTCATCCGATGAGATCATCGTGGAACATGTGGGAGCCAACATGGGTATCCAGATCCCGCTGTTGGTTATTGACTGGAGAACGTCTCGGTCATGTCTGCATGTCTCCCGAACCCGTAGGGTCTACACACTTAAGGTTCGATGACGCTAGGGTTATAAAGGAAGCTTGTATGTGGTTACCGAATGTTGTTCGGAGTCCCGGATGAGATCCCGGACGTCACGAGGAGTTCCGGAATGGTCCGGAGGTAAAGATTTATATATAGGAAGTCCTGTTTCGGCAATCGGGACAAGTTTCGGGGTCATCGGTATTGTACCGGGACCACCGGAAGGGTCCCGGGGGCCCACCGGGTGGGGCCACCTGCCCCGGGGGGCCACATGGGCTGTAGGGGGTGCGCCTTGGCCTACATGGGCCAAGGGCACCAGCCCCAAGAGGCCCATGCGCAAGGAAACTTGGAGAGGGAAGAGTCCTAAAGGGGGAAGGCACCTCCGAGGTGCCTTGGGGAGGATGGACTCCTCCCCATCCTTAGCCGCACCCCTTCCTTGGAGGAGGGGGCAAGGCTGCACCCTCCCCCTCTCCCTTGGCCCTATATATAGTGGGGAAAAGGAGGAGCAATCATACCTAAGGCCTTTGGTTGCCTCCCTCTCCCTCCCGTGACACATCTCCTCTCCCGTAGGTGCTCGGCGAAGCCCTGCAGGATTGCCACGCTCCTCCACCACCACCACGCCGTTGTGCTGCTGTAGGATGGAGTCTTCCTCAACCTCTCCCTCTCCCCTTGCTGGATCAAGGCGTGGGAGACGTCACCGGGCTGTACGTGTGTTGAACGCGGAGGTGCCGTCCGTTCGACACTAGGATCATCGGTGATCTGAATCACGACGAGTACGACTCCATCAACCCCGTTCACTTGAACGCTTCCGCTTAGCGATCTACAAGGGTATGTAGATGCACTCTCCTTGTACTCGTTGCTGGTCTCTCCATAGATAGATCTTGGTGTTTCGTAGGAAAATTTTGAATTTCTGCTACGTTCCCCAACAGCTTGTTCAACTTAGTTTGACCTTTTAAGTACTTAAGCGTTTCATGATCGGTGTGTATGACAAACTCATGAGGTCTAAGATAATGTTCCCAAACATGTAGCACACGCACTAAAGCATATAATTCTTTGTCATAGATGGCATAGTTAAGTTGAGCACCGGAGAGTTTTTCACTAAAATAAGCAATGGCTCGTTTTTCTTGCATCAAGACTCCGCCAATTCTGGTACCACTAGCATCACAATGGACCTCAAAAGTTTTCTCAAAGTTGGGCAAAGAAAGAATCGGAGCATGAGTAAGCAAATACTTGAGCTCATTAAAAGCGGTGGATTGCAAAGATCCCCAAACAAAAAGGAGCATTCTTCTTACTCAAGGCATGCAAAGGAGCGGCAATTGTGCTAAAGTTTTTCACAAAGCGGCGGTAAAATCCTGCAAGACCAAGAAAACGGAGCACTTGTTGCAAATTGGTGGGCTGGGGCCAAGTTTTAATTGCCTCAATCTTAGTTTCATCAACATGGACACCTTTGGAAGAGACAACAAAACCCAAGAAAACCACTTTGTCAACGCCAAACGTGCATTTTTTCAAGTTTGCATAAAGGCTTTCCTTGCGAAGGGTTTGCAAAACAGATTTAACATGATTAATATGCTCTTTCATGGTTTCTGCGATGGGTGTGATCCAAGAGTTGCATCAAGCAAAGAGCAATCAGGGTAATAAGCTGCTTTGAGTATTTGAGCACTCAAAGACTCATCCTCAACCAAGACTCTCCATGCCTGTGTTGCCAATAACGCCAAGTTGAACAGCTCCAAATCTCTGAATCCCAAGCCCCTCATGTACTTTGGTCTGATCATCACATCCCACGCCACCCATGCTGGCTTCCTCTTTCCTCTTTTACTTCCCCATATGAACTAACGAATGAGAGCGGTGATATCATCACACACCCCCTTGGCAACCGGAAACATGACATAGAATAAATTGGAATTGCTTGCGCAATTGACTTTACTAATACCTCCTTTCCCGCAGCTGACAACAATTTTTCCATCCATCCTCTTATTTTCTCCCACACTCTATCCCGCAAATATTTGAACGTTCCATTCTTTGATTGTCCAACATCAGTGAGCATGCCCAGATAGCGATCACTCAAGGTTTCGCTTTGCACTTGGAGGCTATTCTTCACCCCCTCTCTGGTATCTTGTGGACAACCTCTGCTAAAAAAGATGGATGATTTTGCATGATTTACTCTCTGACCTGAAGCATTACAATACCTATTCAGTAGGTTTGATACAAGTTCTGCTCCCTCCACACTCGCCTTGAAAAGCAGCAGGCTATCATCTACAAATAAAAGATGGTTAACGGCCGAAGCCGTGGGAGCCACCTTAACACCTGCAAGAAGTGATGACTGAGAACTAGATTTCAGGAGGCACGAGAGGTCCTCCGCTGCAATCAAGAAAAGGTAAGGGGAGATTGGATCTCCCTGTTGAATTCCTCTGGATGGTTTAAATACTTCAAGTCTTTCTCCATAGAACAAAACTGAAAATGAGACTGATGAAACCCAGTTTTTATCCATGCCTGCGCAAAACCCAGTTTTTGCATGATAGCTTTCAGATAAGGGCACTCCAATCTATCATAAGCCTTCATCATGCCAAGCTTCAAAGCACAGAAGTTGTTGTTCTTGGATCTGTTCCTCTTCATAAAATGCAGACACTCATAGGCACAAATAATATTATCCGTTATTAACCTCCCTGGCACGAAAGCCGACTGCTCCTTGGAGATGATATCTGGTAAGATAAGCTTCAATTTGTTCGCAACTACTTTGGAAGCGATTTTATACAGCACATTACATAAACTTATGGGTCTATATTGAGAGAGGAGGGTGGGGTTTGTCACCTTGGGTATTAAGACCAGTACGGTATCATTGATACACTCCGGGCTCATCTCTCCTCTGACAATCTGTAGCACAATATTGGTCACATCCTCTCCACAAGCATCCCAATGTTTCTGATAGAAGTGGGATGGAAACCCATCAGGACCCAGTGCCTTTGTAGGGAACATTTGGAACAAAGCACACTTAACCTCATCAGCAGTGTATGCCGCACATAGCTGTTCATTCATTTCCGCTGAAACTTTCCTCGGTACATGCTGCAAGACTTGTTCTACATCCTGCACTCCTTCCGTTGAGTACAGTTCTTGATAGAAATTATTAGCCAAGGCTCTCAGCTAATGTCACCTGGATGTCCCGCTTCCCGGCGGCAAGCTTGGAGGAGGTCTCTGGTGGGAGCTCCTATACGGTGCTGCAGGCGCCCGTTGGAAAGTGTAAATCAGTGAATGCGAAAAGCTCACAAAACAAAAAAGGAAAAAAAATGCTCTCCTCACAGGATTTGAACTCACCACCACGTGATGACACACAGGTGCAACCAGCCAGATGAGCTACTTGCCATTCATGACTAGTAACAGAGGCAGGAGCTTAATAACAAGGCTGCAGTGCTATTTTATTGAACATAATCATTCATCTATGGTACCAATTACTTTTTTTGAATTATTTGGAAAAAAGATCGTGATTTTGAAAAAGATCTTCGTTTTGGAAGAAAAAGTTCACAAACCTGAAAAAGGTTCATTGACTTTTAAAAAAAAGTTCATCGATTTTACAAAAAAATTTCATCAAATTTAAAAAATGTTCACAGATTTTAAAATAAAAAAATCAAATTTGAAAAACGCTCATCGAATTTGATAAAGGTTCATCAATTTTGAAAAATGTTCATCGAATTTAAAAAAAAAATGATTTTAAAAAAAGTTCATTGAATTTCAGAAAAGTTCATAATTTTGAAAAAAAAAGTTAATTAATTTTCAAAAAAAGTTCATCAAACTCCAAAAAAGTTCATAAAAACTGAATATAGTTCACCTGATTTCAAAAAAATTCATCAAATTCCAAAAGGTTCATAAAAACCGAAAATAGTTCCCGGATTTGAAAAAAAGTTGATCAAATTCCAAAAAAGTTCATAAAAACTGAAAATAGTTCACCGGATTTGTAAAAAAGTTCATCAAATATGAAAAAAAAATCATCGATTCTGAAAAAAGTTCACAAATCTAAAAAAGAGTTCATCAATTTTATTTTTTTTGCGAAAATTGAGAAAAGTTCACGCATTTGCAAAAGAAAATGAAAAAAATAAGAAACAGAAAAAAAGATAAGAAAAAAAAACCCGGTCGCGTTCTGGCGAAAGAATAGAAAGAGAAAAATGTGCATCTAGTCACATGTGGTTGGTTGTTCCGAGTGGTTGGTGCGTTGCTGAAGTGCATTGTAGGTTGCAGGTTCGAATCCTCGCCAGCACACCTTTTTTCCACGTTCGACAGAAAAAGAGATGGGAAGGGAAGGAACTGGGCCGGCCCGAAATCGCGGCAGGGGGGTGCGCACTGCAGGCGCCCGTTAGCAAAATGCCCTATAACGGGTTTACCGTCTCTGGTGGGGAGGCCACAGCTCGCAGCAAAATGGGCGAGAGGATCCCTAATCGAAAAAAACAAAACCCTGTTTAAAAAACCATACTTCTTTTTGTCTAAAAAAACAAGTAGTACTTTTTTTGCGGATAAAAAAACCCAGCAAGTACTGCTAAAATATAAAGCCAGAAAGTGACGCTAACATGATAATAAAACATAGCATACATGTAAAATAATCCCCTACAATGTGAAGCAAATATTATTACTAAAAACATAACATGGGATGCAAATTTGGATCTAGAGAAACTTTGAAAAATTGTGATGTAACCTCTCATAATGAGCTCGTGTCTTTTTCAATTTACTTGATCTAGTATATTTTTCTTGAAAACTCAACCTCTTGCTAAAAAATTTATTCACTCATTATTATAATTTTTGAATTAATAATCTATCAGTATCACTCCCTCCATATCATAATGCAGTGTTTATTAGTTTCTTGAAAGTCAAGCTTCATAAACTTTGACCAAGTTTATTGACGAAACTATCTATATGCACAATACCTGATATAAACTATATGAAATATATCTCATGATGAATATGACGGCATTGATTTAGTATTTTAGATGTTGATAAATAATTCTATACAATCGGTCAAAGTTGACTTTGAACAAAATGGATATGCATGCGTTGCAATGGATGAGAATAGACTGGCTGCTATACTAGTAGAAAGCTCACTGGTACATACTAATTACTATAATATACGCGCACGGTTTGTACGGGAATCAATTGTCATACATTTCAGCGATTTGATGTATCAAACATGCATAATTAAATTAATAATTGTGAACTATATCTAAAACAAAGAATTATATATTGTATTTTGATTATTGTTCTAGTGAGAAAATATTTTGAACATAAGTAGCATAGTATAATGAAAAAAAACCATGCATGTTGTGTGAACCTTTAATGAGATAACATGTGTGGTGAAATGGGATGTGTGCATGGGATCAACTAATATGAGAACTATGTATCATCATGTCGTGACGAGCGAGTCTTTGAGGAGATGACAGGTGAGCATGTCAAGATAATAGAGGTAATAGGGATAAACTATTCACGTATATAGGATTTGTGGTGATTTTATCACGGTGTTAGTGCACTAGTAGAAAACGGACCATTTGGCCCAGTTCCAGAGGCCCTTTAGCCCCGGTTCCGGAACCGGGAATAAAGGGTCGGGACTAAAGCCCAAACCCTTTAGTCCCGGTTCACTTATGAATCGGGACAAAAGGGCTCCATGTGGCCGCTGCGGGGCGCCCAGTCAGTAGCTAGCAGGAGCTGGGATTTTTTTTTTTGAAAGAGGAGGGGTTAGGAGTTTTGGAGGGTTAATTTAGGGGATTCATATTGTGTTAGCTAGCTAATAGAGAGAAGTGACCTCTCTTTATCTTCGTGCTTGGTTGACGCTAGCTACTATACGTATAGAGAGAATTCGACACGCTAGCTAGTAAGCAAATGAAGAAACCACTAAATACACAAGATCGTCATGAACATATACAGAGAGAAGTGACCTCTCTTTCTCCAAGAGATTGGTCGAGCAACAAGTTTTCATATATCTATCTGATGCTACTAGCTACATATATACAATATAAGATCTCTTACAAACACTAACATCTAAGGTCTACATCAACTTCCACATGATATTCTCTGGCTTTATGTATGACGTGGTCAAGAAAAAATCCCGCCAATTTTTCTTGAATTGCTCGTATACGATCATGTGGTAGGAGTTCTTCCCGCATCTGCCACATCTAATTTAAAGAAGGGGATCAATACATATATATGAATGAAACTCAACACAAATGATGATAATAAAATAAAATTGTCAATTTTTTCGTTTACGTACATCATATTGTTTTTCAAAGTAGCCCCGCTTAGAGGTTGTCGCGTTGTAGATGAACTCGCAAACGTAGTATCCATAAATATCATTCCCGGCTTCCTGCCACAAGCACTTTACGAGAAATAGAGTTCAATCAAACTGATAATCAAGCATGCTTAATGATTTTGATGAAACTAGCTAGAATAAATGGGAGATGCGCGGAACTAGCTAGTAATACTTACATTCGGGTGTGTAAATCGCAAGTCCATCAACAGTTGCGGTGAACTCTTTCCAAACCTTGCTAGACAAAGAGAATAATTACTTGATATCAGGAAATGAACAAAGTTGCCGATATGGTGCGATAATGATCGGTTGAACTTACTTCTGAAGCACTTCAGTCATGTCCACATAGTCCTGGGGATCTTTTCGTCTCGAGTCTAAGACAGTTACTAATCCCCGTTCAAGCTTAATCTCTAGCAGAATAAAATGGAAGTTGCGCACGCATGCATAACTCATCAATTACATTACTATAATTAACCTCGAGTAAGGGAAACCGAGTATACACAGGACAGTAACACTCACTTGAAGTTGTAAGAAAAGAGTATTTTCTCTTTGTTTTGATTTTTAAGCAACGATTGTAGCAAGTTGTCCTCGGTATCTGTGACTTTATGTTTAATCGTCCATTCATGTATGATATTTGGGTTAATGAACCCAATGTCATAGATTTGTGCTTTTCTACATTTGACGATCTTCAACCTGCATAATATAGTGAGGATAATTATATATACATGCAATGAAAGAGCTGAGCTATATATAGCGGCAATTGCCTTTGGCTCCTAGGTGCATATACACCCATTGTCGAAATACACATTTCAAAAAGTTGAAAAATTCGAAACAAAAATCCCGCGTGTATATCCGGACATATTACGTGCGTGCACTAGGTTTTAGTGAAAAACAACGTTCTTTGTGGCTTGTGTAAAAAAGACAATTTCTGATGCTTCATTCTAACTATTCACGAGGCATTTCTTTATCTTTTTTTCACAAGCCACAAAAAACGTCGTTTTCACCAAAACCTTGTGAACGCACATAAAATGTCCGGATATACACGTGGGACTTTTGTTTCAAATTTTTCAACTTTTTGAAATGTGTATTTCGACAATGGGTGCAAATGCACCTAGGAGCCAAAACGCCGCTCTCGACTTAATTACATAAGTAGTACTTACAGACAGTAGCAAGTCACGAGTGTTTTGTCGAGGGCCATTTGATTGTATAACTGGAAAAACTCGTCAAATTTAACAGACAACAAATCAATTCCAACAAGGTCGTTGAAAGGATCGATATGGTTGACTAGAGAGGGGGGGTGAATAGGCAACTAACACTTTTTAGACTTTTCTTTAACAATTTAAAACTTGCAATGAAATAGGTTGTCTAGATGTGCAACTACGTGGACAACCTATATGATGCAAAGACAATAAGCACACAAGCAAGCAATGGATATAGCACAAGTAAGCTTGCAAAAGTAAAGGGACAAGATAACCAAGAGTGGAGCCAGTGGAGACGAGGATGTGTTACCGAAGTTCCTACCTTTTAAGGGGAAGTACGTCTCCGTTAGAGCGGTGTGGAGGCACAATGCTCCCCAAGAAGCCACTAGGGCCACCGTAATCTCCTCACGCCCTCACACAATGCGAGATGCCGTGATTCCACTATTAGAGCCCTTGAAGGCGGCAACCGGACCTTTACAAACAAGATTGGGGCAATCTCCACAACACTTGGAGGCTCCCAACAATACCGCAAAGCTTCACCACAATGGAGTATGGCTTTGAGGTGACCTCAACCGTCTAGGGTGCTCAACACCCAAGAGTAACAAGATCCGCTAGGGATTAGTGGGGGGAATCAAATATCCTGTGGTGGAAGTGTAGATCGGGCACTTGTCACCCAATCCCGAGCAAATCAATAAGTTTGATTGGCTAGGGAGAGACATCGAGTGAAAATGGAGCTTGGAGCAACAATGGAGCTTAGAGGTAGAAGAGGTAGTCAACTAGAGGTAGAAGACACCCCTTATATAGTCGTGGAAAGAATCCAACCGTTATCCACATGTTCAGCCCGCGACACACGGTACTACCGCTCCAGTGGCGCAGTATTACCGCGAAGCTGCGCGGTACTACTGTGGCTGACCACAGTACTACCGCGACAGCAGCACAGGCCGGAACTAGCCTGACAAGGGGGCAGTACTTCCGCTAGCGCGGTACTACCGCACCCACTTGCGATACTACCGCTAGGCAGGAAAGTCACGGCCTGGGAAGGGCGCGGATGAAATAAATTACATCTGTGCCTACTTTCGCTGAAACAGAGGTGGTACAGAAATCCGACGCGGTACTACCGCTCGCGAGGCGCGGTACTACCGTGCGGGCGCGGATGTAAAAAATTACATCCGCGCCTACTACCGCGACACAACGGTACTAGGTAGGAGGGCCACGGTACTACGACTCCTAGGGAGCGGTACTACCGTGGGCCCCCGCGGTACTACCGCGCTGGACGAGCGGTACTACCGTGGAGGGCGCGGATGTAAAAAATTACATCCGCCCCTACTACCGCACCAGAGCGGCACAAGGCCTGGGAGCCGCGGTACTACCGCTCCAGATGAGCGGTACTACCGTGACACACAGCGGTACTACCGCGTGTACTTGCGGTACTACCGCAAGTACAGCAGTAGTCGTCAGATTCCGCACAACCAAGATAACAAAGGGAAGCTCCAAAATGCAGGGAAAGGAGGAACAAGTGTACGTGTTGATTCTACCCAAACCTTTCTGACGCGGACCCCTCTTAATAGTACGGCTCTCCTACGACTCAAATCCACCAAAGAGAAACGTAGAACAACGCCGACTTCAATAGTCTCCGAGGGGCATCGACTCATCTCATGCCTAGAGATGAAGTATCTGAGAAACTCAAGGCACACGATTAGTCCGCAAATGCATTGTCATCAATCACCAAAACACCTGAGGGATAAGTATGCCCTTACAATCTCCCCCTTTTTGGTGGATTGATGACAACATGGGATTTGCATATAGATAAGATAATTTAGAGCAGGGGCAAACCCCACCGCTCTAAAATATAGACGGGCTCCCCCTAGATGTGTGCACTTTGATGAATGCTTTGGACTGCATAGCACACAGACTAGGATCAACACTCCCCCTATATTTTAGAGACCAAGGCATGATAATAAGCATAGCATAGCATAAAGATAACACAATATAACACAAGCTTGCTAGGATAGATAGAGTGCATATGTCTTACACCATACGAAGTAAAGCTACAGAGGTTCAAACGAGAAAGCATCAAATAGTTCAAACGAGAAAGCAGCAAACACATGACACACTCGCAAATCCCTACACTCTCTCCCCCTTTGGCATCGAGACGCCAAAAAGGCAGAGAGGACACCTACACACAAGAGGTGGCTCAAGCAGAGAACTCATCCCAAGCCTCTCCGTCGGTCTCCTCGGCAGCAGGGATGGTCTCCTCGACATCCTCCTCAGACTCAGTCCACCTGTAGCCCTGCTTCTCCATCCACTCGGCCTCTAGAGTGATGTGCTCCTCAGACCCGCCAGACACTGCCTCACCATAGAGCTGCAAGATCTTGTTGTCCCGGCGACGACTCTCCTTGGACGCCACGTGAGTCCTGTACTGCCCCTTGGCTTGCATGCAGAAAAGAGTCTTCATCTTGTCCTTCAGCTTCTTGGCCCATGATGGCATAGTGGCACTCTGGGAAGGCCTAGCAGCATGGCCCTCAGCAACATCCTCGGTGCCAGCATCCTCCTCATCAACAGCAGCCCTAGCAGCAGTCGCCTCGGCACGAGTAGTGGTGTCTACCCAGTTGGATTTGATACGCAGGCAGATGGGCTCATGGCGAACCCAGTCTGGAGCAAGAAACTCCTCATCAGGGAACATCTTCTCCCAAGTCTTCGAAATCAGCAGAAACAGATAAGGCCCATAGATAGGCACCTTGCGGTTGAACACTGCAAACCGGAGCTCACACCACATGATGTGTGAGACATCAAGTGGCTGAGACTAAGACGAATGAGCCTCCTCGCAGATGAGCATCATGTCCACCATATAGGCATGAACCTTGTCTTTGTCACCGATGCGAGGGAACAAGGAGTTGCGGAAGATGCAATACATGATATCCAGAAAAGGGTTGAGCACCAGAGTTGTCTTGCCATTGGCGAGCGCCTTCTCAACCATGAATGGTGCAAGCCTGTCCTTGTTGGCAGAGTCAGCATTGGCATGGGGGCGAACACCCACTGGAGAGTTGAGCCCATCATCAGGAACCGGGAGAAGATCCATGAACTCCTTCCAGGTAGCAGACAGCTTACGGCCATTGGTAATCCAGGTCATCCTCCGTTCCTCATCGGAGTGAAAGTAGACTGAGGCAAAGAACTGACAGATAAGCTCAGGGTCATAGTCGAGGTGGAAGGTTAACACATGCTCAATGCCAAACTGCTCCACCAAGTCCAGAGCCTCTCCAAAGTAGTCACGGAACTTGTCCTTCCTCATGTGATGCATATCAATCCACTTCACCTCCACATAGGTATTCTGCTTGTTCTTGATGACATCCAGATAGATGTTGGTCTGTTGCTTGTTCCAGAACAGCTCACAACCTCTGACAGTGGAACACGGGTGCACATACGGGTGAAGCTGCCTGAGACGGACATAATCAGCTTGGGCTATCTCATCCATGCCCTTAGCGGGCTCCTTGTGCTTGCTAGCTGAGTGCTTGACATTGCGCTTGGAGGCAGACGAGCCCTCTGGTACATCACCTGGGTTGCGCAGACGTTTGGAACCAGTGTCACGACTGGGGTTGGACCGGCGAGAGCCACCACATGAGGCACACACGCAAAACACCAAAGACGTGAAAGGATCAATGCAAAGGCCACGAAAAAGCACAAGAAACACATAGAAGGCATACGAGAAAGTTGGCATGCGATAGATGTGAGCCACGGTAGAACTGCCACTGCCTGCGGTACTAAAATATTAGTACTGCTCCAAACGCGGTAGTACCGTGCGAGGTCACGGTAGTACCATGGTTGGAGCGGAAGTAAAATTTTAGTACCGTACAGAGCGTGGTAGTACCGCTCCCGAAGGGCGGTAGTACCGTGCAAGCGGTAGTACCGCGCCAGACGGGCGGTAGTACCGTGCAAGCGGTAGTACAGCGCAAGACGGGCGGTAGTACCGCGTCGCGTCAGATCCAACCGGCGGTTTGAATCTGAAAAGAACCGCGAAACAATGGCGGTGCTACGGTGATCCGATCTAGCACAAGACAACAATACAAGTATAAATCCTATGCAATACCACGCTCCTTCATCCTACTCTTGTAGAGATTAAGCCTAAGAGTCTCAAGAACACACAAGCCTCCCCCAAAACCTAAAAACACTAAACACAATCAACACGGAGAGGGAATTGGGGAAAAACCTTGGTCCATAGCAAGAGCATGTGGTGGGGAACGATCCTACCGGTCGGAAGCACGGGAGGGCAGCCGGTGGAGGAGATCCGGCGACGAACGCCGGCTCCGTTCTTGAGCGAGGGAGAGAAGGAGGCGACGTGGAGAGAGAGGACAACGAATGGGTATGGGGAGTTAAAACTCCCCCTGCCCGTCCTTATCCCCACGCGCTCGAACCGGCACGGTGGTACCGCGTATCATCGCGGTAGTACCGCTCGGGCGGAAGTACCGCGCCAAGGCGGTAGTACCGCTCAACCAGGCGGCAGTAAAAAATTACTGCCGCGTGGTGACGGTAGTACCATGCTCCCGCAAGCGGTAGTACCGTGGCTGGCTGCGGTAGTACCGTAGCTGGCCGCGGTAGTACCGTGAGCTCAAGTCACCGCAAGTTTCAACACGAGAAGAAAGATCCTTTGGACGGAAACTTTTCACACACAAGAAACCACAAGAACACGCACAAACCAGAGGCAAAAAGAGACAACAAGAAACCACCAAGCGACAAAGCCTGTCGAGGAGAGAGGGTGGTGGCCGAAGCCACCTATGTTTGAGTTGGATGGTATGGCACCGCGAAGAATTATCCTTGGGCCCATGACCGAAACTCGTCTTTGAAGCACAAGTACCATTAAAAATGGCTAATGTGAAAGAGGTGATCGATTTATGCATAATGGGGGGAGGGAGAGTTCATTGAGAGAACAACACTCCCCCTATGTCCATGCCTACACCTAAACTAGACAACACGTTGAGTGTGGTGGGGGGTGTACGGGTTCAAGTCACATTGCTCAAATCAATGATATTTAGCTCATGCCTTAACTCGCAAAATCTTGCTTCATCCAAGGGCTTCGTGAAAATATCTGCAAGGTTATCATGAGTGTTGACATACTTGAGCTCGATCTCCCCTCGCCTAATGTGATCCCAGATGAAGTGATACCGAATCTCAATGTGCTTCGTCTTGAAGTGTTGTACCGGGTTGAGAGAAATCTTGATGGCACTTTCATTATCACACCAAAGAGGCACTTTGTCACAAATGACACCGTACTCCTTTAAAGTTTGCCTCATCCATAGGAGTTGAGCACAACAACTACCGGCCGCCACATACTCCGCTTCGGTGGACGAGAGAGACACACAACTTTGCTTCTTGGAGGACCAACTTACCAAAGAGCAACCAAGAAATTGGCACCCTCCGGAAGTGGACTTCCTATCCACTTTGTCCCCCGCCCAATCAGAATCCGTGAAACCTTCAAGCTTGAAATTTGCTCCTCTTGGGTACCATAAGCCAAAGTTTGGGGTATGAGCCAAATATCGAAAGATTCTCTTGACCGCCACATAGTGACTTTCCTTTGGTGCGGCTTGAAACCGTGCACACATCCCCACACTCAACATGATATCCGGTCTAGATGCACAAAGGTAAAGCAAGGAGCCAATCATGGAGCGATATACCTTTTGATCCACCACTTTACCATTGGGATCGATGTCAAGTTGGCACTTGGTAGGCATTGGTGTAGAAGCCGGCTTGACATCACTTAGCTTGAATCTTTTAAGCATGTCTTGAGTGTATTTGGCTTGATTGATGAAGGTTCCTTCTCTTCTTTGTTTGATGTCAAAGCCAAGGAAGAACTTCAACTCTCCCATCGAAGACATCTTGAACTTGGAGGTCATGAGAGCGGCAAATTCCTCATTGAAGGCTTTGTTAGGAGAACCAAAGATAATACCATCAACATATAGTTGGCATACAAACAACTCCCCTTTGACCTTCTTAGTAAAAAAAGTGGGATCGATTTGTCCTACTTCAAATCCACGATCTTGTAACAACTCGGTAAGGTGGTCATACCACGCACGTGGGGCTTGTTTAAGGCCATAGAGTGCCTTATCGAGTTGATACACATGATCCGGGAAGTAGGGGTCCTCGAACCCGGGGGGTTGCTTGACATAAACCAACTCATTAATGGGACCATTAAGAAAAGCACTTTTCACATCCATTTGTTGCAACTTAAAGTTGTGATGGGAAGCATAAGAAATCAACAAACAAATGGATTCAAGACAAGCAACGGGAGCAAAGGTTTCACCGTAGTCGACACCCTCGACTTGGGAGTAGCCTTGTGCTACCAATCTTGCGTTGTTGCGAATGATGTTCCCATGAGCATCTTGCTTGTTCTTGAAGATACACTTTGTTCCAATGATGTTGTGGTTCCCCGAAGGTCTTGGCACCAATCTCCACACCTTGTTGTATGCGAAGTTGTTGAGTTCTTCATGCATGGCATTGAGCCAATCCGAGTCTTCGAGCGCCTCATAGACCTTTTGGGTTCAACACAAGAGACAAACGCATGATGTTCACAATAGTTAGCTAATTGTCTACGAGTGCTTACCCCCTTTCTTAGGCTTCCAACCAGGTTTTCCATGAGATGGCCTTGTGTGGTGAGTTTGGAAGCAATCTTCACGGCACGACGCTATAATTCCTCCTCGGGTGAGGAAGGAGGAAGGTTAACTTGATCATCTTGAGCACCATCTTGAGCTTGCTCATGATCTTGAACTTGCTCGAGGGGGAGAACTTGACCTTGGGCATCATTTAGAGGTTCACCACCATCTTGAGGTTGATCTTGCCCTTGGTCTTGTTCAAGAGGGTGAGGGCCTTCACTTTGTTCTTTGGAAGCGTGTGGGTCTTGGGGAGGTGATGGCTCCACTTGAGTGGAGCATTGTCCTTCTCCTTCAGCCACAAGGGGTTCCTCAATGGGTAGGATATGACCAATACCCATTCTTCTTATGGCTTGGGGAGGAATTTCATCACCTACATCACAAGTACCACTTTTCTCCACTTGGGAGCCGTTAATTTCATCAAACTCTACGTTACACGTCTCCTCAATGAGTCCGTTGGACTTGTTGAGAACATGGTAAGCATGAGAGTTTGTAGCATAACCAACAAATATGCCCTCATGAGCTCTAGCTTCGAATTTAGACAAACGAACACCTTTCTTGAGAATGAAACACTTACACCCGAACACCCGGAAGTACTTGAGATTGGGCTTGTTCCCGGTGAGTATCTCATACGGAGTCTTGTTCAAGCCTTTGCGAAGATAGAGCCGATTGGAGGAATGACAACCTGTGTTGATGGCTTCGGCCCAGAAGTTGTATGGAGACTTGAACTCCGCCATCATGGTCCTTGCCGCATCCATCAATGTCCGGTTCTTCCTCTCTGCAACACCATTTTGTTGAGGGGTATATGGTGCAGAATATTGATGCTTGATCCCTTCATCACTAAGAAACTCATCCAAGGTGTAGTTCTTGAACTCAGTGCCGTTGTCACTTCTTATTGTCAAGATCTTTGCATCGTGTTGACGTTGAGCTTCATTTGCAAAGTCGATGACGGTTTGTTGAGTCTCACTCTTCCTCTTGAAGAAGTATACCCAAGTGTATCTTGAATAATCATCCACTATCACCAAGCAATACTTTCTACCCCCAGGACTATCAAAGGATGGGGGCCCAAAGAGGTCCATGTGGAGGAGCTCCAAGGGTCTCTTCGAGTAGATGATAGTCGTGGGAGGGTGAGCCGTCTCATGAAGCTTTCCTTCGATACAAGCACTGCAAACACGATCTTTGGCAAAACTAACATTCGTTAGTCCATGAACATGGTCCCCCTTGAGAAGACTTTGCAAAGATCTCATATTGACATGGGCTAAACGGCGATGCCAAAGCTATCCCACATCAACTTTAGCCATTAGGCATGTCGCGGTCTTAGTGGGTTGCTCCGAGAACTTAACCACATAGAGACCATTCTCGACATGCCCAACAAAGGCTACTTTAAGAGTCTTGCTCCACAAGAGGGCCACGGTATCAATATCAAAGAAGGTGGCAAAACCCATGAGTGCGAGTTGACAAACGGAAAGTAAATTGAACGCAAGGGACTCAACAAACATGACTTTCTCGATCGTTAGATCATGAGAAATGACAACCTTGCCAAGACCCAATACCTTAGAATGTGAGGCATCACCCCATTCGACATTGGTGGGCATAGATGGGATCTTGTGCTCGTCGACCACCAAGTCCTTGCTCCCGGTCATATGATTTGTTGCTCCACTATCGAGCAACCATGATCCCCCACCGGAAGCAAACACCTACAAGAGATCAATGCTTGGTTTTAGGTACCCATTGAGTAATGGGTCCTTTGATGTTAGTAACAAGGGTCTTGGGAACCCAAATAGACCATTCAATGTACTCATAAGGAGAACCAACAAATTTAGCATAAACATGTCCATCACTAGCATGGCACAACACATAAGAGGGGTTAAAGTCGCCGGCTTTGTTGGGAGAGATGGTGTTGCGCTCTTTGGCTTCACCACTCTTCCCATTGTTCTTCTTCTCCTTAGGAGCACCTTCTCCCTCCTTCACAAAGGTTTGCCTGAGCGGAGGAGGTCGATTGGTCTTGCTCTTCTTCTCCTTGTTCTTCTTCTTGTTCTTGGACTTGGGTGTGAACCCAACTCCCTCCTTGCCCACAACTTCCTTTTGATTGCTCAAAAGGTCATTTAGGTTCTTCTCGCCTTGTATGCATGACACAAGACCTTTCTCGAGTTGTTCCTTCAACTTGGTATTTTCCTCCACAAGATGCACATGCTCACAACATGGGTTAGTAGCATTTGCATTATCAATTAAGACCACATGAGGAAATGTGGCCTTTTCCTTGGTTAGCTTAACTTGGAGTTGAGCATGAGACTCCTTGAGGGTGGCATGAGCACCTTTCAAGACCTTGTGGGACTTGTCAAGTACATCAAACTCCTCCGTGAGTCTAACATGATCAACCCCAAGTTTAGCCTTCTCGGAAGCTAGAACACGAGACATAACAAGAGCATGATCAAGATCTTTCTTTAGTTTAGCATGACCATCGTTGTGTGACTCCTCAAGAGCCAAACGATGCCCCCGCTCTTCCTCAAGAGCATTAGAGAGATCCGATATCTCATCGGCATAGTCACGACTATGACTTTCCATCTTAGTGATGGTTTCTTCATGAGCCTCGATCATGTCATTGGCCTCACCAAGTTGTTCCAAGAGAGCAACAAAATGCTTCTTGGATTTGCCCTTGAGCTTACTCATGAAGGACTCAAATTCATTGATCTCCTCATTAGACCCCTTACCATTATCAAAGTCATCCGTTGAAGGAGGGTTAGGAATAATGGTGGTTTTGATGTTGGGGGTTACCTTGTTGGTGGCCTTAGCCATGAGGCACTTGGCGGTGATGTTCTCGTTAGGTGCATCGAAGAGAGACACCCGAGGAGTTGAGGCAATGGCAACGGATGCCATGGCCATTGTTTCACCATCTTCATCATCATCGTCATCCTCACGGTATTCTTCTTGGACCACCAACCCGCAAGAAGGAGTCTTCTTGGTGAAGTTGTTCTTGTTGGGGAAGGACTTGTCTTTGTCTTTTTGAATGAACTTGCCACCATTGTCTTCCCGCTTCTCGTATGGACAATCCGCAACGAAATGGCTAACATTGCCACAGTTGAAACAAGTTCTAACTCGTTGCTTCCCCTTGAGGCCACTTGAGTTGTTCTTGTTGAAGTTGGGTCTTGTAGTCTTCTTACTCCAAAACTGTCTTGAGGCAAGAGCCATGTGCTCATGATAATCATACTTCGTGTCCTCGGGGTTGCTCTCCTCATCTTCCTCTTCTTCTTCTTCTTCCACACTAACCTTGGCCTTCAAGGCAATATTGGGATTCTTTGCCCTTTGGGAACGGAGCACCGCATTGTCGGCGGTCTTGTCCAAGATGCTCATTGCAACAAACTCATACAACACTTCACTAGAGGTCATGGAGTGGAACTCCGGTCTTTGGCGAATGACGGAGGACATGGCCTTGTTGTAGGGCATCATGTCCTTGAGGAACTTGCGCTTGATCCAGTTGTCATCCATGTCCTTGCTTCCATGATCTCGGAGTGCGACCGCGAGTTTGGTCACTCTTCGAAAGAGCTCACGAGGTTCTTCATCCTCTTTCATTGCAAACTCACTGGCCTCATCTTGCGACACTTCATACTTGGAGCGTTGAATGCTAGCACTTCCTCGATAGAGACGCTCGACACATTTCCATGCTTCTTTGGCCATGGCATGAGGTCGAAGATGAGGGAGATCTTCGGGAAGGATTGCATCTTGGATGATGAAGAGAGCACTTTCATTGAATTGATTGTCCACTTCTTCTCGAGGAGTGAAGTTGCTTGGATCATGAGGATAGAAACCTTCTTCAATAATTCTCCAAAGGTTAGTGTTCACATGTTTTAAGTGACGCTTGAAGCGATAGAGCCAAGCATCAAAATCTTCATTTTTCACATATTTAGGAGGAGGACCGGCATGATTCAAATGAGTAGAGGGGATCGGTCCTCTATACACCGGGGGTTCCACATTGGCAAAGATGCCGGTGCCATTTCTACCACTAGTAGACGAACTCTTTTCACTCTTAGCTTCCCCCTTGTCGGGGTTAGCATCCGTCACCTTGTTAATGGGATCACCCACTTTTATTGGCGAGGTAGATAGTTGAGTCCCTCTAAGAATTCAGAAAACATGTTTTTAACCTCGGCCGTCATGGAGGTTTTCAATGTGTCTAAAGCCACATTGAATTCCTCACGAGAGACCGAGGTTCCCCCTTCGGCCGAAGACGAGACGGGATTCACACCGGAGTGCTCCTCCGCACCGTCATTGTTGTCAACCATACTCTTCAGACGGCAAAGTCCTTAATAAAGAGACGAGGCTCTGATACCAATTGAAAGGATCGATATGGTTGACTAGAGGGGGGGGGTGAATAGGCAACTAACACTTTTTAGACTTTTCTTTAACAATTTAAAACTTGCAATGAAATAGGTTGTCTAGATGTGCAACTACGTGGACAACCTATATGATGCAAAGACAATAAGCACACAAGCAAGCAATGGATATAGCACAAGTAAGCTTGCAAAAGTAAAGGGACAAGATAACCAAGAGTGGAGCCGGTGGAGACGAGGATGTGTTACCGAAGTTCCTTCCTTTTAAGGGGAAGTACGTCTCCGTTAGAGCGGTGTGGAGGCACAATGCTCCCCAAGAAGCCACTAGGGCCACTGTAATCTCCTCACGCCCTCACACAATGCGAGATGCCGTGATTCCACTATTGGAGCCCTTGAAGGCGGCAACCGGACCTTTACAAACAAGATTGGGGCAATCTCCACAACACTTGGAGGCTCCCAACAATACCGCGAAGCTTCACCACAATGGAGTATGGCTTCGAGGTGACCTCAACTGTCTAGGGTGCTCAACACCCAAGAGTAACAAGATCCGCTAGGGATAAGTGGGGGGAATCAAATATCCTGTGGTGGAAGTGTAGATCGGGCACTTGTCACCCAATCCCGAGCAAATCAACAAGTTTGATTGGCTAGGGAGAGAGATCGAGTGAAAATGGAGCTTGGAGCAACAATGGAGCTTAGAGGTAGAAGAGGTAGTCAACTAGAGGTAGAAGACACCCCTTATATAGTCGTGGAAAGAATCCAACCGTTATCCACATGTTCAGCCCGCGACACACGGTACTACCGCTCCAGGGGCGTGGTACTACCGCAAAGCTGTGCGGTACTACCATGGCTGACCACAGTACTACCGCGACAGCAGCACATGCCGAAACTAGCCTGACAAGGGGGCAGTACTACCGCTGGCGCGATACTACTGTACCCACTTGCGGTACTACCGCTAGGCAGGAAAGTCACGGCCTGGGAAGGGCATGGATGAAATAAATTACATCCGTGCCTACTTCCGCTGAAACAGAGGTGGTACAAAAATCCAACGCGGTACTACCGCTCACGAGGCGCGGTACTACCGTGCGGGCGCGGATGTAAAAAATTACATCCGCGCCTACTACCGCGACACAGAGGTACTAGGTAGGAGGGCCACGGTACTACGACTCCTAGGGAGCGGTACTACCGTGGGCTCCCGCGGTACTACCGCACTGGACGAGCGGTACTACCGTGGAGGGCGCGGATGTAAAAAATTACATCCGCCCCTACTACCGCACCGGAGCGGCACAAGGCCTGGGAGCTGCGGTACTACCGCTCCAGATGAGCGGTACTACCATGACACACAGCGGTACTACCGTGTGTACTTGCGGTACTACCGCAAGTATAGCAGTAGTCGTCAGATTTCCGCACAACCAAGATAACAAAGGGAAGCTCCAAAATGCAGGGAAAGGAGGAACAAGTGTACGTGTTGATTCCACCCAAACCTTTCCGACGCAGACCCCCTCTTAATAGTACAGCTCTCCTACGACTCAAATCCACCAAAGAGAAACGTAGAACAACGCCGACTTCAATAGTCTCCGAGGGGCACCGAATCGTCTCATGCCTAGAGATGAAGTATCTGAGAAACTCAAGGCACACGATTAGTCCGCAAATGCATTGTCATCAATCACCAAAACACCTGAGGGATAAGTATGCCCTTATAGTCGTTCTCCTCTTTAACTCTCAGCATCACAGCATCCTTCCCAGACCAGCTGTAGATTTTCATGTACCATTCATGCAATCTTCGCATCATCGTTGTTAGAGGAGGAGGATCAGGTGTGACGAGAGGCTTCCCATACTCGTATTTGAATTTTTCCGCCTCCATTGTTTCAAACTCTACATCATCGCTCAGGTAATCAGTAGGATTGGTACCGGGCACCATCCCCGGATGATTAGCGATGATATCGCTAGACACCTTGAGCAGGGGCACGATTGCTTTGCCTGTTCGCCGAGCTGGGGAATTTTTTTCCCACTTCTTCGTTCTGCTAACCTTTCATCACTGCAAGTACTTCTTGACCGCTCCACTTTCTTATATGTCCTTTTAATAGTGCACACATAGTTGGAATCCGACGGAGGCGGTGGTGGTCGCTTAAGGGCATCGATAGTGCGCTTCACTTTCACCGGATCTACCGTTTCCTTCGGAGGTGGAGGTTTCCGTGCAAAATGGTCCCTCACTTGGGCATAACAGATGCCCTCGTTTTCCTTGTCGGTCCTCTCATACGGTAACTTTTCCGGAGCCTTCAGAGATGGACCATATTTGAATTACTTCCCGCCTCTGCTTGTACTGCTAGCCGCCGGAGCGACGGCCTCTCTCTTCCGCTGTTGCTGACGGCGTGGAGTTAGCTGACACACTGGAGGAGGCGGAGTGCTCCGATGCACCGAAGGAGGCGGCGGAGGAGCCATAGTGCCCTCACGCACGGGAGGATGCCGAGTTCTCGTCGGAGGAGGCAAAGAAGGAGCCGGAGTGCCGTCACGCACCGGAGGAGGCGGATGAGGAGGCGGAGTGCCTTGATCACTCGCCGGAGGAGGAGGCGGAGGAGGAGGCGGAGGAGGAGGCGGAGTGCCCTGACTCGCTGGAGGAGGAGGCGTCTAGTTTGGAAGCTTGATGTACTCCTTCCTCCATAGACATGTACTCCTCAAAGCATAAACCAACTGATTCTCCCCTTCACCTGTAGGGTGGTGATAACCCACAAGTATAGGGGATCACAACAGTTTTCGAGGGTAGAGTATCCAACCCAAATTTATTGATTTGACACAAGGGGAGCCAAAGAATATTCTCAAGTATTAGCAGCTGAGTTGTCAATTCAACCACACCTGAAAGACTTAATATCTGCAGCAAAGTATTTAGTAGCAAAGTAGTATGGAGGTAATGGTAACGGTGGCAGAAGTAACAGTAGTAGTTTTGTAGCAATCGTAAGAGAGGCAACAAAGAAGTAACTAAGCAAAGATCAATATGTGGAAAGCTCGTAGGCAATGGATCAATGATGGATAATCACGTCGGATGCAATTCATCATGCAACAGTTATAACATAGGGTAACACAGAACTAGCTCCAGTTCATCAATGTAATGTGGGCATGTATTCCGAATATAGTCATACGTGCTTATGGAAAAGAACTTGCATGAAATCTTTTGTCCTGCCCTCCGGTGGCAGCGGGGTCCTAATGGAAACTAAGGGATATTAAGGCCTCCTTTTAATAGAGTACGGACCAAAGCATGAACACTTAGTGAATACATGAACTCCTCAAACTACGGTCATCACCGGGAGTGGTCCTGATTATTATCACTTCGGGGTTGCCGGATCATAACACGTAATAGGTGACTATTGACTTGCAAGATAGTATCAAGAACTCACATATATTCATGAAAACGTAATAGGTTCAGATCTGAAATCATGGCACTCGGGCCATAGTGACAAGCATTAAGCATGGCAAAGTCATAGAAACATCAATCTTAGAACATAATGGATACTAGGGATCAAACCCTAACAAAACTATCTCGATTACATGGTAAATCTCATCCAACCCATCACCGTCCAGTAAGCCAATGATGGGATTGCTCACGCACGGTGGTGAGCATCATGAAATTGGTGATGGAGGATGGTTAATGATGATGATGGCGACGGATTCCCCTCTCCGGAGCCCCGAACGGACTCTAGACCAGCCCTCCCGAGGAAGATTAGGGCTTGGTGGCGCCTCGTAAAACGCGATGAATCCTTCTCTCTGATTTTTTTCTCCCTGAAAGTGAATATATGGAGTTGGAGTTGAGGTCGGTGGAGGTCCAGGGGGCCCACGAGGTAGGGGGCGTGCCTTGCACCCTCGTGGACAGGGTGTGGGACACCTTACGCTGATTCTTTCACCAATATTTTTTATTAATTTCAAAACGAGTCTCCGTGGATTTCAGGTCATTCCAAGAACTTTTATTTCTGCACAAAAATAACACCATGGCAATTCTGCTAAAAACAGCGTCAGTCCGGGTTAGTTCCATTCAAATCATGCAAGTTAGAGTCCAAAACAGGGGCAAAAGTGTTTGGAAAAGTAGATACGTTGGAGACGTATCAACTCCCCCAAGATTAAACCTTTGCTTGTCCTCAAGCAATTAAGTTGACAAACTAAAAGTGTTAAAGAAAAACTTTTATAAACTCTGTTTGATCTTGTTGCTACAAATATGTAAAGCCAGCATTCAAGTTTTCAGCAAAGATTATGAACTAACCATATTCACAATAACATTTAGGTCTCACATTTACTCATATCAATGGCACAATCAACTAGCGAGCAATAATAATAAATCTTGGATGACAACACTTTCTCAAAACAATCATAATATGATATAACAATATGGTATCTCGCTAGCCCTTTATGAGACCGTAAAACATAAATGCAGAGCACCCCTGAAGATCAAGGACTGGCTAGACATTGTAATTCATGGCAAAAAAGATCCAGTCACAGTCATACTCAATGTAAATTAATAGCAATGCATGCAAATGACAGCGGTGCTCTCCAACTGGTGCTTTTTAATAAGAGGATGATGACTCAACATAAAAGTAAATAGATAGGCCCTTCGTAGAGGGAAGCAGAGATGTGCAGAGGTGCTAGAGCTCGAGTTTTGAAACAGAGATAAATAATATTTTGAGCGACATACTTTCATTGTCAACATAACAACCAAGAGATCTTGATATCTTCCATGCTACATACATTATAGGTGGTTCCCAAACAGAATGGTAAAGTTTATACTCCCCACCACCAACGAGCATCAATCCATGGCTGGCCCGAAACAACGGGTACCATCCAACTAACAACAATCCTGAGGGAGTTTAGTTTTCAAATATTTTGATTTGATTTAAGCATGGGACTGGGCATCCCGATTACCGGCCATTTTCTCATGAATGATGAGCGGAGTCCACTCATCGTGAGAATAACCCACCTAGCATGGAAGATATAGACAACCCTAGTTGATACATGAGCTATTCGAGCATACAAAACAAAATTTCATTTGAAGCTTTAGAGTTTGGCACATACAAATTTACTTGGAACGGCAGGCAAATACCACATATAGGAAGGTATGGTGGACTCATATGGAACAACTTTGGGGTTTATGGAAGTGGATGCACAACCAGTATTCCCGCTTAGTACAAGTGAAGGCTAGAAAGAGACTGGGAAGCGACCAAGTAGAGAGAGACAACAGTCATGAACATGCATTAAGATTAACCAACAATGAGTGCAAGCATGAGTAGGATATAAATCACCATGAACATAAATATCATGGAGGCTATGTTGATTTTGTTTCAACTACATGCGTGAACATGTGCCAACTCAAGCCACTCGAATCATTCAAAGGAGGATACCACCCTATCATACCACATCACACCCATTTTAATAGTATGTTGGCACGCAAGGTAAACCATTATAAACTCCTAGCTAATTAAGCATGGCATGAGTATCTATAATCTCTAATTGTCATTGCAAGCATGTTTCATTCATAATAGATTGAATCAGGAATGATGAACTAATCATATTTACAAAAACAAGATAGGTCGAGTTCATACCAGCTTCTCTCATCTCAATCAATCCATCATATATCATCATTATTGCCTTTCACTTGCACGACCAAATGGTGTGGAAAATAATAATAATGCACATGCATTGGACTAAGATGGAATCTGCAAGCATTTAATACAAAGGAGAAGACAAGGTAATATGGGCTCTTGGTTAAGTCAACAATAATGCATATGAGAGCCATTCAACATTTTCATCGTGGTCTTCTCCTCTTGACCCCCAAAGAAAAGAAACAAAACTATTTATACGAGAAAGCTCCCAACATGCAAAAGAAGAACGAGAAATCTTTTGGGGTTTTCTTTTAATATTACTACTACAAGCATGGAATGTAAACTAGCTGAAGGCTACAACTAATTTTTTTTGTTTTTTCTTAAGGTTTTTCAAACACACAAGAAGAAAACAAGAAAAGAAATTAAACTAGCATGGATAGTACAATGAAAAAGTATGAGCACCGACAACTAAAATGAGTGTATGAAAATAAATGTAATGTCGGTGAGAAATACATACTCCCCCAAGCTTAGGCTTTTGGCCTAAGTTGGTCTATGCCCAGGGCTGGCCTAGCGGATATCCAAAGTCGTAGTCGGGGTTATACTGTGATGCAACAGCTACTGCCTGGAGAGCTGCTGCTTCGAGGCGAGCTGCCTCCGTCCTCCTCTCATATTCGTTCGCCTCCTCCCTGGTTATAAAATATCTCCTTTTTGCATGAAAGTTAAAGAAAGTAGGAGCAGGGAGAGTAACATGGACAGTACGCCGTCTATCAAAGATTAGTCGGTACTGGAGGAACTGTTCGTTCCTCTCAAGAAACTAATGGCGAACCATAGCACTATAATCTAGATAAGTAGGTGGCAACTCAATATCATTTCCATTTATGGGTATACCAAGATAATTAGTTACACGAGTTGCATAAATTCCACCAAACAAATCTCCACTTGTACCATTAAGATGCAACCTCCGTGCAACAATGGCCCCCCAAGTTATATTGTTTATCACCTAATACCGCACTCTTGAGGACACTAAGATCTGGAATGCACATGTGACAAACCTCATCTTTACCGTTAATGCATCTACCTATAAAGAGAGCAAACTAATGTATGGAAGGGAAATGAATGCTCCCTATGGTAGCTTGTGCGATTTCTCTAGTTTCCCCCACAGTGATACTAGCAAGAAAGTCTTTATATTCAGATTTGCGAGGTTCACTAACATTGCCCCACTTCAGGATACAAGCAGTATTGAAATCTTTAAGGTCCATGGTATATGATTTATCATAGAGATCAAATAAAATAGTGTGAGTATTGCGCGTGGATGAAAATTTAAACCTCCTCACAAAGGAATCAGTGAGGTAGTAGTACTATCGGCACTTATCTGACATGAAGTCCTCAAGCTCAGCATTACGTACGCACACGTCAAATTCATCCTTGAAGCCTGCTTGGACCATAAATTCTTCCGATGGCCATTCACAAGGCTGTACTTGAGCTTCCCTTGGTGGTTCATTGTCCGGCTCACATATCGCGAGCCTTGGTTCTTGCTTCCTTGAGGAACCACCTTGGTACATTTCCTAAACATTTTTCTTCTTCTGAAAAATTTCTGAAATTTTTAGTGACTCAAAATAAAAGTGAACCAAACTCAACAAGATTGATAACTACTCCCACAAGTGCCTAGAGGCTAAATCATGCATTAAAACTACTTTGGACCATATAAATTTGGCATGC
Organism: Triticum dicoccoides; assembly: GCF_002162155.2. NCBI lineage: Eukaryota > Viridiplantae > Streptophyta > Magnoliopsida > Poales > Poaceae > Triticum > Triticum dicoccoides. The sequence continues at coordinate 203,579,845 of NC_041385.1, forward strand.
AAGCTCAAGAACAGGGTCACCTTAGAAGCAAAAAATTGTAATAAATAAAGCACTAGAACAAAAACTAATTGGACCATTGGAGGAGTCACATACCGAAGAACAATCCCCCAAACCAGTTTTGTGAATGGTGCTTTGAGCAAGGAGATCGAAAATGGCAGCAAAACAAGCTAGAACACGAGTTTGAGCTACATGATGATTTTTCTGGAGGAAGACGAAGTGTGTGGATGCTGGAATAAGTGGAGGGGGACACATGGGGCCACAAGGCAGGGGCGTGCCCCCGGGGGGTGGGCGCGCCCTGTACCCTCGTGGCCAAATGGTGGGCCCCCCTGGTGTGTTCTGAGTGCCAAAAATTCTTAAATATTCTACAAAAAATCATACTTCATTTTCAGGGCATTTGGAGAACTTTTATTTTCGGGGTATTTGTTTATTCCATGAATAATTTAGAAAACAGACAGAAAATAATCCTTTTGCTTTATTTAATATAAATAACAAAAAGTAAAAGGGGGGTACAGAGAGTTGTGCTTTCTAGCTTCATCCATCTCATGCTCATCAAAAGGAATCCACTAACAAGGTTGATCAAGTCTTGTTAACAAACTTCTTCCGAATAACATGAAACTAGAGAATTTTTGAATAACACAAGGTTACCTCAACGGGGATATGCATGTCCCCAACAATAAGAATATCATATCTCTTTTTGACAGTAGGAAGAGGGAATTCAACACCTCCAATAGTAATCGTTGAATTTTTTCCAATAGAATTTATACTATGAACTTGAGGTTGTTTCTTCGGAAAGTGTACCGTACCATTAACATGAAAAGTGACATTCGCTTTGTTGCAATTAATAACAGCCCTTGCAGTATTCAAAAAGGGTCCACCAAGGATGATCGACACACTATCGTCCTCGGGAATATCAAGAATAACAAAGTCCATTAAAATAGTAACGTTTGCAACCACAACTGGCATATCCTCACAAATACCGACGATATAGCAGTTGATTTATCAGCAATTTGCAAAGAGATTTTAGTAGGTGTGAACTTATTCAAATCAAGTCTACGATATAAAGAGAGAGGCATAACACTAACACTAGCTCCAAGATCACATAAAGCAGTTTTAACATAGTTTCTTTTAATGGAGCATGGTATAGTTGGTACTCCTGGTTCTCCAAGTTCCTTTGGTATTCCACCCTTAAAGGTATAATTAGAAAGCATGGTGGAAATTTCAGCTTCAGTATCTTTCTTTTATTTTTAAAAATATCTTTCATATACTTGGCATAGGGGTTTATTTTAAGCATATCATTCAAATGCATACGCAAAAAGATAGGTCTAATCATTTCAGCAAAGCACTCAAAATCCTCGGCATCCTTTTTCTTGGATGGCTTAGGAGGAAAAGGCATGGGTTTCTGGACCCATGGTTCTGTTTCTTTACTGTTATTCCTAGCAACAAAGTCTCTCTTATCATAACGTTGATTCCTTGATTGTGGGTTATCAAGATCAACAACAGGTTCAATCTCTACCTCATTATTATTGCTAGGTTGAGCATCAAAATGAACATCATCATTAACATTATCACTAGGTTCATGTTCATTACCAGATTGTGTTTCAGCATCAGAAATAGAGATATCATTGGAATTCTCAGGTGTGTCTATAACAGGTTCACTAGAAACCTGCAAAGTCCTATCATTTTTCATTTTCTTTTTCTTAGAAGTACTATGTGAGAATCTTGCCCAACTCTCTTAGGATGGCCCTCAGGGTACAAAGATTCCTGAGTCATTCTACCACCTCTAGTCATAACCCTAACATCGTTATCATTTTTCTTATTATTTAACTCATGGAGCATTCATCTTGTGCCTTAAGCACTTGTTCTACTTGAGTAGTAACCATGGATGCATGTTTACTAATAACCTTAAGGTCACCTTTAACTATAGACATATAATCACTCAAGTGTTCAACCATATAAGCATTACATTTCAATTGTCTACCAACATAAGCATTGAAGTTTTCTTGTTTAACAATAAAATTATCAAACTCATCCAAGCATTGGCTAGCAGACTTATTACGAGGAATATCACCTTCATCAAATCTATAGAGAGAATTTACCTTTACTACGTGTGTCGGGTTATCAAGACCATGTATTTCTTCAATATGTGGTAAATTCTTAACATCTTCAGCTTTAATACCTTTTTCTTTCATAGATTTCTTTGCCTCTTGCATATCTTCAGGATTGAGAAATAGTATACCCCTTTTCTTAGGAGTTGGCTTAGGAGTTGGTTCAGGAAGTGTCCAATCATTATCATTGCTCAATATATTATTCAATAGCAATTCAACTTGCTCAACAGTTCTTTCCCTGAAAACACAACCAGCACAACTATCCAAGTGGTCTCTGGAAGCATCGGTTAGTCCATTATAATAGATATCAAGTATTTCATTTTTCTTGAGGTGATGATCAGGCTAAGCATTAAGTAATCGGAGAAGCCTCCCCAAGGCTTGTGGGAGACTATCTTCTTCAATTTGCACAAAACTAAATATTTCCCTTAAGGCAGGTTGTTTCTTATGAACGGGGAAATATTTTGCATAGAAGTAATAAATCATATCCTTGGGACTATGCGCACAACCAGGAGCAAGAGAATTAAACCATATCTTAGCATCACCCTTTAATGAGAAAGGAAACAATTTAAGGATATAATAATAGCGAATTTTTTCCTCACAAGTGAATAGGGTGGCTATATCGTTCAATTTAGTAAGATTTGCCACAACAGTTTCAAATTCATAGCCATAAAAAGGATCAGATTCAACCGAAGTAATTAACTTAGGATCGACAGAGAAATCACAATACTTATCAGTAACACAGATAGGTGAAGTAGCAAAAGCAGGGTCATATTGCATTCTAGCATTCAAAGACTTTTCTTTTAGCTTAGCTAAGAGTTTCTTAAGATCATATCTATCTTTGCAAGCAAAAAGGTCTCTAGCAGTTTCTTCATCCATAACATAACCCTTAGGCACAACCGGCAATTTATATCTAGGGGGAGAATCTTCATCATCACTTTCATTAATATCTCCAGTTTCAATAATTTCATTCTCTCTAACCCTGGCAAGTTTTTCATCAAGAAATTCACCTAATGGCACAGTATTATCAAGCAGAGAAGTAGTTTCATCATAAGCATCAAGCATAGCAGAAGTGGCATCATCAATAACATGCGACATATCAGAATCAATAGCAGGTGCAGGTGTAGGTATCACAAATTTACTCATAACAGAAAGTGAATCAAGTGCAGAGCTAGATGGCAGTTCCTTACCTCCCCTCATAGTTGAGGGAAAGATCTTGGTTCTTTCATCTTTCAAGTTCCTCGATCAACAGATGTAAATCCCAAGTGACTCAAAGAATAGAGTTATGCTCCCCGGCAACGGCACCATAAAAAGGTCTTGATAACCCACAAGTATAGTGGATCACAATAGTTTTCGAGGGTAGAGTATTCAACCCAAATTTATTGATTCGACACAAGGGGAGCCAAAGAATATTGTCAAGTATTAGCAACTGAGTTGTCAATTCAACCACACTTGAAAGACTTAATATCTGCAGCAAAGTATTTAGTAGCAAAGTAGTATGGAGGTAATGGTAACGGTGGCAGAAGTAATAGTAGTAGTTTTGTAGCAATCGTAACAGAGGCAACGAAGAAGTAACTAAGCAAAGATCAATATGTGAAAAGCTCGTAAGCAATGGATCAATGATGGATAATCACGTTGGATGCAATTAATCATGCAACAGTTATAACATAGGGTGACACAGAACTAGCTCCAGTTCATCAATGTAATGTAGGCATGTATTCCGAATATAGTCATACGTGCTTATGGAAAAGAACTTGCATGAAATCTTTTGTCCTGCCCTCCCGTGGCAGCGGGGTCCTAATGGAAACTAAGGGATATTAAGGCCTCCTTTTAATAGAGTGCCGTACCAAAGCATGAACACTTAGTGAATACACGAACTCCTTAGACTACGATCATCACCGGGAGTGGTCCCGATTATTGTCACTTCGGGGTTACCGGATCATAACACGTAGTAGGTGACTATTCACTTGCAAGATAGGATCAAGAACTCACATATATTCATGAAAACATAATAGGTTCAGATATGAAATCATGGCACTCGGGCCATAGTGACAAGCATTAAGCATGGCAAAGTCATAGCAGCATCAATCTTAGAACATAATGGATACTAGGGATCAAACCCTAACAAAACTAACTCAATTACATGGTAAATCTCATCCAACCCATCACCATTGTAACGCCCCGGATTCGATGCACCAGGTGTCTCCCAGTCATTCGTCGTTGTTGCCATGTCATTTGCTTGCGTGTTGCATTTTGCCATGTCATCATATGCATTGCATCCTCATGTTTTTCAAAACATGCATCCGTTCGGATCCTCCTGGTTCTCTCCATTGTCCATTCGGAGTCCAGACCTCTCGCGCGCGCCCGTCGCCCCCTCTCAGACCTTGTTTCATGAGCGGGATAAAAATGTTCTCGGAATGGACCGAGATTTGCCAAGTGGCCTTGGTATATCACCGGTAGACCGCCCGTCAAATTTCGTTCCATTTGGAGGTCGTTTGACGCCCCAACGGTTAACCGCGTAGCCCGAAACCCCTCTCTCCTTGCAGCCCAGCCCTTATTCACCACAGCCCAATAACCCATCCAAACCCCCTCCATGCTCTCGGTCGTTCGATCACGATCGTGTGGGCGAAAACCGCTCCTCATTTGGACACTCCTAGCTCCCTCTACCTATAAATATGTGTGCCTCCCCCGAAATTCTCGGTCTAACCCTAGCCTCCTTCTACCTCGCGCCGCCGGACGAAATCCCCCGCCGCCGGACATGTCTGTGCCGACGCCCCTTCGCGAATCAGGAGCCGCCACGTCACCCCGCGCCGCTCCACCGCCGCCTCCCACCGCGCGGCACGGGGAAGCCCATCGCGGGCCCGCCCAGGCCCAGATCCCGCCGCCGCCCGACCCGCTCCAGCCCGCGCCGTGCCTCGCAGACCTCACCGACGCTGCCGCACGGCCGCCGC
>NC_041385.1:203585345-203591003 GCF_002162155.2 Triticum dicoccoides
GGCCCCGCTGCGCCGTTCCCGCAGCGACCCGAGCCACCGGCGCCACCCGCTGACCGGCGCCCGGCCTCGCCCCGCGCCCGCCGGCGACCTCCTCCACCTCCCCGCGCCGGGATCCGGCCGGATCCGGCGAGATCCGGCCCGTATCCGCCATCTCCGGCGAGCCCCATCTCCTTCCCCGCCATCTCCGGCGAGCCCCGCTCCGGCGAGCCTCGATTCCCGTGCCCCGTTGACTTTTTCCCCGAGGTCGAATTTCTCCAAGTCCCTGAATTCTTGCATTTTCATGCCCTATTCATCATGCCATAACCCATCATCCGTAGCTCTGTTTTGTATGTTTGAGATACCGAAATGTTCACTGTGAGATGCTCTTCATTTTGTTCCGTTGTGCCATGCTTATTTGAGATCATCTTGATGCCCTTAGCATCGTTGCAAAAGTGCTATATGATGTTAACTGCTGTCTGTTAACAGAACTTGGTGATTTGTCATTTTTGTTGCATTTGATGTGTGCATCCTATGAGCATGAGCTATACATGTGTTTTGAACTACTACATACCATCTTTACAGGGGCGCAATCCATGTATTTTTGTGAGTCTTGTAGTGAGTGCATCGAGCTCATGAAGTAGGGTACTTGCTGTTACTGTTTTACTAGGCTGAATCTGTTATATCATGATGCTATGTAAACCTGCTGCCACAAGTCATCCTATGCATAATCTGGAGATGTTCACTAAGGATGTTTTGTTATACATGTCATTCTCTATCCATCCATGCCCCTGGTTGCATTTATGGCTTGCTGTAGATTGTTGTTATCATGCTCCAAACTTGCTAAATAATGTTGCTGTCAGGCTGTTAACATTAAGTTCAGTTTTTCCATGTGATTTGCTAGTGATCCATGTACCTTATGAACTTGTTCTTGCCATGCTTCGCTTCATGAACATGTCTTCTTACTGTTGGTTGCCTTGCCATGCCATGTATTTCTCTGTGGTGAGTTGTACAAGCTCACCAACATGCCTACTTATTGTTGTTCCTGCCATGTCTGAATCTGTCATATCATTTGCCATGTTTGCATGGATGCTACCATATTTTCTGTTGATTTTTGGAATTAGTTCAGTAAGGGAGATTTGTTCTTTGTCTTTAGTAGTAGCATTCCATGCCTTTGTTTTCCATGATAAGTTCTTGTAGCATGTCGTTTGATAGCTCTAAACATTGCAACCTGATGTTATTTCTGCTGTCTGTAAACTGTTATTGTTTGTAATCTTGCCATGTGTTTTTGAGCATGTTCTAGTGATTTATGGAGATAGCTCAGTGTTCATGTTTTGTTATGCTTTACCTGTACATCATGTTCATGCCTTTTGTTTTCATGTTGAGGTGTTGTAGCATGTTGTTTTGATGCTTGCAATATACCTAATTGCTGTTTTGGACATGTGTGTGTGTGTTGAACCGTTGCTCCGTTTTGAGTGTGCTCTATATGAAACTTGCTTAGAATTGCATGTAGTTTCATATTACCATATTGCATCTATGTTTTGAGTGTGTTTTCTTGATGTTTTAATGCATCTTGCATCAATGCCATGTTTAACTTGCTTTGCTCATATCTTCTAGGCCGTAGCTCCAAATCTAATGAACTTTATATGTAACTTGACTAGAATCTCGTGTAGATCATCTTGGTGCATCTTAACTTGCTGTTTAACAACTTGAACATAAGGTTTATTCAGATCTGGACCAATTTTGAAATTTGCATATGAGGACTTACCGGATTTGTTATATGTTGTTTCCGGCCTCATTTAAACTTGCTTTGATGTGTTGTTCTTGTTTGCATCATCTCTTGTCATGAGTAGCATCATGTAGCCTTGTCTTGCATCATACTTGGTTCAACATCATGTCATGTCCATGTGTGGTGTGTTTACCATGTTGTGTGCTTCTTCTCGATAGTTCCCATTTCGTTGCGGTCGTGAGGATTCGTTCGTCTACGCTTGGTTCGTCTTCGTGGCTTCATCTTCTTCATGGACTCGTTCTCTTCCTAGCGGGATATCAGGCAAGATGACCGTCACCTTGGATCTCACTACTATCATTGCTATGCTAGTTGCTTCGTTCTATCGCTTTGCTGCGCTACCTATCACTTGTTCTTCAAGTCTCCCAATTTGCCATGTCAGCCTCTAATCTTTTCCACCCTTCCTAGCAAACCGTTGTTTGGCTATGTTACCGCTTTTGCTCAGCCCCTCTTATAGCATTGTTAGTTGTAGGTGAAGTTTAAGATTGCTCCATGGTGGACAGGATTATGTTGGGATATCACAATATCTCTTATTTAATTAATGCATCTATGTACTTGGTAAAGGGTGGAAGACTCGGCCTAATGCCTGGTGTTTTGTTCCACTCTTGCCGCCCTAGTTTCTGTGATACCGGTGTTATGTTCCCGGATTTTTGTGTCTCTTACGCGGTTGGGTGATTTATGGAACCCACTTGATAGTTCGCTTTGAATAAAACTCCTCCAGCAAGGCCCAACCTTGGTTTTACCATTTGCCTCTAGCCTTTTTTCCCTTGGGAGTCGCGCATCCCGAGGGTCATCTTTATTTTAACCCCCCCGGGCCAGTGCTTCTCCAAGTGCTGGTCCAAATCGAGCGATGTCCGGCACCCCCTGGGCAACCTGGCTCTGATACCAACTTGTCACGCCCAAGATGCGACCCTATCCTAAAGGAACTCGAAAGTCCCCCCAAGGATAGAAGCGCATCTTGAAAACGCTTTTGCAAGGTGGATATCATTACATCAACATTACATAATAGATAGGGATACATACATAGGGCATACAATGCCACACGAATACAACATCATCTTACATAAGAGCACCATCCGACTACGGATGAAACACAAACAGAAACTCAAACGACATCCACCCTGCTAGCCCAGGATGCCGACCTGGAACCTATCCCCTGATCGAAGAAGAAGTAGAAGAAGAACTCAAAAACAAGCAAACATCGCTCTCTCTCATGATCATCGCATAACCTGCACATGCAACTGTTGTTGTAGTAATCTGTGATCCATGAGGACTCAGAAATCCCATTACCATGGGTATCAAGAGTAGCAAAGCTTGATGGGTAAGGAAGGGGTAAAGTGGTGAGGTTGCAGCAGCGACTAAGCATATATGGTGGCTAACATATGCAAATAAGAGCGAGAAGAGAGCAAACGGAACGGTCGTGAAGCTAGCAATGATCAAGAGGTGATCCTGAACTCCTGCTTACGTCAAACATAACCCAAAACCGTGTTCACTTCCCGGACTCCGCCGAAAAGAAACCATCACGGCTACACACGCGGTTGATGCGTTTTAATTTGGATCTAGTGTCAAGTTATCTACAACCGGACATTAACAAATTCCCATCTGCCACATAACCGCAGGCACGGCTCTCGAAAGTTTATACCCTGCAGGGGTGTCCCAACTTAGCCCATGATAAGCTCTTGCGATCAACGAAGGATATTCCTTCTCCTAGGAAGACCCGATCAGACTCGGAATCCCGGTTACAAGACATTTCGACGATGGTAAAACAAGACCAGCAAAGCCGCCCGCTGTGCCGACAAATCCTGATAGGAGCTGCACATATCTCGTTCTCACCCATCCGGAGTATGTCAGGGGTTGTTTTTCCATTTCTTTTCACCGGAGGCCATCATTCTAGAAGTATTCTTCATCCTCACATTTCAGCTACCGTTATCCGATTATCCCGGTGCTTTGTTCAAGTGTTCTTTAATCAGCTTAGGATCTCTTTGTTTCTTTTGCATCTAAATCCCCTCTAGCATATTGGTTCTTCTAATTCTTCCCGGTGATTAAGTCTCTTTCATCAGTCATTTTTCGAATTTTTACGGTGGTTCTTTTCAATCCTACCGGTGGTTCATGAAGACTTTCTCAAGTTTTGCGCTATATCCCCCCTTAATCCTTTTCAACAAGAATAAGTTGAATGCAAAATCCGGTTGTCATCAATTAAATTTGATGAGGATAAGCATAACGTAATTCTTATTCTTATTTCATCGTCGTCAAGTAATCCCTTCCTTCAGAGTTTGTTCTTGATGAATAAATTCTAGTTCCAAGTGTTTTTCATCTTTTCTTTTCCGGAGTTCAAATTTCCTCGGCCATTTCATTGGAACCTCCATCTAAATCATCACAAGTCTCATCTTATTCTTTCATCCTTTATTCTATCTCATCATCCTTTTGTTACCGGTGTTCTTTATGGTGGTTCTTCATGATTTAATTCAGTCTTCAAGTCTTCATCAAGATTTTGGTGGTGGAGTTCAAGTATCCTTTTCTTCTCACGTCTCTAAGTGCAATTAATTCTCCATATTTTTCTGAAGTGGAGTTTTGCATTTCTTTGTTCTTCTCAGCTATCCAATCATTTTCGTTTGTGGCCGGTTATCACCTTATGATCTTGAGATGTTACCTATAAGACCACAACAAGCTTATTCTCTCGTTGTTGATTTCCTCAACAACTCCGTTCTAACCTTCTTCTAAGGATGCTATCGAATTCATTTGTGGTGGAAGTTGTTGTTCTCTCATACGTTCTTTTCATTCAACTCTTTCAATTCTTTCCGGAGGTTTTGTGTCATGTCTTCATCAAGTATCATTCTATCCTCTAAAGTTCATGTCTCCATTCCTTCCATTTTTAGCCGGAGTGTTGCCTAAATCCTTTCAGTCTTTTTCGTTTCTTATCTCGTTCTAACCGGAGTGGCTTCAGAATCTATCTTTTTCTTGAGCTTTTCATTCTCTTCATATTCCTCGTTCATCTTTTCTAACTGAGTGCTCTCGACTTTGTTCATCTTCTCTCTCGCATTCTTTCTTCACCTCTTCCTCTTTCTCTTCTGTCTCGTTCCTAAGATCTCGGGACGAGATCTCTTGTTAGTGGAGGAGAGTTGTAACGCCCCAGATTCGGTGCGCTAGGTGTCTCCCAGTCATTCGTCGTTGTTGCCATGTCATTTGCTTGCGTGTTGCATTTTGCCATGTCATCATATGCATTGCATCCTCATGTTTTTCAAAACTTGCATCCATTCGGATCCTCCTGGTTCTCTCCGTTGTCCGTTCGGAGTCCAGACCTCTCGCGCGCGCCCGTCGCCCCCTCTCAGACCTCGTTTCGAGAGCGGGATAAAAACGTTCTCGGAATGGACCGAGATTTGCCGAGTGGCCTTGGTATATCACCGGTAGACCGCCCGTCAAATTTTGTTCCATTTGGAGGTCGTTTGACGCCCCAACGGTTAACCGCGTAGCCCGAAACCCCTCTCTCCTTGCAGCCCAGCCCCTCTTCACCACAGCCCAATAACCCATCCAAACCCCCTCCATGGTCTCGGTCGTTCGATCACAATCGTGTGGGCGAAAACCGCTCCTCATTTGGACACTCCTAGCTCGCTCTACCTAAAAATATGTGTGCCTCCCCCGAAATTCTCGGTCTAACCCTAGCCTCCTTCTACCTCGCGCCGCCGGATGAAATCCCCCGCCGCCGGACATGACCGCGCCGTCGCCCCTCCGCGAATCAGGAGCCGCCACGTCACCCCACGCCTCTCCACCGCCACCTCCCACCGCGCGGCCCGGGGAAGCCCATCACGGGCCCGCCCTGGCCCAGATCCGCCGCCGCCCGGCCCGCTCCAGCCCGCGCTGCGCCTTGCGGACCTCGCCGGCGCCGCCGCACGGCCGCC
>NC_041385.1:203591782-203631479 GCF_002162155.2 Triticum dicoccoides
GCCCTTCTCCAGCGCCACCGCGTGGTGCTCGCCGCCCGCCGGCCCCGCTGCGCCGTTCGCGCAGCGACCCGAGCCGCCAGCGCCGCCCTGCCGCTGACCGGCGCCCGACATCGCCCCGCGCCCACCGGCGACCTCCTCCGTCTCCCCGCACCGGGATCCGGCCGGATCCGGCGAGATCCGACCCAGATCCGCCATCTCCGGCGAGCCCCATCTCCTTCCCCGCCATCTTCGATGAGCCCCGCTCCGGCGAGCCTCGATTCCCGTGCCCCGTTGACTTTTTCCCCGAGATCGAATTTCTCTAAGTCCCTGAATTCTTGCATTTCCATGCCCTATTGACACACGAACAGGACATGGCCGACGAGTATGCATGTCGAGTGATGGGTACTTTGCTACTACTACTGGGTGATTAGGATGACAGGTCGGTACCTAGCTTTGTTTGTACTTCGGATTACGTACATACGGTGTGGGTGTGCATGCCGTGTAATGTGTGTTGTATTTTATTAACTTTTGCGTGAATAAAATAAGCACACGTTCTTTGGTGGGACATGTCCAAACAACAGAATCTGACCATTGCGCTTTAGTCGTGCCGGTGAAGAAATCAGATTGGTTTGACACGGGAGGTGGACAACGACCATTCCGTCGAGAATGCTTGGACCATGCATGACAAAACTACGCTAATACAGTCGAGAATGCTTGGGCGCCAACCGGGGCTGGTCTAGATGCTATGGCTACTTCTCTGAATGGGATTACAAACTTGGAGCAAGGAGGACTTTGGCTCGGTACAAAACTGCGCAAACACGTAGAAGTCCTTCCAGCCAAGTCTCTTTGGTCATGGCCTACGGCAAAAGAGAAATGGCAAATAAATAGAATATCCGAGCTTATGGCACGAGAGGAAATGGCAGTCAAACAACGATTCTGTGCTCTGTGGCTAGCTGAGGGCGATCGCAATACGTCTTTGTTAAGGAACTAGATGTCTCTCTCGATTACAAGCCGAATTACAGTAGCTAGCCCTTGTTACAAGCACGAACTGGGATACAGGAAGAGGAAAGCGAGAGGAAGAAGAAGAGAGCCGCCGCCGCCGGGTTCGTGATCCTTCGCGGATGCCTTGTCCATCCCTTGGCCCTCGTACTTGTAGTCGCTGTTGTAACGGGCCGGCTGGGCCCAGCCCCTCACTAACAGCCCAACATAGCAAGGGGGCTGACAGTCTTTTTTCCACGCAGAGGCCAAAGAAAAAGCTAGGATTAATTCGATCAAGTCCTTGAAGCTTAGTGATGGAACCAGGAGGGATTTGAGAAGGCTGCTAACGAATTCTATAGTCGATTGTTCTCGGCTCAAGATGACACATCTCAAGAATTGACCACTGTTTTCATGGATCGAAAGGTAGATGACCACATGATGGGGGCTTATGTGCGCCGATAACCGACTTTGAAGTCGAGCATGCACTGTTCATGATGCACCCTAATAAAGTCTGGATGGCTTCACGGTGGGGTTCTAGATAAATCACCGAAGTCTGCTCAGGTAAGCCGTGTGCAATGCATTAATTTATTTTTGAGACCAGAGAGATGCGAGAACAGGTGAACAACACAGTGCTTGTTTTTTCGCGAATGGGCAAATGACTTACGTATCATTGCATTGATAGGTAGAAATGGTAGCATAAAGCAATTACAGGAACCTCTGACGAGCACGAACATGCGGTGCGGCGTGAGTCAGAAGGTTATGCCGTACAACAGAAAGAAGGGGGGGGGGTGTATGCGTCCCCAAGCCAGAAGGCCTACTCACCCGCACGAGCCCAGCAACGAGCTTCGTCCTTGATCGTCGAAGAGATCCTAGAAACAGACAGTCTAGCGGCTTCGAAGAGGCAAGCATTGCGCTGCTTTCAGATCCACCATGTGATGAGCAGGGCAAGTGATGTGAAGCCGTGGCACAAGCAAGATGGGATGTCCGTGGCCGAGGAAGCAAGCCAGTCGAGGAAGGGGATGTCCTCAGATACGGTGCTTGTTCTTATTCCAAAAAATCAAAGACCCTCAAAAAGAGTTGTCCCAGCTCAGACCGGTCTCAATATGCAAGGTGTTGTATAAAACTATGTCCAGAAGTTCTTACGTTCTAGCATTCGGCCGGTTTTGGAGGAAATAATCTGAAGAACAAAGTGCCTTCATGTCGGGGTAGGTTAAGAGGCCTTTTATAGTACATCAAGTTATTTGTGTTCGTCAATTTTTGTGATCCAAGGGCCCAGATCAACGAAAACTACACCAAAATTTACGTACCCCCGCTGATTCATCGAAAGGTGTATAAAACCAACGACAATTAATATAGATCAGAAGGAGTAGTATATTCCCGTGTGAGGGGCATTTTGGGCACCACTCCAATTCATTTATGCCTTTCAGACTGGTCGTAATGGGAGTATTATAACTAGTATCATGCATGCCAACTAGACTTTTTGAATAATGTGGCATACAATTAAATGAGAAAAAAAAGATGTGATATCATATCATGATACCGTATCATATTAAATGTTGTGTTACTTTGTGTCGTGCATGGCAATTAAGAAGGGGAAACATTTCCCTACAGTCATCTGAGGAGAGGCACTGGTCAGACCAGTTAGAAGCCGTCGATTAGTATTTTATCTCACGGCTGAGAGATGTACTCCTGATTTTCTGGCCCCACCCCCGTAATCCCTCCCTGATTAATTGCCCGAAATAACTCTCCACATATCTCCTGCCAGTCCCGTTGCCGAGCTCGCCATCCCTGCGCCCTGCTCTCTCTCTCTCTCTCTCCCCCGGCATGAATTCCTGGCCATCCCATCTACTGCCTCCATTCCATCTCGTCGGTGCGTCATCTCGTCCGTCGTCGGCGCGGGGACTGACGGACCATCTTCTCACGGACGTGCTTGTAAACTTCCACGCCGCCGAGAACTCCACCAAGATCGTCTGAGCCACCTTGCCGGAGGGCCGTCTGGTTTGGGAACGAGGTCAGCAAGGATAGGCTCTCACGACATGCAGGAGGGTGACTTATCATGCGATGTTGTATCTCATCAAGTCAGCATCACATGCACAAGTAGGTGACGAGGGTGAAGCATATGTGAGTCTCGAATGATGCATTAGATCGAATCTGGATTGCACGTATCCTTCATTCATCATGAATGAATGGATGATTATACTCTGTATTGTTCTTTTCTCCATCAGGATATTTTCATTATTTTAAGAGTTCTTCTCCAACGTTCTTAGTTTTGTTCATCGAACTATGTTAACACCGTTGCATGAATATGTCTCGGATTGCAGGAAGCACGGAAGAAGGTAGTAAGATGTAGCACGTCTTTCCACAGGCCATGGGGCGAGAGGCAAGGTCTTGGCACTTTTCCGTGCAGTTCGTGTGACTGCCGTAGATGGTGCAGTGCTTCAAGATCACCATGAAAGCAAATTGTCCACTTAACTGAGAGAAATGTTTCACCGTCGTGAAAACATATTCACATGCAGTCTATATATTTTTTTCCATTTTGATGTAAACAAATATATTCTTGTATGGAAGCAGTTCTCTGATATATGAAAATATAGTATCATAATGATTTAGGAACAAAATGTATATCGTTGGAGCAAATCCTGATCATATGCGTCATTTTTTGTTGTATGGAATCAAATCTTCATTTTTTTTAGATGCAAGTTCCTAATTCTTCGGAAGCAAATTCTCATTTCTTAGGATGCAAAGTCCCAATTTAATTGATGCAAATACCAAATTCCATGACGTTGCCAACTTGTCCCCTACGTGGCTGTTTGTTGTTGTCAAGCCTACATTTTTGAGCCGTTCTGGTTGTTGTGACCGTAGAAGCAATTTATATGACCTGTTGAAACTATGAAGTTCTAAATAGATCGAAGCAACCGCTCGTTACAATGGATGCAATATTTTATGGACAGCTGAAATACACAAATTCTAACTAGATCAAAATGGTTGCCGGTTGCCATGGAAGCGCTTTGTGCAATCTACCGAAGCACAAATTTCAACCAGATGGGAAATAATCTCCCGTTGCTTCGGAAGCAAATTCTAATAAGTAGTATTGAATGGAAGCAAATTTGTATCTTGTCTAGAGCTCTTTTATATGGTACACTCGAAATAATTTTCTAGTCGATTGAAACATATTTTTCTTTGCATACACTCGACACAAATACAATCAAACTAGATCGAAGCAATCGTCAGTTGTTGTGGAAGCAAAAAAATTGGCTGACTGAAGCAAACAAGTTCTAACCCAATGGATGCATATCTTTCCATGGAAACAATTTCATAGGCTGGCCGGAAAAAAGGATACGTGTACACCGCAATTAAAGTTTCATCCAAAATGATTGGAAACAAATTGTATGGAAGCAAATCGCATGCATGAAAAAGCATGGCACCTAATCAATTTTGACATGCCCTGATTGATGGCAGTAGTTTTTAGGAAATAAATTGGTCGCAATTAGTGCGGAATCACGCATGCTGCATGCAATTTATGGTTCTAACCGTGGGGCTGTGCATGCTGGATCCGATGGTCATCATGGTTCTCATCCTACGGTGGATGACTAGTCTGATACAATGCATGAGATCAGCAGTCTAATCCCTAGTGCCTCCCATTAAGAAGACAACCTAAGATACTAACTTATGATGCTAAGCACACCTTAACCCATCATCATGAATTAATTACTTAGCACCTTGTGTTGCCCTGTTCGTGAGTAATTACCAGCAGCGTCCTGGTGCCTCAACGGCCAGCGCTGCTGGCAAAGCCCACATTTACTCTACCACCACGAGCACAAGGCCGGTCGGGCTATACCTGGCCATGGGAAGCCCGGCCCGGCCGGCCCGGCCTGAAAAAGCCCGACCCGGCCCGACCCGACGCTGCCTTCGGGCCGGGCTCGGGCCTAGATTTTGAGCCCGAAGGCCGGCCCGGGCCGGGCCCGGGCCCGTCATTTTTGCGGTTTACTGAAGGTTGGGCCGGGCCGGCCCGAAGCCCGATGGGCTTTTACGTGTTCGGGCCGGGCTCGGGCCCAGAAAACAGGCCCGATTGTCGGATTTCGGGTTCCGGCAGACCCTTGAGGTTCGAACACTGGGGTGCGCGCGGAAATCACATCTTCAGCCTACCCATGTTTCACCGCCTCGCTAGGATCTAAACTACTCGAAGAACAGCACAAGGGACGCAAAATTTATACTGGTTCAGGCCACCATTGTGGTGTAATACCCTACTTCAGTTTGTGGTGTGTGGATTGCCTCTGGGGCTGATGAGGAATAGTACAAGGGAAGAACAGCCTCGCGAGGGTCTGTTCTTGGCTGGTGCGATGAACCGCTAGGAGGGTTCAGTCGCCTCTCTCTCTGTGTCTTTCTATCCTTATTTTCTCGATCTATCCCCCTTCCAGCTTGTGGGTGGCTAGTCCTATTTATAGGCGAAGGCCCCGGGCCTCTTCCCAAATATTGAGCGGGAAGGGCGCCAACAATTGGCCAATTTGAAGGGGAACATCTAGTACACTTATCCTAACTAAAGTTGGTCCTCGCCTGCCAAAAGACCCTGGCAACGACGCTGGCTTGGGCTCCATGATGACCTCCGCTCGGCCGTCCTGCTGGTCTTGGTCTTGTTGCACCGAAATGGTTGCCTTTGCTCGATACCCTTGCCTGCGCTTGCCCCCTTTGCACCAAAGGGGAAATAAGGACTCTGCACAGGCCGGCGCCCGCCGGCACCTTGGTCGTCATGGCTTGCGTTATGGGCACCTCGTGAGGTACCCCGCCTTGATCTCTCCGCCTCCTCGAGAGCCAGCCTGACGAGGCCGTGCCAGAGGAAGCCTCCTGTCGTCCGCCCCGCGTGGCTTGGCCTCTCACGATGGTGTTGGGCATATGCTGGTGAAGATGGGCCGTACTAGGCCTCTCCTTAAGCCACGCCGCAGGCCGCAGGCAGGCAAGTCTGGGTACCCCCGTTCCCAGAACGCCGACAGTAGCCCCCGGGCCCACGGCGCGCTTGGACATGGTTTAGCAGAGAAGCGAAGAGGCAAGTGCGAAGCGCCACGGGCCCCAATAGCCTGGGCGCCGCGTGGTGGTCGATTGGATGTGGGCGTCCCGGCTCCCTCACGATGCCTCGGCAACTGCACAAGCTGATAAGGGAGCGGTACCTGTCCAGGCTTTCCTTCTTTGCCTTCTCCTTTACCGCCCAGATCTCCTTTCTTGCTCCTGTCCTTCTTGCTTCTGAAATCTCTAGATCCACTCCAACTCTGCATCCTAGCAAGCATGGCGCCTCGCCAGACCCCAGCCGGAGCATGGTACTCACCCGCCTTGGATCCTCCGAATGTGTCGGAGAAGAATCTTGCCCGGACGCGCCAGATGATGGCGACGCAAGGCCACGACCGGGCGGCCGCGCTCAAGGCCGGCACCGCCCTTCCTGAGGTCAGAGGGAGCACCTTCTAACAGCTCTTCGTGAGCGCCATCGCCGCCGGTCTGGTGCCCCCTTTTTACGAGTTCTTCCTTTCTGTTCTTGAACATTACAATCTGCAAGTGCACCTCCATCCCAACTCTGTCCTTCTCCTGGCGATTTTCGCCTACTACTGCGAGGCTCATGTCGGGGTGAGGCCTTCAGTGGCCTTGCTGCGCCATTATTTCTACCTCCGGGTCTCCTGCGGCTCCATCACCGCGTGCGCGAGCTTTGTCGCGCACGACAGCTCTAACGCCATCTCGAAGCCCGGTAAGAGGATTGAGGGCTTCAGGAGCAAGTGGGTCATGGTGGACGCTGGGCGCACCCATGCCTGGCTGATCCTGCCCACGGGGCAGCCCAAGTCTGCCGACGATTGGTCCCGTGCGGAGCTCGTCGATCCTCGCGCGAGGCCGGTGCTGGAGAAGATGGACGCGGACCTGTGGCCGGACAACATGGCGACGGTGAAACTGACCGGGGCGTCGCTCCTGAGGGAGTTCCTGGAGCATCGGGTGGCTCCGCTCTGGGAACACTCGCTCCCGCTGTGGAAGCTTGGGAGGGCCGATGCCGCCCTCCGCTCGAACCCCGAAGCCCTGGACGACGAGGATCTGGCCGGGGTCCTCCAATCCTTGGTTGGGGGAAACATGGCGAGGTTGGAGGGTGCTCCCGTGCCCTTGTTCCTTCGGGATGACTGGGAGCAGGTGGTGAACTCCATGTCTGCTTTCAACAAGGGCGGGCCTGTGCCCGCAGAGGTTCCTGAGGCCCCGTCGGCCCTGGCGATGGTGAATGTATCTTCTAGCGACTCCAGCGGAGAGGAGGAAGATGAGGAGGAGGAGGAGGACGAGGGGCCCGATTCGGAGGCGACTGACGGGGAGTCGAGGACGCCCCTCCCTTGGCATAGGTCCCGCACTCTTCGCCTCATGCCGGACGATGACGAGGACGGCGACGAGCAGGGTGGCGAGAGCTCGCCCCTGATCCTGAAGAAGGACAGGACGGGGCTGGTTCCCCGCGGGTCTACTCCGGCTCCGAGGCGATCTGTTGACGCGCCTCCTGCTCCCGAGCCTCTTGAGGTTGATCCCAGCATCCGGCTCTCGGGCTTCAAGTTCGGCCGGAGGTTGCTTGAGCCCGCAAGCGATGACGAGTAAGTGCTTGACTCTCGTTTTGCTTTCTGCTTTGTCGTTGAGGCTTGACGTCCATATTCCTTGGCTAGGCCAGTGCCTGCGGCGAAGAAGCTGAAGGGGGCTCCTGAGGCTTCGTCTGAGGCAGCACCCCCATCCGCAGGAGAAGTGGTCGATAGGACGTGGGCCTCTCCTGCCCGGTCATCCGCACGAGGCCTGACGGGGCTAGCTGGAGCGAGCTCAGCCCCCATGGCCCAAGCGACTCCCGAGGCGTCCGTGCCTGACGCCACTGCCGCAGTCATCGGGACGCAGAAGGTCCTGACCCTGGTGCTGTGATCACGCTGCCGTCTTCTCCTTCTACTCCGCCAACCGCTGTCTCTTCGGCTCCTCCTACTGTTCTGGATTGTGCCGCCGCTGAGCTGGACCGGCTGCGGAAAGATCTTCTGGGCGCCGACCCTCGCTTGGTGGCCGGGCGCCTGGAGTTGGTCTCTGGCTGGGTCCGCTCTGATGCTTCAGTCCGGGCGGCGCTGGCTCAGGCCGTGACATCCTGCGACGAGGAGAAGCAGGCCGTCCTCGGGGCGGAGGCCGCCCGCGATGCCGCCTTGGGTGAGGTTGCGGATGTCCAGGGCCGCTACAAGGCGCTGGAGAGCGAGCTGCAAGGCCTGCGCGACCAGCTTGCCAAGGAGGCCCGTGTCTGCCAAGAGAAGGAGGAAGACATGAAGGCTCGCGAGACTGCCGCCAAGGACCGAGATGCCGATCTTGACGAACGCCAAGGCCGCCTGGATGCGCTGGAGAAGGCGTTGGAGGCGAAGAAGATCGAGCTGGACGGCAAGGCGTGGGTCCTGGCCGAGGACCGCGTGGCCTGCACGAAGCTGGAGGTGAAGGCTCGCACCCTGCTGAAGTCGCTCTATGACAGCGGCCTAGAAAGCCCACTGGCTGGCGCCGAGGAGGGCCCCGCCAAGCTGCTTCCCTTCCTGGTCCGCGCCCTCGAAGATGTCACCCTCGGCCTTGGCCCTACGGCTAAGGCTGAGGCGCGTGCCCTTTCTTCTGCAGCGCTGACGCGCGTCTTCACCCATGTCTACCTCCGCGACCCTAGCATTGACCTTGACAGTCTGCTGGAGCCCGTGAGCGGTGAGCTTGCCGCCGTCGCTGCTGAGGCCGTGAAGGGTCGTGCGGAGGCTCTGCTGGCGAAGTTCTGGGCCTTCAGCACCAAGCCGAAGCGAGGCGCTGCCGGTCTTGAGGCTCCACGAGGCGTGGTCGCCCAGCGCAGCTCCGTCACCAGCGATGGCACCGCCAAAAAGTGATCCCTTCGCTGCTCCCGTCCTGCTTTTAATCCCTGCAACATGCATTCTGCCTCATGGAGGCGTTTAAACTTTGTGTTTGGCTTTGTCAAAGTAGTCTATGGACTGTAATATTTGCTTTTGAATTTCTTGAGATTTGCGTTTTTCCTTCCTACTTTCTTGTGTTCTACGTCGGCAGAGCCCGGCCCCGCGCATACCTCAGCCGCCGTTAGCCCCGACCGGAAACCAGGATGGGACCAAGGAGTGAGGGGCTACGTGACAAGTTAGGCTCCTGACTCGCGATGCTCAGGAGTCCCCCTTGACGCACAAACAACAAGTAGGGAGGTGAAATGTATGGGTGACATTACCGTTCTACGTCGGCAGAGCCCGGCCCTGCGCATACCTCAACCGCCGTTAGCCTTTCGGAACTAAGGGGTGAGGGGCTACGTGACCAGTTAGGCTCCTGAGTCGCGATGCTCAGGAGTCCCCCTTGACGTTCAAATGGCCTTCGTACCTTGGCTCCGCTCGGGGAGAGGCGTGCGACGAACCAGGCCCGAGGGGCCTGGCTAGGTGGCGTGCACCTGGGCGTGACCCGGGCGCAGCCCCTGTGCCCAGCCCCCTCGCGCGGCACTCCCGAGGGGAGGCGTTACGATGAGGCCGGACACTGAGCTCCAGGCTCCCAGAGGTTGATGCAGCCGGGGGCCACTCTCAGTTGTTTATCACTAGCGCGGAGCATAGCGCTTCCGTATGTGTACGGGCATAGCCGCTCCTCGGCAGTGTCGTCAGCCAGGGCGGAGCATGGTGCTTCCACTGGTGTGTGGGAGGGGGATCCCCTCCGGGAGGATCCTCGGGGCATATACAGCCTCGCCCTGACACGTGGTTGGCATGGTAGGGCCTGGCGAGGTGTATCTGGGCACCCGTGAGCCAGCGCGGGACTCACGGGGCCCTACCTCAAGGCGTGTTGCGCCTGGCTCTGGGCCTTTACTTGTGATATGTCCCTGCAGGTTTGGTTAGATGTCGGTGCTCTACGTCCTCGGGTCCCAGCCCTCGAGCTGGTCTCAGCCGTCGCTGGTATGCCAGGTCGCGATGCCGTGGACAAGGCCAGAGGGTGAGGGCTGGAGAGCCAGTAAGAGCCCATGAGTCGCGATGCTCAGGTACCCCCCCCTTTAACGTGCAAGCAGCCGACATGAAGAAAGAAGGGTGCCAAGCACCAAACAACGATCACGGTGGGTCAAACGCACGACCTGAATAAATGCGAGAGGGATACATGCCACCGGGTCTGGCCCGAGTGGCTTGGGGATAATGCAGCCCGAGGGGCGCCCCCGATAAAGTAAGCTGAAAACATGAACTAAAGGGGATACATGCCGCAGGGACGGACCCACATGGCCTGGGAATGATGCAGCCCTGGGGGGGGGGGGCGCTCCCAGCTGAAAATGAAACTCGAAGGATGTCACCTGATGATGCTGAAGATGGAGGGACGCTGAAGTAGCGAATGGCATGCGCTGCGGGAGATGGTCTTCACGAGCCCCCAGGCCCAGGGGCCTCGGGAGGCTCCGGAGGCGCTGGCGGCTCCTCGCGAACCATCTCCATCTCCGCCAGAACTGCGGAATGCCTGACCACCTGAGCCTCCAAGATGCTCCTCATGAGGCGCTAACGTGCCGCAGCCGCATTCGGCAGGCCGTAGGGCATGCGAACATAGCTGTGAGGTGGGCCTTCACAGCGCCCCACGCGTGAAGGCCAGAGGCGCTCCTGAGAGGCGGCGCGATTGAGTCCTGGTATGTCGATGCAGACGCGCAGCCCACCATCCTCGCCTAGATGGGGAGCTACGGCGGGAAAGCGGCGGCTGCCACTCATGACTCTTGACTCCTGCAACTCCTGAATTGTCTCGCTGATGAATTCCTGAGGGTTTGGCCCTCCTTGCCTTGCTTCTTCCTGAGGGAAACGTGCATTGAAGCACGCCTCAAAGTGGTGCCCGAGTGCCTCCCTCGTAATCTTTGCAAAGTCGATGGCCCTCCAGAAGAGAGCCCCCGAGCCCTGCTCGAGGAGGGCGCCAGGCGCGCCTTCCTATGTGACAGAAGGAGGTGCCCCCTGAACGGGCGCGGGCCCTAAGGGGCCTGCCTCCCGAGGGGTCGGGCCAGGCGATGTCTTCTTCTTCTTAGGAGCAGCTTCGGGAGGCCTACCATTCCTGTGATCTGGGTCTTCAATTGATGCGGCTTGGAAGGCACGTTCCAGGGAACACACAGCGTCTCTCTCTTCACAAGGCACAGTGATGACTCCGCCGCTTCCTGGCATCTTGAGGACATTGTAGCCGTGATGGGTCACGGCCATGAACTTGGCTAGGGCTGGGTACCCGAGGATGGCGTTGTACGGCAGGCGGATGTGAGCGATGTCGATGTTGATGAGCTCGGTGCAGTAGTTGTTGCGGTTCCCGAAGGTAACAGGAAGGCGGACCTGCCCTATCGAAACCGTGGAACCATCGGTGACTCCTGAGAAGGGCTTGGTTGGCTGTAGCTGATTGTATGGCACTTGGAGATTGTTGAACGTCTCGACGGATAGGACAGTGAGCCCTACTCCGCCATCGGGAGGATTCCTGCTGTGGCCGCGCACTTGAGCTGATCCGCTGAGCTGAACGTGATAGCGCATGATGACCACCTGAGGGGGCGTGTGGCTTCAAGCTTGGGGAGGACTGCATTCACTTCGTGCTGAGAGGCCGGGGCTTGTGCACCGCCCAAGATGCAAGCGATTGCGCGCGGCTCCTGGAAGCCTCCAGCCCCCTCGTCCTGGTGATGGTCTTCGTTCCTCCTTGGCTGCGGTGGCAGAGGAGGGAGGCCCGTATTGCCCTGTGGGCGATCCTCGCAAGGCTGATCTCTCCAGCCCCCCTCGCGAGGTGGGTCCCTCCAACCTCCCTCACGAGGCTGATCCTGCCAGCGGTCCTCGCGAGGTCGGTCACGCCACCCTTGGCGCGGGCCACGGTCTTCCCATCGTCCTCCATTTCTTCCTCCTCCTCGGCCATAGCCCCTGTCGCTGCGCTCAGGGCGTCGGCCGGCACGCACGTCTCACACGGCTCTGAGCTCTTGGCATTCGTTGGTGTTGTGGGTGTGGAGGTCGTGGTACACGCAGTACCGACTGCCCTTGGATGGCTCAGGCTGATCCCTGCCTCGCTTGGTGTCTGGCTCTGCTGCAAGCACGGCAGCCCCCTTGCGCTTCACGTCCTTGGTCTTGGGCTTCTTCTCTTCTGGGTCAGCAGCTGGCAGCTCGAGGAGGGACAGGCGTGTTGGGGAACATAGTAATTTCAAAATTTTCCTACGCACACGCAAGATCATGGTGATGGCATAGCAACGAGAGGGGAGAGTGTTGTCTACGTACCCTCGTAGACCGTAAGCGGAAGCGTTAGCACAACGCGGTTGATGTAGTCGTACGTCTTCACGATCTGACCGATCCAAGCACCGAACGTACGGGGCCTCCGAGTTCAGCACACGTTCAGCTCGATGACGATCTTCGGCCTCCGATCCAGCGAAGCTCCGGAGATGAGTTCCGTCAGCACGACGGCGTGGTGACGATGATGATGTTCTACCGGCGCAGGGCTTCGCCTAAACTCCTATGACGATATGACCGAGGTGGAATATGGTGGAGGGGGGCACCGCACACGGCTAAGGAACGATCCGTAGATCAACTTGTGTGTCATGGGGTGCCCTCCTACCCCCATATATAAAGGAGCAAGGGGGAGGGGGCCGTACGTTGAGGGAGTCCTGGACTAGGGGGTGTCCTGGACTAGGGGGTGTCCGGACAGCCAGACTATCATCGTCCGCTGGACTCCAAGACTACGAAGATACAAGATTGAAGACTCCGTCCCGTGTCCGGATGGGACTTTCCTTGGCGTGGAAGGCAAGCTTGGCGATACGGATATGTAGATCTCCTACCATTGTACCCGACTCTGTGTAACCCTAGCCCTCTCCGGTGTCTATATAAACCGGAGGGTTTTTAGTCCGTAGGACACAACAACCATTACAACAATCATACCATAGGCTAGCTTCTAGGGTTTAGCCTCCTTGATCTCGTGGTAGATCCACTCTTGTAATACACATCATCAATATTAATCAAGCAGAACGTAGGGTTTTACCTCCATCAAGAGGGCCCGAACCTGAGTAAAACATCGTGTCCTTTGTCTCCTGTTACCATCTGCCTAGACGCACAGTTTGGGACCCCCTACCCGAGATCCGCCGGTTTTGACACCGACATACGTCTTCACGATCTGACCGATCCAAGCATCGAACATACGGGGCCTCCGAGTTCAGCACACGTTCAGCTCGATGACGATCTCCGGCCTCCGATCCAGCGAAGCTCCGGAGATGAGTTCCGTCAGCACGACGGCGTGGTGACGATGATGATGTTCTACAGGCGCAGGGCTTCGCCTAAACTCCCGCGACGATATGACCGAGGTGTAATATGGTGGAGGGGAGCACCGCACACGGCTAAGGAATGATCCGTAGATCAACTTGTGTGTCATGGGGTGCCCTCCTGCCCCCGTATATAAAGGAGCAAGGGGGAGGGGGCCAGCCAAGGGGAGGAGGCGCGCCCAAGGGGGGCAATCCTACTCCAAGTAGGATTCCCCCCTCTCTCCAAGTCCTACTAGGAGAAGGGAAGGAAGGGGAGGAGAAGGAGAAGGAAGGAGAGGGAGGAGAAGAAGGAAAGGGGGGCCGGCCCCCTAGTCCAATTTGGTTTGGGCTAGGGGGGCCGCGCGCCCTTCCTCCTCTCTTCCACCACTTGGCCCATGAGGCCCAATGCTTCTTCCTCGTATTCCCGTAACTCCCCGGTACCCCCGAAAATACCCGAATCACTCGGAACCTTTCCGAACTCCGAATATAGTCGTCCAGTATATCGATCTTTACATCTCTACCATTTCGAGACTCCTCGTCATGTCCCCGATCTCATCCGGGACTCCGAACTCCTTCGGTACATCAAAACTCATAAACTCATAATATAACTGTCATCGAAACCTTAAGCGTGCGGACCCTACGGGTTCGAGAACTATGTAGACATGACCTAGAACCATTCTCGGTCAATAACCAATAGCGGAACCTGGATGCCCATATTGGTTCCTACATATTCTACGAAGATCTTTATCGGTCAAACCGCATAACAACATACGTTGTTCCCTTTGTCATCGGTATGTTACTTGCCCGAGATTCGATCGTCGGTATCCAATACCTAGTTCAATCTCGTTACTGGCAAGTCTCTTTACTCGTTACGTAATGCATCATCCCGTAACCAACTCATTGGTCACATTGCTTGCAAGGCTTATAGTGATGTGCATTACCGAGAGGGCCCAGAGATACCTCTCCGACAATCGGAGTGACAAAACCTAATCTCGAAATACGCCAACCCAACATGTACCTTTGGAGACACCTATAGTACTCCTTTATAATCACCCAGTTACGTTGTGACGTTTAGTAGCATCCAAAGTGTTCCTCCAGTAAACGGGAGTTGCATAATCTCATAGTTACAGGAACATGTATAAGTCATGAAGAAAGCAATAGCAATATACTAAACGATCAAGTGCTAGGCTAACGGACTGGGTCATGTCAATCACATCATTCTCCTAATGATGTGATCCCGTTAATCAAATGACAACTCTTTTGTCCATGGCTAGGAAACATAACCATCTTTGATAAACGAGCTAGTCAAGTAGAGGCATACTAGTGACACTATGTTTGTCTATGTATTCACACATGTATTATGTTTCCGGTTAATACAATTCTAGCATGAATAATAAACATTTATCATGATATAAGGAAATAAATAATAACTTTATTATTGCCTCTAGGGCATATTTCCTTTAGTCTCCCACTTGCACTAGAGTCAATAATCTAGTTCACATCGCCATGTGATATAACACCAATATTCACATCTGTATGTGATTAATACCCATAGTTCACATCATCATGTGATCAACACCCAAAGGGTTTGTTCACATCGCTATGTGATTAACACCCAAAGAGTACAAAGGTATGATTATGTTTTGCTTGTGAGAGAAGTTTAGTCAACGGGTCTGTCATATTCAGAGCCATATGTATTTTGCAAATAATTCTATGTCCACAATGCTCTGCACGGAGCTACTTTAGCTAATTGCTCCCACTTTCAATATGTATCCAGATTGAGACTTAGAGTCATCTGGATGGGTGTAAAAGCTTGCATCATTGTAACTTTTTACGACGGGCTCTTTTATCACCTCCATAGTCGAGAAACATCCCCTTAGTCCTCACTAAGGATATTCTTGACCGCTGTCCAGTAATCTACTCTTAGGTCAAAATTGTATTCCTTTGCCAAACTCAGAGCAAGGTATACAATATGTCTGGTTCACAGCATAGCATACTTTATAGAACCTATGACTGAGGCATAGGGAATGGTTTTTCATTCTCTTTCTATTTTCTGCCATGGTCGGGTCTTGAGTCTTACTCAATTTCACACCTTGCAACACAGGCAAGAACACCTTCTTTGACTGTTCCATTTTGAACTATTTCAAAAATTTATCAAGGTATGTATTCATTGAAAAATCTTATCAAGTGTCTTGATCTATCTATATAGATCTTGATGCTCAATGTGTAAGCAGCTTCACCGAGGTCTTGCTTTGAAAAACTCTTTTTTCAAGTATCCTTTATGCTTTGCAGAATAATTCTACATTATTTCCAATCAACAATATGTCATTCACATATATTTATCAGAAATGCTGTAGTGCTCCCACTCACTTGCTTGTAAATACAGGCTTCACCGTAAGTCTGTACAAAACTATATGCTTTGATCAACTTATCAAAGTGTATATTCCAACTCTGAGATGCTTGCACCAGTCCATAGATGGATCGCTGGAGCTTGCACATTTTGTTAACACCTTTAGGATTGACAAAACCTTCTGGTTGCATCATATACAACTCTTCATTAAGGAATGCAGTTTTGACATCCATTTGCCAGATTTCATAAATTGTGGCAATTGCTAACATGATTCGGACAGACTTAAGCATCGCTATAGTTGAGAAAATCTCATTGTGGTCAACACCTTGAACTTGTCAAAAACCTTTTTGCGACAAGTCGAGCTTTGTAGATAGTAACACTACTATCAGCATCTGTCTTGCTCTTGAAGATCCATTTATACAATATGGCTTGCCGATCATCGGGCAACTCCACCAAAGTCCATACTTTGTTCTCATACATGGATCATATCTCAGATTTCATGGCCTCAAACCATTTTGCGGAATCTGGGCTCATCATCGCTTCATCATAGTTCGTAGGTTCATCATGGTCTAGTAACATGACTCCCAGAAGAGGATTACCGTACCACTCTGGTGCGGATCTTACTCTGGTTGATCTACGAAGTTCAGTAACAACTTGATCTGAAGTTTCATGATCGTCATCATTAACTTCCTCACTAATTGGTGTAGGTGTCACAGGAACCGATTTCTGTGATGAACTACTTTCCAATAAGGGAGCAGGTACTGTTACCTCATCAAGTTTTACTTTCCTCCCACTCACTTCTTTCGAGAGAAACTCCTTCTCTAGAAAGGATCCATTTTTAGCAATGAATATCTTGCCTTCAGATCTGTGATAGAAGGTGTACCCAACAATTTCCTTTGGGTATTCTATGAAGACACACTTCTCCGATTTGGGTTTGAGCTTATCAGGATGAAACTTTTTCACATAAGCATTGCAGCCCCAAATTTTAAGAAACGACAACTTTGGTTTCGTACCAAACCATAGTTCATAAGGAGTCGTCTCAACGGATTTAGATGGTGCCCTTTTAACGTGAATGCAGCTGTCTCTAATGCATAACCCAAAAACAATAGTGGTAAATCAGTAAGAGACATCATAGATCGCACCATATCCAATAAAGTGCGGATACGACGTTCGGACACACCATAACGTTGTGGTGTTCCAGGTGGCGTGAGCTGTGAAACTATTCCACATTGTTTTAATTGAAGACCAAACTCGTAACTCAAATATTCGTCTCTGCGATCAGATCGCAGAAACTTTATTTTCTTGTTACGATGATTTTTCCACTTCACTCTGAAATTCTTTGAACCTTTCAACTATTTCAGACTTATGTTTCATCAAGTAGATATACCCATATCTGCTCAAATCATCTTGTGAAGGTCAGAAAATAATGATACTTGCCACGAGCATCAACACTCATTGGATTTCATACATCGGTATGTATTATTTCCAAAAGTCAGTAGCTTGTTCCGTTGTTCCAGAGAACAGAGTTTTAGTCATCTTGCCCAAAAGGCACGGTTCGCAAGAATCAAATGATTCATAACCAAGTGATTCCGAAAATCCATCTTTATGGAGTTTCTTCATGCGCTTTACACCGATATGACCCAAACGGCAGTGCCACAAATAAGTTGCACTATCATTATTAACTTTGCATCTTTTGGCATCAATATTATGAATATGTGCATCACTATGATCGAGAGCCAACAAACTATTTTCGTTGGGTGTATGACCATTGAAGGTTTTATTCATTTAAATAGAACAACAATTATTCTCTGATTTTAAATGAATAACCGTATTGAAATAAATATGATCAAATCATATTCATGCTCAACGCAAACGCCAAATAATATTTATTTAGGTTTAACACTAATCCCGAAAGTATAGGGAGTGTGTGATGATGATCATATCAATCTTGGAACTACTTCCAACACTCATCGTCACTTCCCCTTCAACTAGTCTTTGTTTATTCTGTAACTCCTGTTTCGAGTTACTAATCTTAGCAAACGAACAAGTATCAAATACTCAGGGGCTACTATAAACACTAGTAAGGCACACATCAATAACCTGTATATCAAATATACTCTTGTTCACTTTGCCATCCTTCTTATCCACCAAATATTCAGGGTATTTCCATTTCCAGTGACCATTTCCTTTGCAGTGTAAGCACTTAGTTTCAGGCTTTGGTCCAGCTTTGGGCTTCTTCTCGGGAGTGAAAACTTGCTTGTCATTCTAATTGAAGTTCCCTTTCTTTCCCTTTGCCCTTTCTTGAAACTAGTGATCTTGTCAACCATCAACACTTGATGCTCTTTCTTGATTTCTACCTTCGTTGATTTCAACATCACGAAGAGCTTGGGAATCATTTTCGTCATCCCTTGCATACTATAGTTCATCACGAAGTTCTAGTAACTTAGTGATGGTGACTAGAGAATTCTGTCAATCACTATCTTATCTGGAAGATTAACTCCCACTTGATTCAAGTGATTGAAGTACCCAAACAATCTGAGCACATGCTCACTAGTTGAGCGATTCTCCTCCATCTTTTAGCTATAGAACTTGTTGGAGACTTCATATCTCTCAACTCGGGTATTTGCTTGAAATATTAACTTCAATTTCTGGAACATCTCATATGGTCCATGACGTTCAATACGTCTTTGAAGTCCCGATTCTAAGCCGTTAAGCATGGTGCACTAAACTATCAAGTACTCATCATATTGAGCTAGCCAAACGTTCATAACGTCTGCATCTGCTCCTGCAATCGGTCTGTCACTTAGCGGTGCATCAAGGACATAATTCTTCTATGCAGCAATGAGGATAAACCTCAGATCGCGGATCCAATCCGCATCATTGCTACTAACATTTTTCAACACAATATTCTCTAGGAACATATCAAAATAAACATATGAAAGCAACAATGCAAGCTATTGATCTTACAACATAATTTGCAAAATACTACCAGGACTAAGTTCATGATAAATTTAAGTTCAATTAATCATATTACTTAAGAACTCCCACTTAGACAGACATCTCTCTAGTCATCTAAGTGATCACGTGATCCAAATCAACTAAACCATAACCGATCATCACGTGAGATGGAGTAGTTTTCAATGGTGAACATCACTATGTTGATCATATCTACTATATGATTCACGCTCGACCTTTCGATCTCCGTGCTCCGAGGCCATATCTGCATATGCTAGGCTCGTCAAGTTTAACCTGAGTATTCCGCGTGTGCAAAACTGGCTTGCACCCATTGTAGATGGACGTAGAGCTTATCACACCCGATCATAACGTGGTGTCTGGGCACGACGAACTTTGGCAACGATGCATACTTAGGGAGAACACTTCTTGATAATTAGTGAGAGATCATCTTAAAATGCTACCTTCAATCAAAGCAAGAATAAGATGTATAACAGATAAACATCATATGCAATCAAAATATGTGACATGATATGGCCATGATCATCTTGCGCCTTTGATCTCCATCTCCAAAGTACTGTCATGATCTCTATTGTCACCGGTACAACACCATGATCTTCATCATCTTGATCTATATCAATGTGTCATCACATGGTTGTCTCACCAACTATTGCTCTTGCAACTATTGCTATCGTATAGCAATAAAGTAAAGCAATTATTTGGCACTTGCATCTTGTGCAACAAAGAGACATCCATAGGGCATCTGCCAGTTGCCGATAACTTCAACAAAACATGATCATCTCATACAACAACTTATATCTCATCACGTCTTGACCATATCACATCACAACATGCCCTGCAAAAACAAGTTAGACGTCCTCTACTTTGTTGTTGCAAGTTTTACGTGGCTGCTACGGGCTGAGCAAGAACCGTTCTTACCTACGCATCAAAACCACAATGATAGTTTGTCAAGTTGGTGCTGTTTTAACCTTCGCAAGGACCGGGCGTAGCCACACTCGGTTCAACTAAAGTTGGAGAAACTGACACCCGCTAGTCACCTGTGTGCAAAGCACGACGGTAAAACCAGTCTCGCGTAAGCGTACGCGTAATGTCGGTCCGGGCCGCTTCATCCAACAATACCACTGAACCAAAGTATGACATGCTGGTAAGCAGTATGACTTGTATCGCCCACAACTCACTTGTGTTCTACTCGTGCATATAACATCAACGCATAAAACCTAGGCTCTGATGCCACTGTTGGGGAACGTAGTAATTTCAAAATTTTCCTACGCACACGCAAGATCATGGTGATGGCATAGCAACGAGAGGGGAGAGTGTTGTCTACGTACCCTCGTAGACCGTAAGCGGAAGCGTTAGCACAACACGGTTGATGTAGTCGTACATTGAGGGAGTCCTGGACTAGGGGGTGTCTGGACAGCCGGACTATCATCGTCCGCCGAACTCCAAGACTACGAAGATACAAGATTGAAGACTCCGTCCCTTGTCCGGATGGGACTTTCCTTGGCGTGGAAGGCAAGCTTGGCGATACGGATATGTAGATTTCCTACCATTGTAACCGACTCTGTGTAACCCTGGCCCTCTCCGATGTCTATATAAACCGGAGGGTTTTAGTCCGTAGGACACAACAACCATTACAACAATCATACCATAGGCTAGCTTCTAGGGTTTAGCCTCCTTGATCTCGTGGTAGATCCACTCTTGTAATACACATCATCAATATTAATCAAGCAGGACGTAGGGTTTTACCTCCATCAAGAGGGCCCGAACCTGGGTAAAACATCGTGTCCCTTGTCTCCTGTTACCATCCGCCTAGACGCATAGCTCGGGACCCCCTACCCGAGATCCGCCGGTTTTGACACCGACATACGTCTTCATGATCTGACCGATCCAAGCACCGAACATACGGGGCCTCCGAGTTCAGCACACGTTTAGCTCGATGACGATCTCCGGCCTCCGATCCAGCGAAGCTCCGGAGATGAGTTCCGTCAGCACGACGGCGTGGTGACGATGATGATGTTCTACCGGTGCAGGGCTTCGCCTAAACTCCTGCGACGATATGACCGAGGTGTAATATGGTGGAGGGGGGCACCGCACACGGCTAAGGAACGATCCGTAGATCAACTTGTGTGTCATGGGGTGCCCTCCTGCCCCCGTATATAAAGGAGAAAGGGGGAGGGGGCCGGCCAAGGGGAGGAGGCGCGCCCAAGGGGGGAAATCCTACTCCAAGTAGGATTCCCCCCTCTTTCCAAGTCCTACTAGGAGAAGGGAAGGAAGGGGAGGAGAAGGAGAAGGAAGGAGAGGGAGGAGAAGAAGGAAAGGGGGGCCGGCCCCCTAGTCCAATTTGGTTTGGGCTAGGGGGGCCGCGCGCCCTTCCTCCTCTCTTCCACCACTTGGCCCATGAGGCCCAATGCTTCTTCCTCGTATTCCCGTAACACCCCGGTACCCCCGAAAATACCCGAATCACTCGGAACCTTTCCGAACTCCGAATATAGTCGTCCAATATATTGATCTTTACGTCTCGACCATTTCGAGACTCCTCGTCATGTCCCCGATCTCATCCGGGACTCCGAACTCCTTCGGTACATCAAAACTCATAAACTCATAATATAACTGTCATCGAAACCTTAAGCGTGCGGACCCTACGGGTTCGAGAACTATGTAGACATGACCTAGAACCATTCTCGGTCAATAACCAATAGCGGAACCTGGATGCCCATATTGGTTCCTACATATTCTACGAAGATCTTTATCGGTCAAACCGCATAACAACATACATTGTTCCCTTTGTCATCGGTATGTTACTTGCCCGAGATTCGATCGTCGGTATCCAATACCTAGTTCAATCTCGTTACTGGCAAGTCTCTTTACTCGTTACGTAATGCATCATCCCGTAACCAACTCATTGGTCACATTGCTTGCAAGGCTTATAGTGATGTGCATTACCGAGAGGGCCCAGAGATACCTCTCCGACAATCGGAGTGACAAAACCTAATCTCGAAATACGCCAACCCAACATGTACCTTTGGAGACACCTGTAGTACTCCTTTATAATCACCCAGTTACATTGTGACGTTTGGTAGCACCCAAAGTGTTCCTCCGGTAAACGGAGTTGCATAATCTCATAGTTACAGGAACATGTATAAGTCATGAAGAAAGCAATAGCAATATACTAAACGATCAAGTGCTAGGCTAACGGAATGGGTCATGTCAATCACATCATTCTCCTAATGATGTGATCCCGTTAATCAAATGACAACTCTTTTGTCCATGGCTAGGAAACATAACCATCTTTGATAAACGAGCTAGTCAAGTAGAGGCATACTAGTGACACTATGTTTGTCTATGTATTCACACATGTATTATGTTTCCGGTTAATACAATTCTAGCTTGAATAATAAATATTTATCATGATATAAGGAAATAAATAATAACTTTATTATTGCCTCTAGGGCATATTTCCTTCAAGGCGCCCTTCCTCAGCCCTTGCGCACTTGGTCGCCTGGTTGAACAGCTCCAGGGAGGTGCACAAGTCTTCATGGATCGCGAGCTCCTCCTTCATCTTGACGTCACGCACGCCGTCAGAGAAGGCTGAGATGATGGCCTCCTCAGACAACTTGGGGATCTTAAGGCGAGCGCTGTTGAAGCGCTGGATGAATTTATGCAGGGTCTCCCCCGGCTGCTGTTTGATGCGGCGCAATTCGCTCTTGGCCGAGGGCCGGTCGCGAGTGCCTTGGAAGTTGGCGATGAATCAGGTGCACATCTCGTCCCAGGAGGATATCGTGCCAGGAGCCAGGTTCAGGAGCCAGGTGCGGGCGCCGTCTTTGAGCGCCATGGGAAACCAGTTCGCCATGACCTTCTCGTCTCCGTTGGCGGCTTCGATGCCCAGATCGTAGAGCTGGAGGAACTCAGCAGGGTCAGTCGTGCCATCGTAGTGCGGGGGAAGGTCTGGCTTGAACTTGCCCGGCCAGGCCACGCTGCGCAGCTCGGCGGAGAAGGCACAGCAGCCCGCAGTGGCCGGGGGAGCCCTTTGGTGGCGGGGAGCTTGATCTTGCGGGTCTCTATGCACTGCCGCCAGGTGCAGCGCGGGGTCTTGATGCGCCGGAGCAGGTGCGTACTCGTGCCGAGCCGGTGCGGGGAGCACACGGGCGGCTTCCTGGGGACGAGGGATCTCTTGGCAGCTCTTCTCTTGCTGTGCTGGCGCCAGACGGAGTGGGTTCCGCCCAGGGACCATGCGCCTTGGGGCCAAGGCGCCTTCTTGAGGCGGAGGCGGCTGAGGCGCCCCCGGAGCTTCGTCGCCCGCGCAGGGCGGTGCGCGGTGCAACGAGAGGGACGGAGCAGGGGATCCCCCAACGGCGCTGACGAGCTCGGTGATGCAAGCGAGCCACTCGTCGTAGAGGTCGTCGACGGGATGGTAGTGCAGGAGCTCCCGCGCCAGGAGCAGCGCGGCGTGCGCGTCCGGAAGAGGGCGACGGGCGTGGGACGAGGAGCCGGCCGGGGTCAGCGACGGAGTGGCGGTGCGGCCTTCTCGCCGCACCGATGGATGCAGGGACAACGCCTGCTGCTCGTTCCCCGCCGGGCCGGTGGCGGCGTTGATGGCAGGCGACGCGGAACGATGGAGGCGCCCACCGACGGGGGCCGTCTGGGCGACACGAGCGGCGAGAGCGG
Source organism: Triticum dicoccoides (assembly GCF_002162155.2). NCBI lineage: Eukaryota > Viridiplantae > Streptophyta > Magnoliopsida > Poales > Poaceae > Triticum > Triticum dicoccoides. The sequence goes on from NC_041385.1 coordinate 203,614,957, forward strand.
CCCGGCACTCAGCGCGGGCGCGACGTGCGTCTGACATGGATGGGATGAGCGGTGAAAACACGAGGCGATGGAAGGCAGATTCCGGCACACCACTACCTGGCGCGCCAAATGTCGGATTTCGGGTTCCGGCAGACCCTTGAGGTTCAAACACTGGGGTGCGCGCGGAAATCACACCCTCAGCCTACCCATGTTTCACCGCCTCGCTAGGATCTAAACTACTCGAAGAACAGCACAGGGACGCAAGATTTATACTGGTTCAGGCCACCATTGTGGTGTAATACCCTACTCCAGTTTGTGGTGTGTGGATTGCCTCTGGGGCTGATGAGGAATAGTACAAGGGAAGAATAGCCTCGCGAGGGTCTGTTCTTGGCTGGTGCGATGAACTGCTAGGAGGGTTCAGTCGCCTCTCTCTCTGTGTCTTTCTATCCTTGTTCTCTCGATCTATCCCCCTTCTAGCTTGTGGGTGGCTAGTCCTATTTATAGGTGAAGGCCCCGGGCCTCTTCCCAAATACTGAGCGGGAAGGGCACCAACAATTGGCCAATTTGAAGGGGAACATCTAGTGCACTTATCGTGACTAAAGTTGGTCCTCGCCTGCCAAAAGACCCTGGCGACGACGCTGGCTTGGGCTCCACGATGACCTCCGCTTGGCCGTCCTGCTGGTCTTGGTCTTGTTGCACCGAAATGGTTGCCTTTGCTCGATACCCTTGCCTGCGCTTGCCCCCTTTGCACCAAAGGGGAAATAAGGACTCTGCACAGGCCGGCACCCGCCTGGCGCCCGCCGGCGCCTTGGTCGTCATGGCTTGCGTCATGGGAACCTCATGAGGTACCCCGCCTTGATCTCTCCGCCTCCTCGAGAGCCAGCCTGACAAGGCCGTGCCTGAGGAAGCCTCCTGTCATCCGCCCCGCGAGGCTTGGCCCCTCGCGAGGGTATTGGGCATATGCTGATGAATATGGGCCGTACTGGGCCTCTCCTTGAGCCACGCCACAGGCCGCAGGCAGGCAAGTCTGGGTACCCCCGTTCCCAGAATGCCGACACCGATGGCCGGGCCGGGCCTGGCTTGGGCCTGGGTTTTTTGCGTCGGGCTTGGCTAGGCCCGGCTCGAAGCCCGGCCCGGCCTGAGTTATGGCCAGGTATATCGGAGGCGAAGAGGAAACACATGCATCATCAATACGGAGAATCTCACAAAGCTCCCGAACTCGAGTACCACGCCGTGCTACAGCCGCCGAGACGGCCAAGAGGAGCACGCCGGTGAGGAGGTGTGCGTTATTTTTGTTAGCCTTCCTTCGCGAGGCGTGACCTCATCGACGTCCCTTTCCTCTCTCGTCCTTGGTTGCCATGATTCGGAATAATCGGGTATGATTTAATTACTTGCCATGATTCTGAGTAATCGGGTACGATTGATGCGACGAACCTTTTCCACCCTAATCGTCGGCAGCATGGGCACAATTTCTTGTCACTCCCAATTATCGATTCGAATATCAACTCTGCACACCAGAACAAGGAAGATGTACAAATGCATATCAACTCTTAACAAAGCAAAACCCTGGGAATAGATATAATTAAAACTAATTTTCCTTCTGGGATTAGCTTGATTCCTCTTGTGCTGATTTCATTTTGGTCTATATGTGTTGGTGTTCTGGATATAGGGGTACCCAGACTTGCCTACCTGCGGCCCATGGCGTGGCTCCATCAATGGCCTGATAGAGCCCAGCTTCAGCATCAACAACTCAAGACCCTCGCGAGGGGCCAAGCCTCGCGAGGCGGACGACACCAATACCTCCAAGGGGATCGACCTCCCCAGGCTGGCTCCCAAGGAACAGAGATTTCTATGCAAGGTGCACCTCGCGAGGCTCAACTAACGTGAGCCATGACGACCAAGGCTAGGCGGGCGCCAGTGGGTGCAGAGTACCAGTTTCCTCTTCGGTGCAAAGGAGGCAAGCAGCAGGCGCGGAGTCCCGAGGAATCAACCAAAAGTTTCCATTCTGGTGCAACAAGACCAAGACCACCAAGACAGTAAGACGGAGGTCATCGCCGAGCCCACCGTAACGTCTACGCCAGAGGCTTTTGCAGGCGAAGACCACTTTAGTCAGGATAGGATGTACTTGTTGTCTCCCTTCAAATTTGGCCGTTATGGGATCCCTTCCCGCCTACATTTGGGAAGAGGACCAATGCCACTATAAATAGGACCTAGCCACCACCATAGAGGGGGATCGAATCCATTCCGCCCTCACCACCTCACCAGCTCACTTGAGCTCAAGAACACACCTCCTGAGGTTGTTTCCCACTATACTAGTTATTCCTCAGCCCCTCGAGGCAAATCCACCACAAAGCAGGAGTAGGGTTTTACACTGCAAGGTGGCCCGAACCTGGGTAACCGCCGCGTCTTTCTTTCCCTTCGAGATCGACGCGCTAGGCTGTGAGGTTTCACGAGTTGGCAGACTAGGTAGGTTGAGATCTCTGCATGCACCCCAGAGTTTGAACCTCTCAAGGGTTTGCGGAACCCGAAATCCGACATTTGGCGCGCCAGGTAGGGGTGCGTCGGATCTTCTCTTCCGTTGATCGATCCACCGCCACTCCGACGCTTCCATGGCTGACGCACGTCGGGCTCGTGCTGAGCGTCGGGACGCGGTTACCACCCGCGTCGCTAAGACGGCACCGGCGGGCGATGACTGTCCTCCTCGTCCCCCATCACCAGCGGCTAATGCCGCCATGGGCCCTGCTAGCCACGAGCAGCAAGCTTCATTGCTGCACCCCTCCGTGCGCCACGACGGGCGCACTGCCACTCCGTCACTGACTTCGGCCGCTTTGTCCTCCCACGCGCGCCGTGGTCTGGCGAACGCGCAGGCCGCTCTGCTCATGGCGTGAGAGCTCCTGCGCTACCGCCCCATCGACGACTTCTATGAGGAGTGGCTCGAACGCATGGCCGAGCTCGTCAGTGCCGCCGGAGACTCCGCTGCGCCGACCCGCTCACTGTCTCAGCAGCCGCCTGCCGCGGGCGATGTGGCTCACGGGGCACCTCCTCCACCTCCAGTGCTGGGCACCATCGTCGAGCCGAGGCGGGTAGCGCCACGACGCGACCCGCAGCGTCAGGTGCCCGGGCGTGAAGAAGCGAGCTGTCAAGTGGTGCAGCGGCCCCAAGAAGATGCATGTGCGCTTCCTGCACCTCCAAGTCAAGACCGTGCACCGCCTATGGTGGCGGTGCACGAGCACCAAGACCAGGCTCCACCACCTCGACGGGCTCCCGTGACCACAGCAGGGTGTTGCGCGTTCACCCCAGAGCTGCCTAATGTCATCTGGCCGGGGAAGTTCAAACCTGACCTACCCCACGCTAAGACGGCACCGCCGACCCTGCCGAGTTCTTGCAGCTCTACAAACTAAGCATCGAGGCGGCTAGCGGCGACGAGAAGATCATGGTGAACTGGTTCCCCATGGCCCTCAAGGACGGCTCACGTTCCTGGCTCCTGAACCTCCCTGTGGGATGATGACCCACAAGTGTAGGGGATCTATCTTAGTCCTTTCAATAAGTAAGAGTGTCGAACCCAACGAGGAGCAGAAGGAAATGACGGTTTTCAGTAAGGTATTCTCTACAAGCACTGAAATTGTAGGTAACAGATAGTTTTGTGATAAGATAATTTGTAACAGGTAACAAGCAATCAAAGTAAATAAGGTGCAACAAGGTGGCCCAATCCTTTTTGTAGCAAAGGACAAGCCTGGACAAGTTCCTATAATGATAAAAACGCTCCCGAGGACACATGGGAATTATCGTCAAGCTAGTTTTCATCACGCTCGTATGATTCATGTTTGTTACTTTGATAATTTGATATGTGGGTGGACCGGTGCTTGGGTGCTGCCCTTTCTTGGACAAGCATCCTACTTATGATTAACCCCTATTGCAAGCATCCTCAACTACAAAAGATGTATCAAGGTAAACCTAACCATAGCATGAAACAAGTGGATCGAAATCATCCCCTTACGAAGCAACTTATAAACTAGGGTTTAAGCTTCTGTCACTCTAGCAACCCATCATCTACTTATTACTTCTCAATGCCTTCCTCTAGGCCCAAATAATGGTGAAGTGTCATGTAGTCGACGTTCACATAACACCACTAGAGGAGAGACAACATACATCTCATCAAAATATCGAACGAATACCAAATTCACATGACTACTAATAGCAAGACTTCACCCATAAAGCATATTCATGTTCATCATCAGAGGGGTATTAATATGCATTAAGGATCTGAACATATGATCTTCAACCAAATAAACCAACTAGCATGAACTACAAGGAGTAATCAACACTACTAGCAACCCACAGGTACCAATTTGAGGTTTGGGTACAAAGATTGGATACAAGAGATGAACTAGGGTTTGAGAGGAGATGGTGCTGGTGAAGATGTTGATGGAGATTGATCCCCTCCTGATGAGAGGATCGTTGGTGATGACGATGGTGATGATTTCCCCCTCCCGGAGGGAAGTTTCCCCGGCAGAATAGCTCTGCTGGAACCCTAGATTGGTTTCGCCAAGGTTCCGCCTCGTGGTGGCGGAGTTTCGTCCCGTAAGCTTGCTCATGATTTTTTCCAGGGTAAAACACTTCATATAGCAGAAGATGGGCACCGGAGGGCTACCAGGGGGCTGACGAGGCAGGGGGCGCGCCCTGTAAGGGTGGGCGCGCCCCTACCCTCATGGACGGTGGGTGGCCTCCCTCAGGTATTTCTTCCACTGAATAATTATTACTAATTCCAGAAATGACTTTTGTGGAGTTTCAGGACTTTTGGAGCTATGCAGAATAGGTCTCCAATATTTGCTCCTTCCAGCCCAAAATCCCAACTGCCGGCGTTCTCCCTCTTCATGTTAAACCTTGTAAAATAAGAGAGAATAGCCATAAGTATTGTGACATAACGTGTAATAACAGCCCATAACGCAATAAATATCAATATAAAAGCATGATGCAAAATGGACGTAACAACTCCCCCAAGCTTAGACCTCGCTTGTCCTCAAGCGGAAGCCGATATCGAAAAATATGTCCACATGTTTAGAGATATAGGTGTCGATAAAAATAAAATACGGACATGACAACATCATGATCATTCTTATAACAGCAACATATATAGATTTTGTCATATGATTTCTTATGCTCAAGTAACAATCTATTCACAATGTCAAGTATGAATCAGAAACTTCATTGGGAACTAGCAAACTATAATCTCAGTCATTGAAGCAATTGCAATTTATCATAACATTAGAAAGAGTCAATATAAGAGCTTTTCAGCAAGTCCACATACTCAACTATCATTTAGTCTTTCACAATTGCTAACACTCACGCAATACTTATGGTTATGGAGTTTTAATTGGACACAGAGAAAGATAGGGGCTTATAGTGTTGCCTCCCAATGTTTTACCTCAAGGGTAATGTCAACAATAATAATTCATGCTAACTTACATCCAATTGGATATATATATATCAGGATCTTTCCAACACGAGGTGCTTGCCAAAGGATAAAATGTAAAAGGGAAAGGTGAAGATCACCTTGAATCTTGCATAATGTAAAAGACATAAAGTAAAAGATAGGCCCTTCGCAGAGGGAAGTAGAGGTTGTCATGTGCTTTTTAGGTGGATGCACGAAATCTTAATGCAAAAGAACGTCACTTTATATTGCCACTTGTGATATGAACCTTTATTATGCAGTCCGTCACTTTTATTACTTCCATATCACACGATCGTATAAAGCTTATTTTCTCCGCACTAATAAGTCATACATATTTAGAGAGCAATTTTTATTGCTTGCAACATGACAACTTACTTGAAGGATCTTACTCAATCCATAGGTAGGTATGGTGGACTCTCATGGCAAAACCGGGTTTAAGGATATTTAGAAGCACAAGTAGTATCTCTACTTGGTGCAAGGAATTTGGCTAGCATGAGGGGGAAAGGCAAGCTCAACATGTTTGAATGATCCATGACAATATACTTTAACTGAGATGTGAGAAAACATAACCCATTACGTTGTCTTCCTTGTCCAACATCAACTCTTTAGCATGTCATACTTTAATGAGTGCTCACAATCATAAAAGATGTCCAAGATAGTATATTTAATGTGAGAACCTCTCTTTCTTTATTACTTCCTATTAATTGCAACGATGACCAAAACTATGTTTGCCAACTCTCAACAACTTTTATGCCTCATACTCTTTATATGCGAAGTCATTACTATCCATAAGATCAATATGAACTCTTTTATTTCTTCTTATTCTTTTATGCACTTAATATCATAGCAAGATAGCAAAGCCCTTGACTCAACACTAATCTTTATTGTATATAGCTCACGGACTCGATTACATAGAGGGATCACAAAGCAAAACTCAAAACTAAATCGTACCAGAACTTTATTCTACTAGATCTAGATATTACCAAAAGGGTCGAACAAAGAAAATCGGTAAAGATAGGAGTTTGATGGTGATACGATACCGGGGCACCTCCCCCAAGCTTGGCCGTCGCCAAGGGGAGTGCCCATACCCATGCGATTATGTCGTCGGAGGTGGTGATGAAGGTGTTTTCTGATGATGTAGGTTTCTTCCTTAGTTTGCGCTTGAGAATGGAATTTTACTCCCTTAGATCATCGATCTCCTCCTCAAGGCTTAATATTCTCTTGCATAGTTCCTGTTTCTTTTCCTGCAAGAGATGAAAAGGGATAAATTCGATCTTGGGTTTCTTTGCCCTATCTATGAGGCTTGACTTTTTAAACTCTAGATGCATGCCCCCAGGTTGAGGTAACGGGACTTCATCTTCATCTGAGCTCGTCTCCTCCTTTCCCTTAGGCTCGTAGTCTTCTTCTTCCTCAGTGGTCCAGCCACAATGCTCCAAGCCCCTGTAGACCTTAGGGTTTGCAAGGTAATCGGCCACATAGCTTTCTCCCTCCGAATCCTGGGACGACATATTGCTCTAATCTGCAGCAGAAACAACTCGAAACAAAGACAGAGGATATTTGCGTGATACGGTGGTCAAAACCTTCGGGAGATTATATAATGAACTTTTACCGACCAAAAGAAGTATCATGCAAGAAAACGGAGTCTGGAGAGCACACGAGGTGCCCACAAGGCAGGGGGCGCGCCCAGTAGGGTAGGGCGCGCCCTCCACCCTCGTGGACGCCTCGTGTCCTTCCCGAACTACTTCTCATTTTCCTATTTTCTTAAATACTCCAAAACAAAGAAAAAATGCTATTAGAACTATTTTGGAGTCGGTTTACTTACCATACCACATACCTATTCCTTTTCGGAGTCTGAAACGTTCTGGAAAGTGTCTCTTATGTATTCCTCCGGGGTTACGGTTCCAGTAATATTAGTTTCAACATTTGTAGGATTACCTGAGATATAATGTTTGATTCTTTGACCGTTCACCACCTTCGGATTTGTGCCTTCGAAGTTGTTGATTTTTATGGCACCGGAACGATAGACCTCCTCGATAACGTAAGGACCTTCCCATTTAGAGAGAAGTTTTCCTGCAAAAAATCTTAAATGAGTTGAATAGCAATACATAATCACCTATGTTAAACTCACGCTTTTGTATCTTTTTGTCATGCCATCTTTTAACTTTTTCTTTAAACAGCTTGGCATTCTCATACGCCTGGGTTCTCCATTCATCAAGTGAGCTAATGTCAAATAACCTCTTTTCACCGGCAAGTTTGAAATCATAATTGAGCTCTTTAATGGCCCAATATGCCTTCTGTTCAAGTTCAAGAGGTAAGTGACATGCTTTTCCATAAACCATTTTATACGGAGACATACCCATAGGATTTTTATATGCAGTTCTATAAGCCCATAATGCATCATCAAGTTTCTTGGACCAATTCTTTCTAGATCTATTAACAGTCTTTTGCAAGATTAATTTGAGCTCTCTATTACTCAACTCTACTTGACCACTAGACTGTGGGTGATATGGAGATGCAATTCTATGATTAACATGATACTTAGCAAGCATTTTACGAAAAGCACCATGAATAAAATGTGAACCACCATCAGTCATTAAGTATCTAGGGACTCCAAACCTCAGAAAATAACTTCTTTAAGCATCTTAATAGAGGTGTTATGATCAGCACTACTAGTTGGAATAGCTTCTACCCACTTAGTAACGTAATCATCAACAACTAAAATATGTGTATACCCATTGGAGGCAGGAAAAGGTCCCATATAATCAAAACCCCAAACATCAAATGGTTCAATAACAAGAGAATAATTCATAGGCATTTCTTGACGTCCACTAATATTACCAATTCTTTGACATTCATCGCAAGATAAGACAAACTTACAGGCATCTTTGAAGAGAGTGGGCCAATAAAAACCGGATTGCAATACCTTATGTGCAGTTCTATCTCCAGCGTGGTGTCCTCCATATGCCTCGGAGTGACACTTGTGTAGGATCTGTTCATGTTCATGCTCAGGTACACAACGTCTAATGACACCATCTACTCCTTCTTTATAAAGGTGTGGGTCATCCCAGAAGTAATGTCTTAAATCATAGAAAAACTTTTTCTTTTGCTGGTATGTGAAACTAGGTGGTATAAATTTAGCAACAATGTAATTAGCATAATTAGCATACCATGGAGCAGTACGAGAAGCATTTATGATAGCTAATTGTTCATCAGGAAAGCTATCATCAATAGGTAGTGGGTCATCAAGAACATTCTCTAACTAGACAAGTTGTCTGCAATGGGGTTCTCAGCTCCCTTTCTATCAATAATATGCAAATCAAATTCTTGGAGCAAGAGGACCCATCTAATAAGTCCAGGTTTAGCATCTTTCTTTTCCATAAGATATTTAATAACATCATGATCAGTGTGAATAGTGACTTTAGAATCAACAATATAAGGTCTGAACTTATCACAAGCAAATACAACTGCTAAGAATTCTTTTTCAGTGGTAGCATAATTTCTCTGAGCAGTGTCTAGAGTTTTACTAGCGTATTGAATAACATTTAATTTCTTATCAACTCTTTGCCCTAGAACAACACCTACAACATAATCACTAGCATCACACATAATTTCAAAGGGTAAATTCCAATCATGTGGCTGAACAATAGGTGCAGAAACCAAAGCTTTCTTAAGTATTTCAAATGCTTCTACACAATCATCATCGAAGACAAAAGGAATATCTTTTTGCAATAAATTAGTCAGAGGCCTAGAGATTTTAGAAAGTCCTTAATGAACCTCCTATAAAAACCGGCATGACCAAGGAAACTTCGTATACTTTTAATGTCCTTGGGACACGACATCTTTTCAATAGCATCAACTTTAGCTTTGTCAACTTCAATAACTCTTTCAGAAATTTTATGCCCCAAGACAATGCCTTCATTAACCATAAAGTGGCACTTCTCCCAATTTAAAACAAGACTAGTGTCTTCACATCTCTGCAAAACTCGATCAAGGTTGCTCAAGCAATCATCAAAAGAGGATCCATAAATGGAGAAATCATCTATGAATACCTCACAAATATTTTCACAAAAATAAGAGAATATAGCCATCATGCATCTTTGAAAGGTAGCAGGTGCATTACATAAACCAAAAGGCATACGTCTATAAGCAAAAGTACCGAAAGGGCAAGTAAAAGTAGTCTTTTCTTGATCGTCCGCTGACACAGGTATTTGAGAGAAACCAGAATAACCATTGAGAAAGCATAAATGTGTATGTTTGGATAGTCTTTCTAGCATTTGATCAATAAAAGGTAAAGAGTAATGATATTTCTTTGTAGCTTTATTTAATTTGCGCAAATCAATTACCATCCTATAGCCTGTAATAATTCTTTGCGGGATCAACTCATCTTTATCATTAGGAACTACAGTTATACCTCCCTTCTTAGGGACACAATGGATAGGACTTACCCACTGACTATCAGCAACGGGATAAATTATACCTGCCTCGAGGATCTTTAGTATTTCCTTTCTTACCACTTCTTTCATTTTAGGATTTAACCATCGCTGATGATCTCTAACTGGTTTGGCATCTTCTTCCAAATTTATTTTGTGCTGGCATAGAGTGGGACTAATGCCCTTAAGATCATCAAGAGTATATCCAGTAGCAGCACGGTGCTTCTTCAGAGTTTTCAATAATCTTTCCTCTTCCTGCTCTGAAAGGTTAGCACTAATAATAATAGGATATATCTTCTTTTCATCAAGATAAGCATATTTAAGAGTATCAGGTAATGGTTTAAGCTCAAACACGGGATCACCCTTGGGTGGAGGAGGATCCCCCAGGATTTCAACAGGCAAATTGTGTTTCAAAATAGGACCCTGCTTAAAGAATACTTCATCTATCTCCCTTCTTTCATTCATAAACATATCATTTTCATGGTCTAGCAAATATTGTTCTAAAGGATCAGTAGGCACTACAAAAAAATACACTTCCGTGATGATACGTGTTTGTCACAGTAGGTCGCGTTTTTTGTCATGCATGTACATCCATGACAAATTTATGACAGAATCAAGATAGTCATACCTGTGCTGTCGTAGAAGTGTTCCATGACATTACCAAAATTATCATCACGGAAGTGTCCACTTCCATGACGATAAATCACGCGTCACAGAAGTGCTTTAGTCAAGGGTGACCGACACATGGCATCCACCGTAATGGAACGCCGTTAAGCTATCGGGTCGGGTTTTGGATCCGATAACCCGTTAACAGCCCCGACCAATGGGGATTTTCCATGTGTAAAATCATCATTGGCTGGAGGAAACACGTGTCAGCTCATCGTTGGGACAGATGTCATCCACTCATTGGATGGAAGGCGCCTATGATACGTCGACACGTGGCATGGCCCAAAAGAGGCCCATTCCTGTGAAAAGGCCAACCCAGTAAAAATTAGCAGGCCAGCCCATACAAGGCCTACTTGTGTCAGGTCCATTTAAGCCCACGGCCCATACGAGATGTGCCAATTCGGCCCGTTAAAGATTTGACACCATTGCAGCCCATCGTCAGTTCGAGCCCGTTAACAACCCACTATATATTTGGGCTCAATATCGGCCCGATGAGATTTCGGCCTGTTAACAACCCATTTAATGGATGGGCCAATTTTCAGGATGTACATCTTTCGGCCTTTTAGCGACCCATTTAAATGTTGGGCTAGTTTACGGCCCGGTGTGTCTTTCAGCCTGTTGACGGCCCATAAATCTGATGGGCCATTTGTTGTCGGACATGAGTTTCGGCCTTTTAGCGGCCCATTTAAGTGTTGGGCCAGTTTTCTGGCCCGGTGTCCCTTTCAGCCTGTTAACGGCCCATAAATCAGTTGGGCCATTTGTAGTCGGACCTGAGTTTTGGCCTTTTAACGACCCATTAAGTGTTGGACCAATTCCCGGCCCTGTGTGCCTTTCGGCCTGTTAACGGACCATAAATGAGTTGGGCCATTTGTAGTCGGACCTTAGTTTTGGCCTTTTAACGGCCCATGCCCTTCATGGTCCAATACCAGCCCGGTTTCTCTTTCGGCCTGCTAAAGGCCCACAACACAGTTGGGCCATTTACAATATGACCTGACTTTTGGCCTCTTAGCGACCCATGGTCTTCATGGTCCAGTACAAGCCCGCTGTCTCTTTTGGCCTGCTAAAGGCCTACAGTATAGTTGGGCCATATGTAGCCCAAACTTAGTAACGGCCTGCTAACGGCCCGTGAAATAAACTGGGGCCACCTATTGCCCGCTTCGATGTCGGCCTGTTAACGACCCGGGAGGTAAGAGGGCCGACCATTAACTTTCGGCCTAGTAACGGCTCATTAACTTAATGGGCCCACTAAAGTTCGTACATGTATTTAGGCCAAATTAGATAATTTGAGCCCATTACGACGAGCAATTATGCACAGGACCAAAACCGATCGCGCAAAGGTACGGCATATAGGGAATAACGTTGCACATCCAGCATATATTACAGGAAATTACATCCACTGGGCAATCAAAGATTGATGCCAGTGCAAATAAATGAGCAGAACCTAACCATCTACAACGTCACAATCTGCAACCTCAACACAGATGACGCCCATAAGCATGTGGGCAAGTTCTTTCTGATTTGCTACACTGTCTCTGAAAACATTGATCAGTTGTTGTGTCGCACGACTCTGCACCTCTGATTCATCCACCATTTCCATCATTGCTTCAGCCATTAATTGGTTCACAAACATACATTTATTCCGTTCCATTCAAGATAGAGGATACTGAACAGATTCAGATGGCGATTTTGGCAGGCTTGTATTATTGATAGTGGAGAGTGTCTCGACCACTGCATCATAACATAAATTAGGATGGGAACCAAACAGATTAATCATGAGTTATTGCCATATTACCTGGCCTAGATTTACTGGAAAGAAACAATGGGGTTGCCTTGCTGTTTTCAGAGTTTGTCTTCTTATCTTCAGCAGCCTGCACAAAATTAACACACTAGCATTTCTATCATTGGCCAAGTCAGATAATAGGAAAGCAACATTGACACAAGGAACGTTTGAGCAACTAGCCTACACCAAATTAACACAATATGGCACAGCTATCATCAGCCAGGTAAGGTAGTACGAAAGCAACATTGACACAATGAATGAATGGGCAACCAGAGAGGCACTACAATTCAGTAATGTGCGTGATATGAGACAGTACATTCATGCAGCTCAGTATGCAAAACTACTAGGCAGTTTTCCTTACAAAAATCAACATTGGTGCCTTTAACATTTTGCTACAACTAATTTTAGATCAGATAAAGGTTAGATTCATGCCGATTAACAAAATACATGTTGATGTAAAAATATAGTGATATGAAACAGGTACTTACATCATCATTGGAGCATAGAGAATTCCCGGAAGATATTTTCCTCGAAAACGATCCCAATGGAGGAAGTCTTCTATCGTTTAATCTTATTTTCTAAAAGAGAGATGGGTAAGAAACATGTAGAAAATATGATCAGAATGCTATAAAATTTCATGATGCGAGGATACGCACACCCTTCTTAGAATGGAGTTGACATTCTTTTGCTAGACTGGAGCGGACTAGTTCTTTGGCCAATGGAATCTGCTTATTATCAGTGGGAGTTGGGTTTCTCTGTGCTGGAGCAATATCTATGAAAATGGAGTTGGTTTATTATCTCCTGGCGTTTGGATATTTTGCAAAGACCTAGTTTGTAACCCTTCAGATTCTAACATAGCCGTCTTCCCCTTGCATGCCTTATATAGAAGAAGGGTGATTCAGTTATAAAATGTGCTATAGCAGAGATGGAATAGGTACTGAAGAATAGAAAGGCATGACATATTGACATGTATTCCCTCCATCCGGAAATAAATGGATGGGTCTAGGCATATTTTAGTTCTAGATACATCCAGTTTTATCCATTTCTGTGACATTTAATCCGGACGGAGGGAGTATGATGTAAGAGCTAGGGATACGACAAGACAACACGGTAAAAAACACTAAAAAACCCACCACAGAACCAAAGTATTCAAACCCACTGATATGAGATAGTACACTCATGTAGCTCAGGATGCAAAACTACCAGGCAGTTTTCCTTACAAAAATCAACATTGTGGCCTTTAATCATACATTTTGCTACAACTAAATTTAGATCAGATAAAGGTTGGATTCACGCCGATTAACAAAATACATGCTGATGTAAAAATATAGTGATATACAACAGGTACTTACATCTACATTGGAGCACAGAGAATTCTTGCAAGAATCTTTCCTCATAAACGATAACATTGCAGAAATTCTTCTATCTGTTAAGCTTATTTTCTAAAAGAGAGATGGGTAAGAAACATGTAGAAAATATGATCAGCATGCTATAAAATTTCATGATGCAAGGATACACACACGCTTCTTAGAGTTGAGTTGACATATTTTTGCTGGACTGGAGTGGACTAGTTCTTTGGCCACTGGAATCTGCTTATTATCAGTAGGAGTTGGGTTTCTCTGTGCTGGAGCAGTATCTATAAAAACTGGAGTTGGTTTATTATCTCCTGGCGTTTGAATCTTTTGCAAAGGCCTTGTTTGTAACCCTTCAGATCTAACATAGTCGTCTTCCCCTTGCATGCCTTGTATAGAAGAATGGTGCTTTAATTATAAAACATGCGACAACAGAGAGATGGAATAGGTACTGAAGAATAGAAATGCATGACATATTGACATGTATTCCCTCCATCCGAAAAAAATGGATGGGTCTAGGCATATTTCAGTTCTAGATACATCCTTTTTTATCCATTTCGGCAACATGTAATCCGGACGGAGGGAGTATGGTGTAAGAGCTAGGGATATGACAGGACAACACAGCAAAAAAAAGACTAGTTGAATGTAAAACTATATGCTAGCGGAATACGTACAGAAATAACTAAGGCAACATATACGTGTATGATTGGGAAAATAAGATGGCATTGCAACAGAGCACTAGAACAACACTTCAATGTAAAAAAACATGGTATGGCAGACAGATGAAGTACATACTGATGAATAACAATGCATACGATATTCAAAAGCATGATGTCCAAATTAAGCAGATGGCATTGCGATAGAGTAGAATGACAGTACTTGAATTTGAAAACATGTTATCATGAATGGAATAGGTACTGAAAAACAGGAAGGCATGACATATTTACATGCATGATCAGCATGCTAAGCACATGGCATTGCAACAGAGTAGATACACTCCAGGACATTATATGCATGTTGTACCCATATCACAGGCCAAGTTAGAGCAAGGACCTTGTGGGGTGAAGAGGATTCATCATCTTTCTGCAAGTCTTCTGAAGAACTTCCTTTACATGTTCCATCATATTGGGTAACATTGACATCAAGTTTGTTGGCCTTTACATTGCTCCGTGAGGTTCTTGTGGATATATCAATGTGTGCAATTATATCTGACATGCATGGAAGACAACTAGTAGTTAGATTTATGTAAATGAGTGCCTGTAGGGGACGAGATAAATAGTAGGACTGGGGTTAACTAGTAGTAACAGGTCTCATAAACTAAAGGGAGAACACAGATGAAAGCTACAGAATATGTATCGTTTGTACTCGAGATTAACTAGATGGCACACAAAAGTATTAAAGAACAACATAGGTAATACTATAAGTGGTATAATACTATAATCACCAGCCTGTGGGATAGCATTGGCTGATGGATGATAACTATGGAACAACGTTACCTAAAGAATAAGTATCTTAGCTGAACTGTGGAACAGCGTGAGCTCCTGAACAAGACCCGTAAGAGATCAACATGAATATACAGTGAAATGTGATGATCTATTTTCCGTGCTTAGATGAATAACAAAGCCATAAATGTTGCACACAAGTAAGATGAGGGTACAACCTATCTGGTTGCCATCCATAGGAGTGAGCATCATGTGCTGACTTGTCGATGGCCCTGCAGTTGTTGTGGCTGTCCATGTCGGGCACGCGCATTCGATGCAGGGAACTGTTGAGTGGGGACTGTAGCTCCCTTCTGGTGTATGCTTCTCTTGTTGGAGCAGCTGTGGTGAGTCGGAAGACGGTGTGTCTGAAGATGCAGATAACACATAATGTTAAGAACGACATATCTCTTTGATTCGAAGAAATACACTAAGAGATCAACAGCAAGGTACAAGAGTGGTCACACGTCTATTGACTGAAGACTAAATTGGGGTCACACGATTTTATTTTATTTTGGTACTGTCCGATCTATGCCGGATAGGCTTGATGGCCGTATTGTGCCTCCCGGCTGACACTGTTCAGAATCTTCCCCGAAGAGCCAGCGACCAACGGCAGAGCAGCCTGCCTCCACCGTCCGTGGCCCCAGCCAAAACCCCACCCCCCGCCCCACCGCACTGCCGTGGTTGCGCCGCCCCCGGGCCAATCCACAAAGACTCCCTGTCATCCAGATCCGGCGGCGGCAGTACCTTCAACCCACACAGCTCTAAAAGATAGCCATCTAAGCGCTGCTTCCACGACGAACTTGCGGCCCTACACCCTTACGTTAGACACCAGCCAACCGACAGCCTAGGAGCTCCGCCGCCTCGAGGGGTGCTGCTTCCCATTGGGAATCGATTGGCCCAGAATAAAAAATCAGACAACTGATGCCTAAATAAAGTGATTTCAGCTGAGGGTGCGACCTATCTGGCGGCATGGTGAAGTAGGCAGGTCCAGCTGCCGAGTCGGTGAGGCCGACGCGGTTGCGGTGGCGACAGGCGGCAGGGAAAGAGCGATGTCGCCACGGTCGACGGCTACGCGGAAGCAGCGCTAGGACTCTGGACAGATCCGAAGTTGGAGCCGCTCCGGCACCGTGAACAACGGCGGGGGTGAATCGGCTCCAGTACGGTTCACGCGGCCATCGTCGAGGCAGCACCAGCAGCACGAAGTAAGAGGCACACGGCCCAGTGCACTACAGCAATTGGACAACGTCTCCGGCATTAGGGAGGAGGGCGTCTATGAAATTGGTGTGGTGGGGGCGCCATGGAGGTGGGGCTGAGGTTTCATGGCTCGGGAGAAGGGAGCTTCCCGGGGAGAAGGTGATTTGGTGCCCACGAGGTATGGATGGG
>NC_041385.1:203631582-203632593 GCF_002162155.2 Triticum dicoccoides
GGGGGGGATTGGGAGGGGAGTGGAACCATGTCTTACGGACGCATTTGTCTGAAATGTGAGGGGGAGTTACTGTTCTACCCTTGCCTATAGGCTTCTCGTCTTGGGTCTGTGTACTGAGGGTCGGGGATAGTAGAGTAACTTTGCTTCTCCCCAAATAGTGGGCGGGAGCAATTTCGGGCGAGGAGGCCATGTTTTGAACTATAGTGGGCGCGAGCTATTTCGGGCGAGGAGAGCGTGTTTTGCCGACCATGGTTTATGAATTATTCGACACATGTTATTTCGGCCGAGGAGAAGGCACGCTTGGATGAAGTTACGAACCTACCCTCGATGTACAACGGGCCAATTGATGCGTGTCCCACATAGGACGGTAATTTCGCGTCTCCCATTTATTTGCTCGGGCGAATTCCACCGAGCAGAGAGGATGTTGAACGGTTCGTTCAAATTTTGGGAGAACGAGCATCCACGTCTACCTTACCAAGTCGATTCGAATCAAATTTTGAAATATTAGCTTGCCACTTCTTTTTTAGATGGAGAGATGATGCTCGCGAGTAATGTGTTTTTACATGCTCGTTGCTAGCGATTTACTATATGACAAATAGTCCCACTCGAAAACGTGAATCAAACCCAAAATGAAATATCTCGATTCAATGAACTAGCTCGTTCAGTAGGTCAAAATAGTGAACTAAATCCAAAATTGAACACCTCAATCGAGTAGCATGTTGTACAGTGTTATAGTACTCCATGAACATGTTGAAAGTCAAATTAATGAACTTGTGTGATATACGCATATATCCGTTCATGTGTGGATTGCAGACAACATGTTCTCCAATTTAAATATTTGAATGCAAGTTTATATCGAAACCTGGTTTATAGCAGTCTTTGATGCCTAAAATGCTACCTCCCCCTCTCCCGGACTCATGTTCTCTCTCTCTCTCTCTCTCTCTCTCTCCGACAATCTTCAATTCTGTCGCACGCATCCGACACAAAAACCTTGTTGGTCCCTCTCTCTCT
>NC_041385.1:203632811-203638226 GCF_002162155.2 Triticum dicoccoides
CACACTATGTATGATACTCTAGCTTGTCCAAGCTAGATATCTTGGGTGCACTCATTGTACGCACACAAATTCCTTGGCTCTTTGCCCGTAACTCTCTCACACACCACTATGTCGTCTCAGAGCTCTTCCCCCCCTCTCTCAAACTCTCCATCCACCTGGGTCACACATACACATGAATATCTCACTCGCACTCGATAGGCCCATCTAAAACTCTATCTCTCTCCCTCGTTCTCTCTCCATCTCACACGCACACACACACACAATCTCATGCCCAACTAGCCAAGTATGATGGTCTCTCACTCAATTGTAGGCACAACAGTCCCCCCTATATTTATATGACTAGCTAATCTTAGTCTCCATCACAAACATGTGCATGGTCTATCTCGATTTCTCTCAGGGCATCTTTCTATCGCGCACGCACTCCCTCGATCTCCCACCCATGTAGTCCCCTCACGATCTCGAGGGGATCTCTCTATCACAAACACACCCTCTCTCCCTCCCCATGCGTCCATGCCATCCATGTGTCCCTCTCGACCTTTTTTCCTTGTTGGCCAGACCTCTATTGGACATGTGCTACAGGGGTGTCTCTCTCCGTTGCAAACAATCACACACTAGCTATCTTCGTGTATCTCCTCGCCTCGCTTTTCCATCTCGGAGATGCATGCGTGATATGTTCACATAAGAAACAAAAAAACACACACTCTATCTAATTTATCGTTTGTTGTCACTTTCTCTTTCACACACATACTCTTTTTGCACACTTACTCATTCTCCTTCACACACACTTGATCTGTCTCGACTGAGGCACTCTCCTCCGTCCATAGCACATAGATTTATTGAAAAGTCAAACATCACAAAGTTTGACCATGTACATGGAGAAAAAGAATTACATCTAGTACAACAAACATATACCATTAGATTCACCATGAGATGTAGTTTTGTATGATGTATCTTTGGTATTGTAGATATAAATAACATTTGTGTAAACCTGATCAAAGTTTCCAAAGTTTGACTTCTAAAAAATTTACATGCACTGCATTATCGAGAGGATGGAATATCTCTTTCCCCCTCTCAGCTATCTGACGCACCACTCAGCCTTATCGGGGCTCCTCAATCTGCCTCAAACTTTATTGGTTAGTTTTGTTCGTGACCTGACCCTTATGCCTTGATGGCCGGTACTGCCTGGTGTGGACGTGAGATGTAAAATATTTCTGCCTGGCGAGGCTTGTGTGGTGCTGAAGCGTTTGGTTCATGCCTCGGCCAGGCAAAGCATCAACGTCCCATCAATCAATCCATGCATCAATTATTTAATGCTAATATCCATTCATGTTGCTGTTAGCCTCATGGCCGCATGACCAGGCACGGCCAGGCGTTTGAAATCGGTCGCTTGGGCCAGGCTACTTGCAGTGTCTAGAGTTCAGCCAGGCTAATTAAAGTGCAAGGGAACCCAGCCCAGGCAGGCTTTCTTTTTCACAGGGTAGCAACCAATCAAGCGTGCATGAAATCCAGCCACAACCCCAGGCCACGCAAAAGATGCTCACGACGCAAGCCAAACTGGCTTTATATCTCCCTGGTTCACACATACACATGTCTCACTCGCGCTATACATATAGACCCATCCAACACTCTCCGCCTTTGTTCTCTCTCCATGTGACACGCACCCCCCTAAGTACCATAATCCCTCACTCCACCATAGGCTCTGTTTGGATCCATGGGTTAGAGTTAGTTTGGGTTAGTTCAGAGTCAACTAACCCAAAAAGATCCAAACAGGAGGGTTAGTTTAGGTTAGATGCATCTAACCCATCCAAAAAAACTAACCCATCCAAGAGGTGCTTATTTGGGTTAGTTCTTCTCGGGACCACTAATAAACACTTTTTTCTCTCGCTCTCCCCGCAGCAGATCCCTCCCCACTTCCTAGAAGCTTCTCGTCCTCTCCCTCCCTCCCTCTCGCACCGCCCGTGAAGGTGCCTCGCCATATCCGCGCTCCATCTAACCCAGCCATCCAAACACCTCTTTACTTAGAGTTAGTTCAGGGTTAGTTCAGGGTTAGAATCTAACTCTAACCTCTAACTGAGTTAGAGTATCCAAACAAGGCCATAGGCGCAAGCACTCCCCCCCTCCTAAGTATGATTATCTCTTACTAGCCATGAGGAACACACGTATTGTCTCCTTCCATCCATACGTCTATTTCGATATCTCTCAAGGCATCTTCTATCGCGCACACACCTTGTCACTCGATCTCCCACCCATGTAGTCCCATCACGATCTCCAGGGGATCTCTCTATGACAAACATACACTCTCTCCTCCCCATGTTTGCATTTTCTCCGTACATCTCTCTCGACCTCTCTCCCTGTTTGTCAGACCCCTCTTGGCCACGTGCTAGGGGTCTTCCTCTCTCGGTTCCAAACAACCACACACTATCTCCTCACCTTGCCTCCGTTGTCGAAGATGCATGTGTGATATGTTTGCATAAGACACGCATGCCTTTTCTCCACTTTTATCATGTGTTGTCCATGTCTCTTTCACACACGCACACACACTTTTTTTCACTCACTCACTCACTCACTCACTCTCTCTCTCTCTCTCTCTCTCTCTCTCTCTCTCTCTCTCGTTAGGGACTCTGTCACGTCCATAAGCATATGGATGTTTTGAAAAGTCAAACCTCAGAAAAGTTTGACCAGGTATATGTGGAGAAAAACATTTACATCTGGAACGATCGTTAGATTCATCACAACATGTACTTACTTCATACTATCATTTATCTTTGGTATTGCAGATATAAGTAATTTCTTTATAAACTTGGTCAAAGTTTCAAAAGTTTGACTTAAAAAAAATGTTGTAACTACATTATCGAACGGAGGGAGTAGCTCTTTCTGTCTCTCTCTGCTATCTCTCACGGCCCCCCTCTCACTCGAACTCTCTATACCGACGGATTATATGCTCACTATGTCAGCGTATAGCTCCGTATATTGTTTAGTTGACCGGTCAACCAATCCACATGCTGCGTTGTCAGCTTGTGCTCTGTATCTTGGTGTGCTGGCCCATGTGGCAGTGGGTGAAAATAAGTAAACTAGAGGCTCATCTGACACGCGGTGATGTAAACAAAGTTGAAACCACTCGGGGTAGCACCCCGCACGCTAGTAAATTGAGGGCGCATTGAGGACAAACTTCTTGCACGCGAAGGACGCACTCGCGCACAATTCACCACTGCGCGGCAGCATGCACAGAAGGACGCACTCGCGCACACCCAGCACACAACACACACCAACACACGTATACACCGGTGTCGCCGCCAGTTGAGATGGACGGCGAGGCAGCCAACAAGCGGAGGCCGCTCGAGCCAAAACCGCATCCGGCGAGCCTGGACTTCATCAGCAGCCTCCCCGATGACATGCTGCTCGTCATCATCGGCCTCCTCCCCACCAAATCTGCCGTGCGGACTGTCCTGCTCTCCCGGCGGTGGCGCCCCCTCTGGCGCGGCGTCCCCCTCAACCTCACCGTCTACAGCTGCCTCTGCGACGGGGATTGCAAACGCATGGCCGCAGTCTCCAAGATCATTTCATCGCACCCTGGGCCAGCCAGACGCCTTGACATCCGCATGTTCGGTACCAACTACAAGGTCCAACCCAAGTTCGACGAGTGGTTCTTATCCCCCGCCCTAGATCAGCTCGAGGAGCTCAGCTTTGAAGCTGGACGATGTCGCTCTCTGCCGCCGTCCGCGCTCCGCCTCACGCCAACGCTGCGCTGCGCCAGCTTCAGCTCCTACTATCTTCCCCAGATTAATGCCGCGCCCGCCCTTCTTCTCCCTCAACTCGAGCAGCTCGACCTCTTTGATGTTGTCATCTCGAAGAAGGCTATGGAGCACCTGCTCTGTAGCTGTACCGCGCTCAAGTACCTTCGTCTTGAGAAGATCGACGGGTTCATTAGCCTCCACATCGCCTCGGCGAATCTCCGATGGATTTATGTGTCTTGCTGGCCCCGCAACAACACATCAATTGGGAAGAGATCACTCCAGCTGTTCCACGTTATGGTCATTGAGAATGCGCCTTTCCTTGAGAGATTGCTTGTATCGGATCTAGAAGGTCCAACAAAAATCAGGGTCGTTGACGCGCCAAAATTGACAGCGTTGGTGTACTCGTCTGCCAAATTCTCCGAACTCTTTATTGGATCCGTAATCGTTCAGGTACAACACTCATCTTCTTCTCCATCTTCTTAAAATTCACATTTTTAAATTTCTTCTTGATGTATTTACGACCGTCTTCCAGAAAATGATTCCCACAAGCTTGACACAGTCCATGAGCACAATGAAGATCTTAGCACTAAAATCTATCGGCCCCAATCTGGATCAAGTTGTTGGATTCCTTACATGCTTTCCATGCACGGAGAAGCTACTCATCGAGGTGAAACTTCTTTCCTATTAGTAAATGATAATCACAACGTAGCTCAATTTTTTCGTAATTTTCCCAAACTACAATGACAAGTGTATTGTTCAAAACTACATCTACGCACCACACCGAAAGAAATGTTTTTAGTATTTTTTCTCACGTGATCACCTACATCATTTTTATGTTGTACTACTATAGTAGCCTAGGCTAGTCATAGTGGAAAGTAACTTAGACTACTCTAGTAACTCTATGGTTACCCTAAGGGCAAGCACTACCTCCGTCCTGGTTTACTCTTCCAATTTTATAGTATCAAAATTTGACCATAGATTTAACTGACAAAATATTAATGCATGTCACTAAGAACTATATCGTTGGATTCGTATTTGAACATAATTTCAAATGGTGTAATTTTTAGTGACATGCGTTGGCATTTTCTTAGGTAAATCTATGGTCAAAATTTTATACTAAATACGAGGTAGTATTCCCTCCGTCCCAAAATTCTTGTCTTACATTTGATTAGATACGATGTATCTAACACTAAAATGTAACTAGATACATCCGTATTTAGACAAACTTAAGACAAGAATTTTGGGACGGAGGGAGTACAAAAGTGGGCTATGTAGGCCAAAACACTTGCCAAATTCACTTGTGATGCATTTGTCATCGATGCCCCTCCATTGCTCACCTGGTGCCCCAATCTGGATCACCTACTTTGCTCCGGTGCCAAATTAACTCACGCAATGAAAAAACACTACATGGGAGAGAGAGATGACTGAGGCAATAAAAAATACTTGTTTGGGAGAGTGAGAGGCTGGTGTAGTTGGTTTGATTGATTTGTTTATACATGTGGGTCTGTGTGCACAGCGGTGCCAACTCTCTCACATCGCGAGAGCGGTGCCAAAATCTTTTGATTTGACATCGATGCGTATTATGTGGCATACTTTTGCAAAATATGGCATCGGCCACATAGTGGAAGGCAAAAAATGCCCAAGCTCTTCACGTGCTCCTAGTTAAATGAGAGGAAACAGA
>NC_041385.1:203638423-203734154 GCF_002162155.2 Triticum dicoccoides
GAGTGAAAAAATATCACTAGTCATCCAACCCAATCGTATGAGCGAATGATATTGGTACCTCTTGATGACACGACAATCTTATGCAGCCAGCTGCTCTAATATGTTCTCTTCTTTGGCAGATAAAAAAAGACCCGAAAGTGAAAAATGTGCTGCACTATAAGAATCTAATCGAATGCCTTGATCTCCATCTTACAGAAATTGATTTGATCGACTACCCAGGCAGCACATCTGAGATTAAATTGGCCAGGTTCTTTGTTCTGGAGGCAAGTGTGCTCAAGGTAATGAGGTTTGGCATTCTCTGGCGCAACAATGAATGGCGTGCTGATCACCGCAAGCGTCTAAGCCTAAATGACAAAGTCTCCCCAGAAGCTGAATTTGTTTTTGAAACATCAAGTGGCCAGAGACTCGAAAACTTATTTGCCCATTAATGACTTGTCAGGGCGGTGGATTTTAGTTTGTACGATAACGCTGCATCCATCTAAAGTAACAAAAGTTCTTACGTAAACTTCCTAGTAATTCCCTCTTCCTAGGTGCATCATTACTCCTAACATTTGTAATATCAGTTTGAAACTTGTAATATTGCCGTGTCCTATTCCTGTGTTTTCAAAATCCTGCAAATCAAACAGGTCCTGAGTTGGTGATGATGTTGTGCCTCCCATCTTTCACCAATAGCCGTCGGATCTAGATCAGACCCATACAAACCAAGCTTCTTCATTTTTGCAAAAAGATGCCCGCACTTGTTCCCTATTTATAAACAACTCTTTGTCTCTCACAATCAGCCTTATCTCCTCCCCACCACATCTAGAAGGTCGTGGTAAAATCTGGCGCGATGGCCGCTGCCGGAGCCGTCCACCCCCAATCTTGGTGTTCCGTGCAATGCACGGGCATCTACGCACGGGAAATTATGTCGAACAGGGCTAGTTGTAAGCAGGCTAGCTCTACAGCCATGATGATAGTGACTGCAGACGGTGAGGCTGACTATGGTATGCCGAACACGGAGCCTATACTCAGGTGTCATCTCCGGCACATGGTCTTGTCACTTCACTGTGAGGAGCAGCACGTAATAATTTGACCAATGGGTAGTATAGTGCTAGTACTCCTAGGAGTACTACATTGGTAGTACTACTACTAGTACTAGTAGCACCACCGTCTGGATTTAGGAGTACCACCACATCCATCTGGAATTTAGTATTTGACTAGCAATATCTAGTAATGCATGTCACAAAAAATGTACTACTCCCTCTGTAAATAAATACATGGTGTTTTATTCCTATCGGCGAGAGAACTTAATGTCTTTTGCTAACTAGAGTACTAATAGGATTACATGCAATGAACTAAACACTACATGTCATGTTTGGTAGTCTCAAGTCATTGAAAGCATGCACGGCCCACATCTCTCATTGGTTGATATGTCACGAAATAAGAAACAAGGAGGGAGTTAATGCACCGTGCCTAAGTGTTTTGAGATTATTTGGTTTTCGTAATGTGACTTACACAACATTTTTGTTTACATGCATTAACATTTTATTAGTTAAATCAAAGGTCAAAACTTGGCGCAAAATGCAAAGGGGACCAATAAACCAGTAAACATCAAACTTCTCTCGTTTGGCCCCAACTAGAGGTCCGGTGAGATGACTATACTGCACCGGCACGGAGGGGGGCGTAGCTTCATTGACTTACGACAACTGCCTTTGGGTGAATGACACGTGGGCCCAGGGGGTGGCTGGCCCACCTATCATAGAGC
The DNA here is from genome assembly GCF_002162155.2 of Triticum dicoccoides. Lineage (NCBI taxonomy): Eukaryota > Viridiplantae > Streptophyta > Magnoliopsida > Poales > Poaceae > Triticum > Triticum dicoccoides. The sequence goes on from NC_041385.1 coordinate 203,640,168, forward strand.
CAAAGGCAGGTGCAATAGAGGGCCGAGGAGTAGTACGAAATCCAATGCACCTACGCACGCTAACCAAAGGCAAGAGTGATCACTCGAATCGCAAGATCAATTGACTACTACCTCCGTCCTAGTTTATTAGTCTCCTTTGTAATTTGTGCTAAATTTTGACCAAAGATTTAACTAACAAAATGTTGATGCATGTCAACAAAAATTATATTTTTGGATTCGTATTTGAACATAGTTTTCAGTGATATAATTTTTAGTAACATGCGTAAACATTTTGTTAGTTAAATCTGTGGTCAAAACTTGACACAGATTACAATGGGGACCAATAAACCAGGACGGAGGTAGTAGAAGCTAAGCTAGACCCATGGAGGCGATGAGCGCGAGCATCAGCCGGCTGTGACAGATGGTCCACAACGCCGGCCTGCGGCACGACAACGAGGAACGTCTCCAGGTAGTATTGCTTGAGGCCACCAGGGCGAGGGGCCGCTTGGACGGCAGCTTCATCTCCTTGTTCGACGAGGTCCTCGTCGGTTTCCTCGACAAGTTCACCGTCGTCAAGAAGCTCGCGGACGACTTTGACGTAAGCCTCCAGCCGACGCGCCCAGGCTCTGCGACGGCCGCCACCCTCAATGGCCACTATGGTAACAACCTCTTCGACGCACTGGTGGCGCTGCGACTGCCCGCCGTCGCGCCGGAGAATGTCCACCTCGAGGTCGCGCTCACCGCGCAGCGCCTGGCGCAGCAAGACAACATCGACATAATCACCCACGTCTACGCGCATGCAAGAGGAGGATAATAGGACGCTGGCCTTCTTGGACTTCAGGGCAACCTTGGACGGCACTGTTCAGAAGCACGTTGAGCTCGCCGCCAACGCCGTTGCTCCTCACACGTCGGTTGGTGACCTGGCGCACTAGGGCGTGAGGATGTCGTTGATGGATCCGTATGTATTTTTATCTTTCCGTCAAATCCATGTAGTAGTATATGATACTACAGTAATTATCTTACCTTTCGCATCAACTTCATAATTTACGTACGTACTCAATGCATGAATGGCGCCAGAACCAAACTTCTCATTACTCTAGGCAAAATCGTTATTTTCTATCTATCGATCGCGCCATGGAGCAGAACCAAATTTTACAAGTTACGAGTTCAAAAGGAAAAGCCCGCCATGTTCGCGTCGCACCCCCACATGGATGGTCCGGCACGCCGCTCAAGCGGGAATGCGTGCAGTGTTGCATTTTCACTTACAAGTGGGACCGTAGTTGAGCAAACCGACTATCGACAAACCCCCACCCCGCCCACTGCACGATGGCTGAGAAAACCGGAGGGAGAAGAGATGGCTGTAGCATGGACTCCAAGAAGTTGGTGTCAGATAGGACTCGTGTGGGTGGAGTGTGCTGCACTGCTAGACGTGAATGCTAGTTATGGCCCATGCCACCCCACTATATCAAGCCTATATCGAGGTACGTAGAAGAAATTCCCTGCAGTCCGTGCTCAGCACTCCTCTATCTCTCTTCTCAGCTAGCCAGCAGACGCGCGGAGCCCATCATCTATTTGCTCACATGCGGTCCCACATGTTAGTGAAAACGCAAGCGGACCCACTGAACCTGCACATCTTTCACCTCGCCATGCTGTTGATGAAAAACAAATCCAAGAAAGATCTTCGGTGGCCGCTTTTGGAGTTACTCAAGAGTAGTAAGATTCTATTTACAGTTTAACCCAAGATGCACATGTCGTGGCTTCAACTACCACTCTATTTTCTTTCATGACATGACCTGGATGCTGGATGTCCCACGTGTCGGCAAAAGGAGGAAGAACCTGTCCAAATCTTCGGTTGTGCTCTCGGATTAGACTAGTTGTGCTAACTTAAAATTTTTATTATGTACTCCCTCTGTTCCAAAATACTTGACTTCCATCTGTCCAAAAATGGATGCACCTATATACTAAAACATGTCTAGATACATATATATTTTGACAAATAGAAGGCATGTATTGTGCAACAGAGGGAGTAGAATGGATGCAAGTTTTTGTATTGGGAAGAAGAGTACATCCATATATTGATAGAGTGCAATTTAGTAGATGTTCTATCACTTTTAGCTAGCACAGAGGCTATATATGAGATTAGTGCACTTGTTGATACTCCTACTTGGTATGCGTGTTGCTGCTTAGACGCAGAGAAAAACGGACCGGAGGGAGTACTAGAATAGAGGCTAGACATGAGATTAGATGCGAGGAAGCAACGTCTACTTCTTTACACTCGAAGAAGAAAGAAGCACGCAGGATCAAGCCTCCGCAGATCAACAATGAATGCATCAAGAAGGCACTAATCCAACTTACAGGAGTAGTAAAATGTATTCTTGTGGTTCTTGTTTTCTTTGGTCTTGATTTTCTAGTCAAAATTATCGTTGGAGTTCGTGCAAAATGGAGGTCCATTTGGGGTCGTGCGTTGCAGTTGGCCTTACAAGTGGGACCACAGTTAAGGAAACCGACTATCAGCAAACCCCCACCTCGCCCGCCACGTGATGGCTGAGTTAGAGAAATGATGAGGTTGAAGAGATTGCTCTAGCACGGACTCCAAGAAATATGGTGTCAGATGGAAGTCGTGCTGGTGGCGTGTGCTGTACTCCTGGACGTGAATGCTTGTTCTGGCCCATGCCACCCTACTACTCCTACTAGTACTTACTAGTATATAATACGACTAGTATCGAGGATTCGAGGTGCTGGTTAAGTAGTACAGTATGGCTACAGTAAAAACACCCGCACGACGCACGAAGCATGTGAAGCTAGTACAAATAGTGTACTACTATTGTTGATTGGCCTCATCCGATAACCTGTTACAATGCACGTACAATTATGTATTCGGAAAATATTTCTTTGCCTCGTCGCACCACTCACTCACAGAAGCAACTCGAAAGCCATTCATAAATTTAGTAAGTTTATCACAGGCATATCATTTTATTACATACAACAAGTCATCAACCCACATCGACAACGAGGATACATTATAAATACTAAAGTTTTCACCACACAACAAATAACAAGCAATGAAATGAATTTCAACTCAACCATTCCTCGGCGTTGGAAACGCTTGCTTTGAACCACAAGTGATTCTATGGGACGAACCATCCATTGTCGATCTGGAGACCAACGCAGGACTGATCATCCAGGCTGAAGCGGCCTACTATATCAGTACCAGGGTAGGGAACCACCCAAATGTCCGAGGTATAGACACAGTTGCTTCTCATAAATGGTAGTAATGTTGTGTCAATAGCAGTTGGATCGCCTTTCACCATCATTGGATATTTTTGTCCAAGGAAGAGTGAGTTTTGTCCAAGACTATCAATTCTGTACCAGGGAGAAGGAGTTAGCGCTAGCACACTAGTATCCATCCCGAATACCATGCAACAGGTGTTGGAATAGGTCCGGAGAGAGTGCGACCATGGGAGACTACACCTGCTTCCTTAGCAGTAACATCATCAGTGGGCTGTATACACACGAGAAGAGGTGATCCATCGGAATTAGTTGCCAGGCACCAAATAGTATATGGGCGCTGCTCGTCCTCATGCTCGTGATCATCACCATCATCATATCCCCCTTGGTTATAAAAATCTTCAAGTATAGGTGGTGGAATGTTCACAGGACCTTGGAAACACAAGAAGAAGGTTAATTAGTAAGGCTGGCCATAGTGGGGGTAACATAAGTAGTATCATGCACTTGGGACTCGCAAACATGCTTATGTGGCAGGCAATTAAGGAAGAGAGAGATGGTTATAGTAACATAGGTAGATACCATAACATAATAAATGTGATGCTACTATGTGTCATGCATGGCAATAAATAAGACCACCTATGATACTAATCTAAGATACTATGCACTAAAGGGAAACTTGCTAACCCGCATGCATGTGGATGAAACAATTATAATTACGGTGGAAGACAAACGTACCGAAACAATGAGGATGCCATGCAAAAACAGTTCCATGAGTGGTGGCAGCAAACACAAGGCCCTCGTATTGAATTGCATCATAGTACTCATCCGTGTATAGAAACTGATTTTTGAGCAATATCCATCTAGTCAAACCATTGAGGACGGCAACAAGCTTGTCGAAGATAGCAACAACTTCATAGTTGTTGTAATTCCAAGAGCGGTTGGGGACTCGAGAAATTGCTATCTTTCGTAGAAGACAATCACCATGATTGTATTTGAACGTGCGTACAATACCGGCGTGCTTAACCTCTGGGCAGTCTGCTGAGATTTTTGGAAGTGGAACCCGGTCACGAGTTTACACATTCACAAGTTCCCACTCGCAGTTGGACCCAATGTAAACAACCCAATCTCCATTTGCGCCTGCCCAAGCCTTGCCCTCAAGCGATGACATCTTAACATCATACATATCATTATCAAGTGGCATCAACTTGCATAGGGCGAGGCCTCCGTCGTGACGGCCCCAGTCATCAGGGTCATGGCGAAGAAGATAGGGGAGATCAAACCACTCCTTGACTCTTGGGTTCCTTGTAATGATGTTATTAGTTGAGTAGAGAATGGGCTTGAACGAACCTGCCATGCTAGACGAGGTGATGATGTTGCACCGATCAATGAGTTCCTCCACCATGTCATCTTTCAGATCGGGGCAAGAATAACAGGGTCGTTTTCATCCTGTTCCTTCCATGGAGAAGACGATCGAACAGTGGCAGAAGAAAGGGTGAAGGTCTGAAGGAAAATGGAGGAGGGAGAGGAAGAGCGTGCGACAGCAGTTCCAAATCGAGAGGGAAAGGCGAAGAGTCGGTGGACGGTTGCCAGTTTGCCATGGTTCACGAAGGGGCGCCCCGGCCTACACGTCGGTTCAGAAATACTCCTACTACTCGCCGTCGTCTCACTGATATGTGGAACGGGACCACATGTCAATGAAACACGGTGTGTAATTTCTCGTGCAAAATGCGATCTGGCCGCGTTGGCCCGAGGTGCCGCATTAGTTATCGACCTTTATTTTTTTAATGGCGTGCCGTTCAGTTTTGAAGCACGACTAACTGGTACTCCTATTGTACGCAGAGAAAATATAAACTACTCTACCACTACTCCACCTCCAGTACTAGTAGTATAAAGAAGATATATAGGCTAGAGCTTTAGCACTTTCTTGCCAAGGGCTGCCCACTAGCTTCTCACACTACCACCCTCTCTCCAGATCTAAAAAAGACGGCCCCTCTCTCCCTCCTCACCGGTGGTCGCAGATCCGTCGGGGAAGAAAAGGACGTGCAACGTTGACGCACTCGTCATCGGCGAGCGAGGTCACGCACTGACGACAAGGCCGTCCTCTCAGACCTAGCGCCCGCGCGGGATGGCCTCCGTCCCCAAGCTCGCTGCCATAGTGTGTGCGGAGGACGACGACCACGAGCGAAGCCACTTCCCGCTGACCCTCAGGTATGCTACCTATTTTCGAACCATACCCTTCTTCTATTGCCCCATCTGGCACGTCGTTGCATGTGGATCTTTTTCCTCTCCACCATCTTCCCAATTTGCTATCCTCTGCTCTGCTGGCCATGCAGACGAAAACCATAATTTGCACTATTAAAGGAAACCCTACTTCATGCAGACTAATGCATGTCTGGGTTGAATAAGGAAAGGAAGGGAGACTATACTGTCCAAGAGAGTAGGCATCGAACCCGCATCTAGGTTGAAAAGGGGAAATCAGTAGCTAAGGAACGAGTCTCGTGTCTCTTGGTTGAAGAAGGGTAGGAAGGCATGACAATGCAATAGAGAATGACCAGGTCGATCGGTTTGTTGTCCTCACATAGGAAAAAGGTGGCTAAAGAGAACAAAAATGGGACGTAATCCACATATGCTGCCTGGATATTTGTTGCTCTGGGCAACCATACCTCCCTCACCACTCTGCGTCCATGGAGGTACATCGTACTGGTATGCCCACTGTCTGAATGGGCCTCCCATGCTCTTATTGCCACTTTTTTTGCTGTTAGACTAGCCACAGTGGAAGTAACTTCAGCAGTAACATCGAGTCCAACTCAGCAAATTTGCTTATGTGGCAGTGAGTTAATGAGGAGAGAAGTAGTTATAGTAACTTAGCTAGTTACTGTAACATCACATGTCCCAATGCAATATGAGTCTATAACTTAATAAATGAAGCTTTTCATGTTACCACACTTATGTTACTACCCACTACGAAGGTAGTAACATAGTCTAGGGATATGTGTATGTTACTAGTGTATGTTACTCACTATTGTGGCTAGTCTTAGTATAACGCCAGCAGTCAAGTCAAGCAATTCTACTGCTAAAGTGATGCCACATTTAACTAATGCCGCTCTCAGTCAAATGCCATAGATAAATTTAAGCAGTGCCATTTAATGTCACTGGAGCATTTCAGGGTTAGCTATTGATTGTGGATGTATTAAAGATTTTTCAGCTAAGGCATTCTAATGCTGTTGCACAGCCAGTATACCAACGATGAAACTTGTTACTACCTTCAGATTTTTGGACTGTTAATGCTTATAGATTACATACCTCACTTTCATGAGATAAGTTAATTTTTTTGTACAGTGTCACCAAAATGCCAAGGCGCTGATGTCATTTTATTTTGGTTAAACTGCACAGACAATTATGAAGACAAGAGGAAAGGTCAAGAGTGGGCACCTCCTCCTCCGGCTGTTCTCTTGATTCGTTCGATCAAGTTTTTATGTTTGAATGATTATCAAGATTGGGATAGCAATTTTTAAGGTCCCCCCGAGTTCGAAATGATATTTACCTTGGAGGTACATGGTTTGCAATTTTTTTATACTGTCATTAGTTAATAATGCTAGTTACCTTCAGACTTCTGTATTTGGTTTAATGCTCATGCACAGCTAGTATACCAATGCTGAAACTTGTTACCTTTACATTTTGTATCTTTAATTCTTATAGAAACCTTCCAGTGCTAGAGTTTATTGAAATCTGTTCAGTAAAACCATTGTACTGTACCCTGTAATAAACTAACTACTCTACTGTTGCACTAGCCACTGGATTAGTGTATATTTGTAGTATTCGCATGGTGTTGCATTAGCGTATGGACATAAATAAAGTGTGGCAAGCTTTCCTAGATATGTGAACTACTACCTGTTTTTCTAAATACTAGACGTTTGGGTACTTTAAATTGAACCGTGAAAACATCTTATATTAAGGAACAGAGGGTGTAGAGTTCACTCAAATTATCCCGGTAAAGCTAGTCACACCTTTTTTAAAATTAATGTTCATTATGTTATCGGAGGAGGTCTGTATGTTTGTCTCTAATGCCTGTCTACTACATACCCGACATCATGATGTAATGTTAAGTCATTTCCTTTTGTACAGTGTCACTAAATTTTCAAGGCGGTGATGGCATTTTATTTTAGTAGAACTGCACAAATTTTGCTTAAAAGAAGAGGAAAGGTCAGGAATGGCTCAGTTTTTCAGAAAAAACTATGTATGCCTTCCTGACATCAGCCGCTGTTGCTTTATTTATCCTTCAAACAGGTGGTTAGAAACAGTCTTGCTACCTTTTCCCATTAAGAAATTGGAATGCTTATATTTGTGAGTATATGCTTCAACTAGTGCCACTTTTATAGTAATCACACTTTCAATATCTATGCAAACAGGGATGCTCGATTTTAGTGGAGCTGCACAAAAAGTCCAACTGGTTCAACATTAGGAGCATGTTTTTTTCCAAACCTTTATATCCAATTGGTGGCACTATGAGCCGTTCATTATGAAGGTACATGGTTTGCTACTAACTTTCTACTCTTTTTGTACTGTCATTAGATAGTAATACTAGTGGTTTGCATGTGAATTTATTGGCAGGGTGGACCTACATTGGAGGTGCAGGACAGGATTCAATGATTGGATGCTCAATTTCGGTTGTATCGATTTCACCTCTTCCATCACTGTGAACATGGTGTGGTATATGTTTACTAGCTGCTTGATATTTGTGCAGACAGAGATGTCTGCCCGTTGCTATTTGGCAAACAAACAAAGTGTCCGCAATTTTGGTTGAACTGCACAAGAAAATAGTATAGTCACTGCATGCAGTGCCATTTGAAAATAGACACAAAGATTGGATAGTCACTTCATGGACTGCAGAAAAGTAGTACTGTACTATTTACTGGCCAACACTAGGTGCTTCATTGCTTTGGTCTGATTATACAATGTGCATCATTTTCCCTAAGTTAAAGTTTCTATTCTGAAAATAGTCTCGCGGTGTGATCGAGAGAAGACCAAATCATATTGCAGTGGATGTTCCTCCATCATGTGTGGTTCATTCTCATGGTTCCAGCTGTTGGTGAAACCACTTACGTTTGCAAGAGGAATTGTAGACTTCACAAACAAATTTGTCTTTCAGTCTGTACTGAATGTTGGCCAAGAGAAGCATCCATGTTAGTAGGAAGAACAAATGTTTTTCTAGATCTTTGCTTTTGGAGCTACATATTTGTATATGATCTGTGAATCATTGAGATGCATTAACATGTTGATCTTATGTATGGGAATCGTACTAGTTAGTTTTAGTTGCGACGCAAGATCCAAAGTGGCTGATCTTTGCTTTTGGAGCTACATATTTGTATATGATCTGTGAATCATTGATATGCATTAACAATTACTTATTTCTGTTCGCTCAATGTTTACAGGTTACTGATCGATCACTAGCTAGCCCACAAATGCGCTCCTAGCAGTTTTATTTGCGACGCAAGATGCGAAGTGGCAGTTTTTTGAATAAAATGCCTACCTCTGAAGAAACTGACAAGCTACACTATCGATCCTACACGGATAAAAATGCCTACCTCTGAAGAAACTAACAAGCTACACTATCGATCCTACACGGATAAATAGTGGATCACACACGTACTACCTCCTTTCCGGTTTGCAGGGCTCAATTCAAGAAACGACCTACTCGATCCTACACGAATAAATAGCGGATCACGCATGTACTAGTACCTCCTTTCCGGTTTGCAGGGCTTAAATCTAACCTCTCACCAACCAAGGTACTCCCTCCGTCCGGGTTTATTAGTCCCGTGAGCAAAGCAGCAAGACCAAGGCATGGCAATAATTAACGGCATGCAGAAGTTTAAGCCTAATTATTTCCAGCGATTTAAGTGGCTGCATGCGTGCCCTCGGCTGCAACTCGTTGCATGCTGCTTCGCGTACTGCCTGTGAGCGATTATGAGTGCCTGCATGAAGCCGGCCGTAATTAAGGCAGCTAACTGATGTGAAAAAAGATACGCTTTAATTGTTGTGGGCTTTTTAAATCCGTGAAATCATTATTGACAAGGAGGGAGATGATTCGAGTGCACTCGTTTGACCGCCATGCCGGCGTGCGACCCAGACGGGCCGGGACGACACAGTCATAATTTCAGTTTCCCTAGTTTTCCACGGCAAGCTGGCGCGCTAAGCCATTATGCATTGAATTCCAATGACCGTCGCGCTACCTTCCCCCTATAAGTACTGTTTCCCGGCCTTCTCAAGTGCCACCGTGACCCAACTCGCCCTATCCTCATAAGCCCCCACCGGCCCGACGTCGCTCGCCACGTCCGCCATGGCCCCGCCCGTACGCGGTAGGAAACGCCGGAGGTGGTCACCGCCGGAACTAGTGTTCGGTTTTTCACCGGAAGGCAGACGGAGGGAGAAGGCATTCTATCTGTCTTTAGATGGCAATGCGCAGATCGAGGAGTTGTTGGAGCGCGACCGCATGGCGGAGGAGCGGGAGTTGTTGGAGCGCGACCGCCTGGCGGAGGAGCAGCGTATCGCCAATTTGCGCCGCCAGCGGGACATGGAGCAGCAGCGCACCGATGCTCTGAGTCGCGAGTAGAGCGCCCGCAACTGGGCCGACTACATGGAGGCCGGCGCCCGGCAAATAGCCCTGGAGGCTGTCGGGCACGCACGCGTTCGCGACGCCGATTTTTACTACTAGCTCGTCAAGTGGGTTTCCCGCTTGGAAGCCGAAGCTTCGGTGGACCACGCCGGCATGGAAAGGGCCAACGCGCGCGAGCAACGCGCCCTATCGCACCTCTGGCAAGTCTGAGGCGAGGCGCAGGACGCCGGTGCCGGCGTTTAGCGTGTACCGCCGGCATCGTCTAGTTAGCTAAGAGTAAGTTAGTACTTGTCTAGTGGGAGTAGATAGTTAACTTGGCTATGATGGTTGTCAACGTGGAAGTTCAGTACTCTATATGTGGATCAGACCTGTTACTTTGCTCTGAATGTTGAACTTTCCGTTTGAACGTATGGAATGGGTTGTTATTTTTTTAAATGGGTTGTATTTGCCCTCCACGGGTTTAGAGGCTGACTTGTGGGCCTAGCAAGTTGATGCGTACACAATCAGGAGATGATTGTACGTGGAGAGGATGACAGCAGGGACCCGCCAAGGTCATGGCAGTACGCAAGCAAGTGCCTCCTTATTTCGAGCCAATAAATAAATGGCTCCTCTTAGTGGATTTCTGACATCTGGGTCCCATGCCATTGTCAACGTAGTCAATAAACGAGAGAATTGCACAACGAGCGGCTGACACCAGGGACCCAACAGCTCGCCCAGTTATTTTTGTTTTGGGTTAATTTGATAAATGCCTCCGAGAAATGCCACTACAATTTCCAAACTTTGAAAAATGCCATTTCATGCCATTTCTAGTGGCATTTTTTGAAGTCTCGAGTGGCGTTTTTCAAAGTTTGCAAATTGCAGTGGCGTTTTTCAAAGTTTGCAAAAATTGCAGTGGCATTTTTCAAAGTTTGGAAATTGCAGTGGCATTTTTATGAATCGCCATAATTGGAGTGGCATTTATCTAATTTTTTTTTGAGACAGAAGCAGGGTGTCAACTGGGCTGTGCGGGACACTCTAGCCTGTCTAGACAGCCTTTTCTTTTATGTTTACCACAGACCAGCCAGTAGTTTTTTTTCTTTTTGAAAATGGCTAGCCTGGTTTTTTTGTGAGTTGTCAAGTAAGTCACTTTATCAGGCCTGTTGGGCTGCAAATCTTTCAAGACGAACAGAGCTTCATTCGGCTGGCCGAGAAAATGGCCTATCAGTAATGAGAAATGGGCTGTATATTTTTAAAACACATCAAACCGGCAATTAGTTTCAAATATCTTTTTTTCATTTCGAGATTTTAAATTGCATTGATTTTTATGTGTGGACAATTTATTGGATTTTATATTGATATACATTTATTTTTAAAATCAGTCTGAATGTGACTCGAAATTTCGGGATTAAAAACAGTTCAGACCGCACCGACATATGCAAAATTTCGTATAATTTTTTAACCGTGGCCACAATATGGGCTGTAATGCTAACAAAAAGAATATGGGCTCCAAAAAAACCCGTAAGAATTAGCAAATGGGCTGTAAACTATTTGAAATAATGGCAGATGGGCTGTATGCTGTTTTCCATAGATTTGAGGCTTTCCATAGCTGGCCTGTATACTGTTGGATGTCCATCCAACGGCCGTCGTGCTTCTTCAATCTCTGCTCTTCCTGCTCTAGCCACTCAAAAAAGCACCGGCGGGACTGCCTGCTCCCTCCTCCCCGCGGCCGGCTGTGCTGCCGCACAGGCCTCACCGCCCCACCGTACTCCCATCGCTGGCCTAGCCATCCCTCTACTCACCCTCAGTCCCACACATGCTGTTATTCTCCGGCGACGGCAGACGAACCAGTAAAGCCTCATACTCGTCTGTGTGGGAAACAACTGCCGAGTATTCCCTGGATCCGTGTCGTTACCTTCCTAGGCCTAGCCATTGTCCGCTGCCCTGGTGCTCTCAGCGCGGCCTGGTCAACATGGTCAATGAACGACATCCATCGGAAGTGGACCGTACGTGGAGAGGCTGACAGCTAGGTCCACGGCCGCGACTAAGGAAATGCCTCCTTATTACGCGCAAAATAATGATTCCTCCACCTGACATCTGGGACCCACCAAAAGGGCCTCTGTATTTCACAAAAAAAACGTTACCGCCACTGACAGCTCGGACCCACCAACTATATCTTCGCATGCAAGGAAGTACCTCCTTATTACGCCCAAAAAGAAGAATACTCCCCCTGCTAGCTGGGACCCAGTATAGTGGGCCTACTAAGTTGACGGGGATGAAGGGCTTTGTCAACTTAGTCAATATGCACGATTCTAGCTCGACTGACCGTACGATGTCCATCCAACGGCCGTAGTGCTCTTGAACCTCTGGTCTTCTTGCTCCAGCCGCCCAAAGCAGCGCCGGTCGTGCCGCCTGCTCCTGCCTCTCGTGGCCGGCTGTGCTGCCGCGGAGGCCTCACCGCCCCTATACTACTCCCACCGATGGCCAGGCCATCCCTCCACTCCACTCACCCACACCCCTGTTATTCTGCGGTGACGGCAACGCAGCCAAACCAGTGAACCCTCGTACTCCTCTCCGCATGGGCATCCACTGCCGCGTCTTCCCCGGCTCCGTGTCGTCCCCTTCCTAGGCCTCGCCGTCGTCCACCGCCATGGTGCTCACGGCGCGGCGTGGTCAATGTGGTCAACGACCGAATTCCATCAGAAGAATACTATACGTGGAGAGGCTGACAGCTGGGTCCACGGCAGCCGCAAGGAAGTGCCTCCTTATTACGCGGAAAATAATTATTCCTCCACCTGACAGCAGGGACCCACCGGACGGGCCACCAGTATTTCGCGAAAAAAACGTTTGCCCTTGACTGCTGGGACCCACCCGATGGGCCACCGTATTTTGTGAAAAAACGTTCCCCCTGCTGTCAGCTCGGACCCACCGGAAGTGCCTCCTTATTATGCACAAAAAATGAATACCCCCCTGCTAGCTGGGACCCACCTTGGTGGGAGGCTGACTTGTGGGCCTACTAAGTTGACGGGGACGGAGGGCTTTGTCAACTTAGTCAATATAAACGATTCTAGCTCCAGTGACCGTACGATGTCCATCCAACGGCCGTAGTGCTTCTTCAACCTCTGGTCTTCTTGCTCCAGCCGCCCAAAGCAGCGCCGGTCGTGCCGCATGCTCCTGCCTCGCGTGGCTGGATGTGCTGCCGCAGAGGCCTCACCGCCCCCTACTATTTCCACCACTGGCCAGGCCCTGCGGCGACGGCAGCCTCACACCGCAGCTGAACCAGTGAACCCTCGTACTCCTCTCGGCGCGGGCTTCCACTGCCGTGTCTTCCCCGGCTCCCCGTCGTCCCCTTCCTAGGCCTCACCGTCGTCCACCGCTTGGTGCTCTCGACGTGGTGTGGTCAACGTGGTTAAGGAACGACATCCATCGGACGTGGACTATATGTGGAGAGGCTCACAGCTGGGTCCACGGCCGCAGCAAGGAAGTGCCTCCTTATTACACGGAAAATAATTACTCCTCCACCTGACAGCAGGGACCCACCGGATGGGCCACCGTATTTCGTGAAAAAACGTTTCCCCCCTGACTGCTGGGACCCACCAGCTACACCTTCGCATGCAAGGAAGTGCATCCGGGCAAAAAAAAACGATTCGCCCCCCCTGACTGCTGGCACCCACCAGCTACATCTTCGCACACAAGGAAGTGCGTCCGGGCAAAAAAACAATTCGCCCCCTGACTGCTGGGACCCACCAGCTACATCTTCGCAGGCAAGGAAGTTCCTGACAGTCGGGACCCACCTGGTCGAAGCGTACGTAGCGCTGTCATTCTGGTCGTGAACGTGTATGTACATACTGGTCGTTGTAGAGGCGCGCACGTGTCATAGGAGAGGCGCGCACGTAGCATGTACACATACGTACAGCGGCGAGGGTGCAAGAAAGAAAATACGGCCACGTACGTACATACGGGTAGGGTCTCGAACGCCTACTCGCGCATACGTACATGGCTAGGTCGGAACGGAGAAACAGCGTCGTCGTCGTGTTCATGGGAGGCAACGGAATGCTCGTGTTCATGGGGAGGCAATGGACTGCGTCGTGTTCATCGGGAGGCAACAGAACGCGTGGGAGCCAACCGGCTGGGTCGGAACGGAATGCCTGGTTGTGTTCATCGGGAGGGCTTGGATGGAACAGGCGATGGAAACGAGGCCTGGCGTACCGCACAACAGAGGAAATGGCCTTGTGTTCGACCGGCCATGTTCGAAACGGGACCATGTTCATCGGGAGGGATCTAGTGTACCGCAAAACGGAGGAAACAGACCTCCTACGATCGAAACGGGGTCCTGTTGATCAGGAGGGGTGTGGCGTACCGCAAAACGGAGGAAACGGACCTCCTACGGTCGAAACGGGGGTCCCGTTGATCGGGAGGGGTGTGGCGTACCACAAAACGGACGAAACAGACTTGTGTTGGAGCGCTACGGTCGAAACGGGGGTCCTGTTCATCGAGAGGGGTGTGGCGTACCGCAAAACGGGACTCCACGGGATACTGTTCATCTCCACCGTCGACCTCCTCCAGCCTCCACGGGCTACCGTCGACCTCCTCCAGCCTCCACGGGCTCCTATTCATCCAGCGTCCACCGCGCGCTACTCCTCCGGCTACTGTTCAACCACCCCCCACGGGCACCCCTCCACCGTCTACTGTTCATCCAGCCCTCCACACCACGGGTTCCTGTTCATCCAGAGGCAACGCCACCGCTCACTGTTCATCCAAACCCCCCCCGCAACGCTCACTGTTCATCCCAGAGGCAGCATCGATCGGCTTCAGTTAGCAGCAGTAGTGGAGGAATCGCTCCATCGGGTTCAGTTAATAGCCATCGATCGATCGATCGGGTTCAGTAACGCGTAGCCTTCAGTGCAATCGCTCGGGTTCAGTTAGAGCCCAACGCCTCGCTCGGGTTCAGTTAGAGCCAACGCCTCGCATGTGTATGAGAGAAACGCGCATCGCTCAGCCCCCGACCTCCCACCGTAACCGGCAACTCCCCAAAATTTTCCTACCCCTTGCTTCTACCACGGGTTTTTCCGTCATGGACGGCCCAAAGAATGTCATGCAACTGCATCTCTGGCCCGCCCAGGACGAAAAGCCCATTTTCTGTCATGATTTTTTGTCATAGAAGTAGGAGCCCACCACATCTATGATGATACCGGGTTTTGTCACAATTATCGTCATAGAAGTGTCATAAGTATGACAGAATTTTTTTCGTTCGGCCCAAAATGTCACGGATGTGTCTTTTTTTGTAATGAGGAGGCATGACAATGGAAGCAAGACCAATTATTTCATCCTTACTAGGAAATTCTTTATCATGGGGTTGTCTATGAAACTTAGCAAAATTAAACTCATGAGACATATCCCCTAAGCCAATTGTAACAACATCCTTTTCACGATCAATCCTAGCATTAACAGTATTCAAGAAGGGTCTACCAAATATAATGGGACAAAAGCTATCTTGTGAGGAACCAAGAACAAGAAAATCAGCAGGATATTTAACTTTCCCACACAAGACTTCAACATCTCTAACAATCGCAATTGGTGAAATAGTATCTCTATTGGCAAGCTTCATTGTAACATCAATATCTTCTATCTCAGTAGGTGCAATGTCATGCGTAATTTCTTCATATAAAGAATGAGGTATTGCACTAGCACTAGCACCCATATCACATCAGCCATGATAACAATGATCTCCTATTTTAACAGAAATAACAGGCATGCCTACAACAGGTCTATGTATCTTAGAATCGGGTCTAGCAATGTTAGTAGCCTGTTCACAGAAATAAATAACATGTCCATCAATATTATCGGCCAAGAGATCATTAACCATAGCAATACTAGGTTCAACTTTAATTTTCTCAGGAGGTGTATATGTTCTAGTATTACTCTTACGAACCACAGTTGAAGCTTTAGCATGATCTTTTATCCTAACACGGAAGGGTGGTTTCTCAACATAAGTAGTAGGAACAATAGGATCATTATAAGTAATAGTCTTTTCTTCAATTGTAACAGGTGCAACTACTATTACTTCAGTGGGAGGATTATATTTAAACCACTTCTCCTTAGGGAGATCGACATGAGTAGCAAATGATTCACAGAAAGAAGCTACTATCTCAGAGTCAAGTCCATATTTAGTGCTAAATCCACGAAAAGAATCGGTGTTCGTAAAAGATTTAACACAATCAAACTTAGGTGTCATACCTGACTCCTTACCATCATCGGAATCCCAATCTTTAGAGTTGCGTTTAATTCTTTCCAATAAGTCCCACTTGAATTCAATAGTCTTCATCATATAAGAGCCAGCACAAGAAGTATCGAGCATGGTGCGATCATTGAGAGAAAGCCGAGCATAATTTTTTTGAATAATCATTTCTCTTGAGAGCTTATGGTTGAGGCATGAATATAACATTGACTTAAGCCTCCCCCAAGCTTGAGCGATGCTTTCTCCTTCGCGAGGCCAAAAATTATATATATAATTACGATCACGATGAACAAGATGCATATGATAAAACTTCTGGTGAAATTCCAATTTCAATCATTTATAGTCCCAAGATCCCATATCATCACATAGCCTATACCATGTCAATGCATCTCCCTTCAAAGATAAAGGGAAGACCTTCTTCTTAACAACATCATCGGGCATACCTGCAAGCTTAAATAATCCACAAACTTCATCCACATAGATAAGGTGTAAATCGAGATGCAATGTTCCATCTCCTGCAAAGGGATTAGCTAGCAATTTCTCTACCATACCCGAAGGAATTTCAAAGTAAAAATTTTCAGTAGGTTCAGTAGGTTGAGGAGCAACTCTTTGCTCTACTGGTCGGGGTGAAGATACCCCGAACAAGCCCCTCAAAGGATTAGTTTCCATAGTAACAAGTGAGAGTAAATTTTAGCACACTATATAAATGTTTCCTTGCCAAGTTCCACTCACCAAAGGCGCTTCACCCCCCGGCAACGGCACCAGAAAAGTGTCTTGATGACCGACAAGTGTAGGGGATCTATCGTAGTCTTTTGATAAGTAAGAGTGTCAAACCCAACGAGGAGCAGAAGGAAATGACAAGCGGTTTTCAGTAAGGTACTCTCTGCAAGCACTGAAATTGCAGGTAACAGATAGTTTTGTGATAAGATAATTTGTAACAGGTAACAAGCAATCAAAGTAAATAAGGTGAAGCAAGGTGGCCCAATCCTTTTTGTAGCAAAGGACAAGCCTGGACAAGTTCTTATAATGATAAAAGCGCTCCCGAGGACACGTGGGAATTATCCTCAACCTAGTTTTCATCACACTCATATGATTCACGTTCGTTACTTTGATAATTTGATATGTGGGTGGACCGGTGCTTGGGTTCTTCCCTTTCTTGGACAAGCATCCCACTTATGATTAACCCCTATTGCAAGCATCTGCAACTACAAAACAAGTATTAAGGTAAACCTAACCATAGCATGAAACAAGTGGATCCAAATCAACCCCTTACGAAGCAACTTATAAACTAGGGTTTAAGCTTCTGTCACTCTAGCAACCCATCATCTACTTATTACTTCCCAATGCCTTCCTCTAGGCCCAAATAATGGTGAAGTGTCATGTAGTCGACGTTCACATAACACCACTAGAGGAGAGACAACATACATCTCATGAAAATATCGAATGAATACCAAATTCACATGACTACTAATAGCAAGACTTCACCCATGTCCTCAGGAACAAACGTAACTACTCACAAAGCAATATTCATGTTCATAATCAGAGGGGTATTAATATGCATATAGGATCTGAACATATGATCTTCCACCGAATAAACCAACTAGCATCAACTACAAGGAGTAATCTACACTACTAGCAACCCACAGGTACCAAGCTGAGGTTTGGGTACAAAGATTGGATACAAGAGATGAACTAGGGTTTGAGAGGAGATGGTGCCGGTGAAGATGTTGATGGAGATTGATCCCCTCCCGATGAGAGGATCGTTGGTGACGACGATGGTGATGATTTCCCCCTCCCGGAGGGAAGTTTCCCCGGCAGAACAGCTCCGCCGAAACCCTAGATTGGTTCCGCCAAGGTTCCGCCTCATGGCGGCGGAGTTTCGTCCCGTAAGCTTGCTTATGATTTTTTCTAGGGTAAAAGACTTCATATAGCAGAAGATGGGCACCGGAGGGCTGCCAGGGGGCCCATGAGGCAGGGGGGCGCGCCCCCCACCCTTGTGGATGGTGGGTGCCCCCCTCAGGTATTTCTTCTGCTGAATAATTATTATTAATTCTAAAAATGACTTTCGTGGAGTTTTAGGACTTTTGGAGCTATGCAGAATAGGTCTCCAATATTTGCTCCTTTTCCAGCCCAGAATCCCAGCAGCCGGCATTCTCCCTCTTCATGTTAAACCTTGTAAAATAAGAGAGAATAGCCATCAGTATTGTGACATAACGTGTAATAATAGCCCATAATGCAATAAATATAATATAAAAGCATGATGCAAAATGGACGTATCATGGGATCGGTCTCCCCCTGGGACGAGATGCGCGAGCGCTTCATCGCCAACTTCCAGGGCACGCGCGATCATCCGCTGGCCGCGGGGGACCTGCGATGCATCAGGCAGCAGCCAGTAGAGACCCTGCAGAAGTACATCCAACACTTCAACAACGTTGGCCTCAAGATCCCCAAGGTGTCGGACGAGGCCATCATCTCAGCGTTCACCGACGGCGTCCGTGACGTCAAGATGAAGGAGGAGCTCGCCATACATGAAGACCTTTGCACAACCCTGGAGATGTCAACATGGCGAACAAGTGCGCATGGGCTGAGGAGGGACGCCTCTCCCTCCTCGAGCTCCCAGATGCAGACCCAGAAGATGATAAGGCCAAGGCTAAGGACGTGAAGCGCAAGGGACCGACTGTGATCACAGTTGAACCAGAGATGAAGCATGACTGCGATCACCCTGAGTCATCCAAGGGCATCCGTTTTTAATGCGTCTTCCACAACATGCACAACCACAACACCAGCGACTGTCAGGAGCTCATGGCCTTCCGCGACGGGCACCTCGGTCGTCGCCCCGAGTGCAACGATCGAGGCTACGGCCGTGGAGGTAGCCGAGGTGGAGGAAGCTGGGTCGGATGCAACAATCGCCAGGAGTGGCGCGATGATCCTCAGGAGGACCACTGGCAAGGCCAGCCTCGCGAGGGCGCCTGGAGGGATCAACCTCGCGAGGATCAGCCTCAGGGCAATGTTGGGCTTCCTCCTCTGCCTCCACCGCCAAGAAGGAACGAAGACCACCACCAGGACGAGGGGGTTGGGGGCTTCCAAGAGCCTCGCACCATCGCCTACATCTTGGGCGGCTCCCAGGACCCAGCCTCTCATTGCGCCTTCAAGCAGTTTGCACGTGAGGTGAACGCAGTCCTTCCCAAGCTCGTGGCGACACGCTCGCTCAGGTGGTCCAAGTACGCCATCACCTTCAACTCTTCCGACCAGCTCAAGTGCACAGCCACAGCTGGCGCGCTCCCAATGCTCTGCTCACCCATCATCGGCAACATGCTCGTCACCAACACACTCATCGACGGCGGGGCAGGGCTCAACGTTCTCCTCTGTCTAGACATTCAACAGGCTCCAAGTGCCATACTACCAGCTCAGCCTCTACCAAGCCCTTCTCAGGAGTGACCGACGGCTCCACGCACCCAATCGGGCAAGTCCGCCTCCCTGTCACCTTTGGCAAGCGCGACAACTACCACACCGAGCTCATCGACTTCGACGTCGTCGACATTTGCCTGCCGTACAATGCCATCCTCGGGTACCCAGCTCTGGCCAAGTTCATGGCGGCAATGCACCAAGGCTACAACGTCCTTAAAATGCCAGGGAGCGGCGGCATCATCACGGTTGCCTGCAAAGAGGAGGATGCAATGTGCTCTCTGGAGCGCGCCTACTGGGCTGCGACAGTCGAAAACCCTAAGGATGAGGGCGCTGCTCTCCCCCTGAGGTTGCCCCCAAGACAAAGAAGCAGCTGCTGGGCCAGGGATCTCAGGAGGAGGCATCTCCTGACGGTGCCGCGTTGAGCCTCGCGTCCGTGGACAGGGCGCCGTCACGTATCGCATAGAAAGGCACACCCAGCGCCCCCCTCAGGTTGGGCTCGGGGGCTCTCCTCTCGAGGGCCTTTGACCTGACCAGCGTCATGAGGGAGGCGCTCGGGCACCATGTGGAGGCATGCTTCACTATACGCTTCTGAAGGGAGAGCACAGGGCGCGAGGCGCCAGGCGCTCAGGAATTCATCAGCAAGGCAGTCAAGGAAATTCAAGAGGCGAGGGCTCTGCAAGGCGATCGCCGCCCACCACTAGGCACGGCTCCTTGCCCTAGCAAGGGCAAGGAGTTCCGCGTCTGCCTCGACATCCTAGGGATCAACAGGGCCGCATCTCAGGAGCTCTTCTGGCCGTCCCATGTCGGCCGATGCTAGGGTCCCCCTCACAGCTACGTTCGCATGCCCTTCGGTTTGCTGAGCGCGGGTGTTGCATCTCAGCACCGCATGCGGGACGTCCTAGCGGCTCGGGAGGCTAGGCACCAGGCGATCCTGGTAGAGATGGCGATGGACCTTCATGAGCACGCCAGGCCCCTAGAGCCTCCCGAGGCTCAGGGCCAGGGTGGCCCTTGAGGAACGACTTTAGCAACCCGTGCCTCCTGCTACCCTGACATTTCTTCAGCAACGATGCCAGGTGACATCTTTTTGTTTGTTCAGTTTGGGGGCGCCCCTCGGGCTGCAATATCCCCAAGCCACGTGGGTCCGTCCCTGCGGCATGTATCCTTCTTGCATTTATAGGAACTGGTTTACCTCCCTCTATGAGTTTTCTTAAGATTATCAATTTCTTGTCCGGTGCTTCGTCGCCTTGACCGTCTCACACCCTTGCAAGCCCATCCACGACTGCCTCATGATTAAGGACTAGCACGACGTCTATGCTCGGGTCCGTCCCTGCGGTGACGCTAAACCCAAGAGGCTGAGCTCTGGCTCGCGGGCCAGCTCCCGTGTACGCCACCTCCGATGGCCCTTGGTGCCTTGTTCTCGCATGAGCTAATCACGGGCGGACGAGTGAGGGCATGCATCCCGGTGCCTCGTCACCATGAGAGCGGGGTGCCGGTTGGTTTTCTTCAGGACCTTTGCATGAGAAGACTGGGCACGACGCCTGTGCTCGGGTCCGTCCCTGCAGCGTTGATAAACCCAACGGCTAAGCTCTGTCTAGCGGGCCGGCCCCGTTCACGTCACCTCCTGGGGTTGTTGGTGTCTAGCCTTCTCATGCAATAACCTTAAGAGATTCACTCGGCGCAGGTTGCCTAACCATCTTGCAGGACTGACACAAGTGTTCCCAATCAAATTTAGGCACAACCCTCCTTGAGGTAGGGCCTCGTGAGTCCCGCGCTGGCTCACGAGTGCCCATACACACCTCCTCTAGCCCTGCCGTGCAAGCCACGTGTCAGGGCAGGGCTGTACACGCCTCGGGAGCTCTCCTCCGAGGGAGCCCCCTCCCACGCACCAGTGGAAGCACCATGCTCCATGCTGGTAGTCGACACTGCCGAGGAGCGGCTATGTAATGCCTAGTCCCTGAAAAATTGCATTATGTTGCTCGGTTGACATGCCATAACTTTCTGCTCGTAGCTCCGATTTGTGCATATAGTATATTAAAATGTTCAACATGAGATGCTCTTCATTTCATTCCATTGTGCCATGCTCGTTTGAGTTCATCTTTATGCCGTAATCATTGTTGCAAGAGTGCTATATGATGTTAACTGCTGTCTGTTAACAGAACTTGGTGATTTGTCTTTTTCATTGCATTTTATGTGTGCATCCTATGAGATAAATGTATACATGAGTTTTGAGCTACATCATGACATCTTTACTGTGGTGCAATCCATGTATTTTTGCGAGTCTTGTAGTGAGTGCATCGAGCTCGTGAAGTAGGGTACTTGCTGTTTCTGTTTTGCTAGGCTGAATCTGTTATATCATGATGCTGTGTAAACCTGCTGCTACAAGTCATTCTATGCATAATCTGGAGATGTTCACTAAGGATGTTTTGTTATACATGTCATGCTCTATCCATCCATGCCCCTGGTTGCATATATAGCCTGTTGTAGCTTGTTGTAATCTTTCTCTCGAATTGCTAAATAATGTTGCTGTCAGCCTGTTAACATTAAGTTCAGCTTTTCCATGAGCTTTGCTAGTGATCCATGCACCCTATGAACTTGCTCTTGCCATGATTAGCTTCATAAGTATGACATCTTAATGTTGGTCACCTTGTCATGCCATGTATTTCTCTGTGGTGAGTGGTACAAGCTCACCAACATGCCTACTTATCATTGTTCCTGCCATGTCTGAATCTGTCATATCACTTGCCATGTTTTCATGGACGCTACCATCTTTTATGTTGATCTTTGGAATAAGTTCAGTAAGGGGTTTTTGTTCTTTGTCTTTAGTATTAGCATTCCATGCCTTTGTCTGCCATGTTAAGTTCTTGTAACATGTAGTTTGATAGCTCTAGACATTGCAACCTGATGTTATTTTTGCTAAGTCTGTAAACTGTTAATATTTGCAATCTTGCCATGTCCTTTTGAGCATGTTATATTGTTTTCTGAAGATACTCAGTGTTCATGTTTTGTCATGCTTTACTGGTAATTCATGCCCATGCCTTTTGTTCTTAAATTGATGTGCTGTAGCATACTGTTTTGATGCTTGCTAGATGCCTAGTTGCTGTTTTGGACAGCTTGTCCTTTAAACTTGTTTCATGTGTATGTGTTGAACCGTTGCTCCGTTTTGAGTGTGGTCTATATGAAACTTGCTTGATTTTGCATGAAATTTCATATATCATGTTGCATCCTTGTTTTGGGAGTGTTTGCTTGATGTTTGAATGTATTTTGTATCAATGCCATGTTTGACTTGTTTTGCTCATATCTTCTTGGCCGTAGCTCCGAACTAAATGAACTTTATATGTAACTTGACTAGAATCTCGTGTAGATCATCTTGGCGCATCTTAACTTGCTGTTTAACAACTTGAACATAAGGTTTATTCAGTTTTGTACCAATTTCTAAATTAGCATATGAGGACTTACCGGAATTGTTATATGTTGTTTTCGGCCTCATTTAACCTTGCTTTGATGTGTTGTTCTTATATGCATCATCTTTTGCCATGAGTAGCTTCATGTAGTCTTGTCTTGCATCATACTTGGTTGAGCATCATGTCATGTATATGTGTGGTGTGTTTACCATGTTGTGTGCTTCTTCTCGATAGTTCCTGTTTCGTTGCGATCGTGAGGATTCGTTCGTCTACGCTTGGTTCGTCTTCGTGTCTTCATCTTCTTCATGGACTCGTTCTTCTTCCTAGCGGGATTTCAGGCAAGATGACCGTCACCTTGGATCTCATTACTATCATTGCTATGCTGGTTGCTTCGTTCTATCGCTATGCTGCGCTACCTATCACTTGTCCTTCAAGCCTCCCAATTTGCCATGTCAGCCTCTAACCTTTTTCACCCTTCCTAGCAAACCGTTGGTTGGCTATGTTACCGCTTTGCTCAGCCCCTCTTATAGCGTTGCTAGTTGCAGGTGAAGTTGAAGATTGCCTCATGGTGGACAGGATTATGTTGGGATATCACAATATCTCTTATTTAATTAATGCATCTATATACTTGGTAAAGGGTGGAAGACTCGGCCTTATGCTTGGTGTTTTGTTCCACTCCTGCCGCCCTAGTTTCCGTCATACCGGTGTTATGTTCCTTGATTTTGCGTTCCTTACACGGTTGGGTGATTTATGGGACCCCCTTGACAGTTCGCTTTGAATAAAACTCCTCCAACAAGGCCCAACCTTGGTTTTACCATTTGCCTCACCACTACCTATACCCTTCCCTTGGGTCGGCCAACCCGAGGGCATCTTTATTTTAGCACCCCCGGGCCAGTGCTTCTCTAAGTGCTGGTCCGAACCGAGCAACCCGCGGGGCCACCTCGGTGATACTTGAGGGCTGGTTTTGGTCGTAGCTTGACTTATCCGGTGTTGCCCTGAGAACGAGATATGTGCAGCTCCTATCGGGATTGTCGGCACATCGGGCGGCTTTGCTGGTTTTGTTTTACCATTGTCGAAATGTCTTGTAAACCCGGATTCTGAGACTGATCGGGTCTTCCTGGGAGAAGGAATATCCTTCATTGACCGTGAGAGCTTGTGATGGGCTAAGTTGGGACACCCCTGCAGGGTTTAAACTTTCGAGAGCCGTGCCCGCGATTATGTGGCAGATGGGAATTTGTTAATATCCGATTGTAGATAACTTGACACCAGATTCGAATTAAAACGCATCAACCGCGTGTGTAGCCGTGATGGTCTCTTTTTGGCGGAGTCCGGGAAGTGAACACGGTTTTGGGTTATGTATGAATGTAAGTAGTTTCAGGATCACTTCTTGATCACTTCTAGCTTCTCGATCGTTCCGTTTGCTTCTCTTCTCGCTCTCATTTGCGTATGTTAGCCACCATATATGCTTAGTCGCTGCTACAACCTCACCACTTTAACCCTTCCTTTCCCATTAAGCTTTGCTAATCTTGATACCCATGGTAATGGGATTGTTGAGTCCTCGTGGCTCACAGATTACTACAACAACAGTTGCAGGTACAGGTAATGCGATGATCATGACGCAAGAGCAATTTTTGCTTGTTTTGGAGTTCTTCTTCTGCTTCTTCTTTGATCAGGGGATAGGTTCCAGGTCGGCAGCCTGGGCTAGCAGGGTGGATGTCGTTTGAGTTTCTGGTTGTGTTTCATCCGTAGTCGGATGGTGCTCTTATGTAAGATGATGTTGTATTCATGTGGTATTGTATGCCTTTTGTATGTATCCCCATCTATTATGTAATGTTGATGTAATGATATCCACCTTGCAAAAGCGTATCAATATGCGGTTCTATCCTTGGCGGGACCTTCGAGTCTCTTTAGGATAGTATCGCATATTGGGCGTGACAGGCTATGCCCGTGCAAGAGCATAAGCGCCATGCTCCGCGCTGGTGATAAACAACTGAGGGTGGCCTCACGGCTGCAGCAACCTCAGGGATCCTCTGGGCTCAGTTCTTAACATCACCGCGCTGCTCTCCCTCGAGAGGGTTGCACGAGGGGGCTGGGCATGGGGGCTACGCTCAGGTCACGCCTGGCGTATGCCACCCTGTCAGGTCCCACAGACCTGGTCTTCGCGCGCCCCTCCCGAGCGAGAGCTCGGCGAGGAAAGGTATGATGGTATATTCGTATGTCAAGGGGGACTCCTGAGCATCGCATATCTGGAGCCTAACTGGCCACATAGCCCCTCACGCCTTGGTATCATCTTGGCGATCCGGACGACTCAATGGCGGTTAAGGTATGCGTGGGCCCAGGCCCTGCCAACGCAGAACACCAAGGCCTACTCTCGCACTCCCTTTCCCAAGTTGTTCGTACGTCAAGGGGGACTCCTGAGCATCGCCTCTCAGGAGCCTAACTGGCCATGTAGCCCCTCACTCCTTGGTCTCGTCCTGGCGATCCGGATGACCCAACGGCGGCTGAGGTATGCGCGGGGTCTGATACCTCCATTTTGCATCATTCTTTGATATTGATATTTATTGCATTATGGGCTATTATTACTTATTATGTCACAATACTTATGCCTTTTCTATCTTATTTTACAAGGTTTACACGAAGAGGGAGAATGTCGGCAGCTGGAATTTTGGGCTGGAAAAGGAGCAAATATTAGAGACCTATTCTGCACAACTCCAAAAGTCCTGAAACTCCACGGAAGTTATTTTTGGACTTAATAAAAAATAATGAGCGAAGAAAATACCAGAGAAGGGCCACCCACCGTCCACGAGGGTGGGGGGTGTGCCCTACCCCCTGGGCACGCCCTACCCCCTGGGCGCGCCCCCTGCCTCGTGGGCCACCTGGCAGGCCTCCGGTGCCCATCTTTGGCTATATGAAGTCTTTCACCCTGGAAAAAATAGAGAAGAAGCTTTTGGGATGAAACACCGCCGCCACGAGGCGGAACCTTGGCGGAACCAATCTAGGGCTTCAGCGGAGCTGTTCTGCCGGGGAAACATCCCTCCGGGAGGGGGAAATCGTCACCATTGTCATCACCATCGATCCTCTCACTGAGAGGGGGTCAATCTCCATCAACATCTTCACCAACACCATCTCCTCTCGAACCCTAGTTCATCTCTTGTATCCTATCTTTGTCTCAAAGCCTCAGAGTGGTACCTGTGGGTTGGTAGTAGTGTAGATTACTCCTTGTTGTTGATGCTAGTTGTTTTATTCGGTGGAAGATCATATGTTCAGATCCTATATGCATATTAATACCCCTCTGATTATGAACATCAATATGATTTGTCAGTAGTTACGTTTGTTCCTGAGGACATGGGAGAAGTCTTGCTATAAGTAGTCATGGGAATTTGGTATTCGTTTGATATTTTGATAAGATGTATGTTGTCTTTCCTCTAGTGGTGTCATGTGAACGTCGACTACATGACACTTCACCATTATTTGGGCCTAGGGAAGACATTGGGAAATAATAAGTAGATGATGGGTTGCTAGAGTAACAGAAGCTTAAACCCTAGTTTATGCGTTGCTTCGTAAGGGGCTGATTTGGATCCATATGTTTCGTGCTGTGGTTAGGTTTACCTTAATTCTTCTTTTGTAGTTGCAAATGCTTGCGAGAGTAGTTAATCATAAGTGGGATGCTTGTCCAAGGAAGGGCAGCACCCAAGCACCGGACCACCCATTTATCAAATTATCAAAGTAACGAATGTGAATCATCTGAGCGTGATGAAACTAGCTTGACGATAATTCCCATGTGTCCTCGGGAGCATTTTCCTTCATATAAGAATTTGTCCAGGCTTGTCCTTTGCTACAAGAAGGAATGGGCCACCTTGCTGCACCTTATTTAATTTTGTTACTTGTTACCCGTTACGAATTACCTTATCACAAAACTATCTGTTACCGATAATTTCAGTGCTTGCAGAGAATACCTTACTGAAAACCGCTTGTCATTTCCTTCTGCTCCTCGTTAGGTTCGACACTCTTACTTATCAAAAGGACTACGATAGATCCCCTACACTTGTGGGTCATCAAGACTCTTTTCTGGCACCGTTGCTGGGGGGTGTAGTGCCTTTGGTAAGTGGAACTTGGCAAGGAAAAATTTATATAGTGTGCTGAAATTTACTGTCACTTGTTACTCTGGAAAGTACCCCTTTGAGGGGTTTGTTCAGGGTATCTTCACCCCGAATAGTAGAGCAAAGAGTTGCTCCTCAACCTACTGAACCTACTGAAAATGTTTACTTTGAAATTCCTTCGGGTATGATAGAGAAACTGCTAGCTAATCCTTTTACAGGAGATGGAACATTGCATCCCGATTTGCACCTAATCTATGTGGACGAAGTTTGCGGATTATTTAAGCTTGCAGGTATGCCCAAGGATATTATCAAGAAGAAGGTCTTCCCTTTATCTTTGAAGGGAAAGGCATTGACATGGTTTAGGCTATGTGATGATATGGGATCATGGAACTACAACCGATTGAAATTGGTATTTCATCAGAAGTTTTATCCTATGCATATTGTTCATCATGATGGTAATTATATATATAATTTTTGGCCTCACGAAGGAGAAAGCATCGCTCAAGCTTGGGGGAGGCTTATGCCAGTGTTATATTCATGCGCCAATCATGAGCTCTCAGGAGAAATTATTATTCAAAATTTTTATGCTCGGCTTTCTCTCAACAATCGTTCCATGCTCGATGCTTCTTGTACTGGCTCTTTCATGATGAAGACTATTGAATTCAAATGGGATTTATTGGAAAGAATTAAACGCAACTCGGAAGATTGGGATCTCGACGAAGGTAAGGAGTCAGGTATAACACCTAAGTTTGATTGTGTTAAATCTTTTATGGATACCAATGCTTTTCGTGAATTTAGCACTAAATATGGACTTGACTCTGAGATAGTAGCTTCTTTCTATGAATCATTTGCTACTCATGTTGACCTCCCTAAGGAGAAGTGGTTTAAATATAATCCTCCCATTGAAGTAAAAGTAGTTGCACCTATTAAAGTTGAAGAAAAGACTATCACTTATAATGATCCTATTGTTCCTACTACCTATATTGAGAAACCACCTTTCCCTGTTAGGATAAAGGATCATGCTAAAGCTTTAACTGTGGTTCATAAGAGTAATACTAGAACACCTACACCACCTGAGCAAATTGAAGTTGAACCTAGTATTGCTATGGTTAAAGATCTCTTGGCTGATAATATTAATGGGCATGTTATTTACTTCTGTGATGAAGCTGCTAGAATTGCTAGACCCGAAACTAAAAATAAACATAGACTTGTTGTAGGCATGTGTCGGTGTACTAGAGTAGGGGTACACTAGTATCCCGAACTTGTGCACGGGCAGTCGCAGCGCCCCACGGCAAGGCTTGCCGGGTGCCCGCCAAGGTCCTCCGTGGTTCCTTTGGAGCCATTCAAGAACAAAGTGTTCAAGCCGAGAAGACAAGGCCCCGACAAGAGGAGCTTGCCAGGAAGGACAAGGCCCCGGCAAGAGGAGCTTGCCGGGAAGGCCAACCAAGGCGTTTCAAGGAACTTGCCGCGACGTGCCGCGCGTCCCGGCAAGGCCCGGTGAGCGACAAGCTTCCGGGCGCGACAAGACAACGACCGTGGCAAGGCGCTTGCCGCGGCAAAGCCACCACTCTGTGCCCACGCTCCAGCGCATCCGTCGATGTGTCGCCACGGGACCGTTCCAGGCGCACGTGGCGAGAGGCTGTGCAGCCAAGCGGTGTGAGGTGGCAAGCGGAGATGACAAGACGACCATCGTGGCAAGCGGTGGCGCCCCTAACGGTCACTTTTTTTGCACTGTTTGGGCGACACAGACGGGCATTTAATGCCTTCGTCCCCTGCCGTCAGGGGTAGGTATGATACACTGTGCAAGTAGGTGTACCAACCGTAGTTCTTTTACATTTCTACCCTCGCCTACGTTGCCACCTATCGGTGACCCCTTGAGCATATAAAAGGAGGCCCATGCGCAGCGTAGAGGGGGTGGGAAGCATTCGAAACCAGAAAACACTCACGCTCTCAAGAAAGGACACAATACAAACCACAAGGCAGCAGTAGGAGTTTTATCTCTCCGGAGAGCTCCGAAGTTGGGTAAAATCGCTCGCGTGCCTCGCCTCGATCCGCTCTTCGTGTGGTCTCCGCCCCCCGCAAGACCGAAAGGGGCTCCGGTCCCATAGGTGTTTGTTTCCCACGACATCTTTGGCGCGCCAGGTAGGGGGCGTTGAGGTTGTGTGAACCCGATTCGGTGTTCATGCTAGCCAGATCTTCATCTTCTTCATCATCTTCATCGACATGCCACCGAAGAAGAAGGCTTCGGAGGTGGCTGCTCCGTCCACGTCGATCCCACCGCCACCGGAGCAAACAGGTGGTGGGGTAGACGCCGGCGGAGGAACGGGCACCGACGAGGGAGCTCACGCTGCCGCCAGGTCCAAGGACAAGGCCGCGCAAACCTCGGCGTCCGTACATGCACCGCGCCGGTCTCAGGAGGTGCGGGGCCAACAGCGTCATGGTACTTGCGGTACCATATGCTCGTTGGACCAAAATCGAGCTGGTGGATCTCAGGGTGCTCAAGACCAGCATGCACGCCAACCTGCTGGCACGAGCAAGACACGGTCGCCTGGACGGGATCCTGCTCCTTCTAACATAGTTAGAAGTCCGAGCGTATCCCGCTCCTCGCACCGCTCGCCACCGCCACCGAAGACTCCAAAAGAAGCTTTGGCCCGAGCCCAACTGCTCCTGGATTACCCTCCAACGGCGGACAAGATCGACGATTGGAGGGCCACCATTCAGAGTCTCATCGGCTTCGCCAACGGCGACACTCCGCGCCAGCCGGCTACATCGCAGCCGCGGCAAGATTGCCGGGCACGAGCCGATGGCGACAAGACCGGTGGGGGTGCAACCACCGTGCACTCCCCGCCCCGAAGGCCAAGATCGCCGACTCGCCGGGTCAACCTCGACACTGACTCCACAGCGTCATCAGATCCACGAGCTCGTCGCGATCAGCGCCAAGTTCTTCAAGAACGACAACAAGAAGACGCTCGTACTCGTATCGAGCGTCGAAGAGAGGCGCGGCGTCAATCAGATCAGCGCACTGGGCCCACTGTCGACATGCATGCGCCAGGGGAACCAGGCGACTTGCCGTACGCGGTAGGTTGCCCCGCGTTCACTCGTGAGCTGCGGCAAGTCCAGTGGCCCAGTACAAAGAACTTCAAGCCAGATGTACTAGAGAAGTACGATGGCAGGTTGCATCCGTCAGAGTTCCTCTGCATCTACACCATCGCGGTGCAAGCTGCCGGGGGGCGCGACGACAAGATCCTTGCCAACTACTTCCCACTGGTGCTCAAGCCCAATGTCAGATCCTGGCTCATGCACTTGCCGGACAACTCCATATCCTCATGGGCGGATCTGTGCCATCAGTTTGTCGGCGCCTTTATAGGCGGCCACAAGCCTCATGGCCAGGAGAGCGATCTACATCTGCTCGCCCAGAAGGAAGGAGAGCCCCTGCGCAAGTATATTCAGAGATTCAGCTAGGTGCAACGCAATATCCCAGATGTCCACCCTGCCGCGGTCATCAGCGCGTTCCATCAGAACGTGCGAAACCGCAGGATGCGGGAGGAAATGGCGATGTGCAAGATCAGAGACGTCAGTGAGCTATATGCCCTGGCTGACAAGTGTGCACGTGCTGAGGAGGGGAGGAAACTCCTCGGAGAGAACACAGGAGCAGGAGGATCTGACAGCGAAGATGCTGCCCCGGCAAGGAAAAACCGGCGGCGGAACAACAGGAAGAAAAAGGGAAAAGATGTGCTAGTCGTTGAGCAGTCCAGCAACGGAGGTGGCGCCAAGGAAGCCGAACCTGTGGCAGCCGCCGACAAGCAGGGCGGCTCCGACAAGCAGTATTGCAAGATCCACCGCACCAAGGGCCATGATCACCAAAGCTGCAAGAAGGTCGAGCAGCTTGTCGAGCAGCAGAAAGCTGAGTACGAGCGACACGACAAGGAGAAGGCCCAAGAAGGTACTGGAGGATCCGGCAAGAAGCGTCCCGGCCGGGGAGGACGTCGTGGCAAGGCCAAGCAGCGGCAAGGAGACAGACCTCCCCGCGGCCGCGACAAGGATGAAGATGAAGACGATGATGAAGAGATGGATGATGATGAGGCCGACGAGCAGGAGTTTCAGAAAGCCACAGAGGTTCTATGCGTTGACGGCGGTGCTTCTCTGCATACTTCGCACCGCCAGCTCAAACAGTGGGTGCAGGAAGTTAATGCAGCAGAACCACCAGTTGAGTCACGCAAGCCTCTGAAGTGGTCCAGCACGCCTATCATCTTTGATATTGAGGACCACCCTGATCGCATAACTGCGGTCGGGTGCTTGCCGATGTTGGTTTCACCAACAATCCGCAACCTCAAAGTCACAAAGATGCTAGTTGACGGTGGGGCCGGCTTGAATCCGATCTCCTCCGCGGTACTCCAGAAACTCCAGATCCCCGACAGCGAGCTCGAGGAGACCGGCACATTCCAAGGAATTAACCCGGGAAGGAGCAAGCCGAAGGGAAAGATCACGTTGCCGGTAACATTTGGCAGCAAGTTGAATTTCAGGACTGAGAGGGTCACTTTTGACGTCGCTGATTTCCCATTACCCTACAATGGGATACTCGGCCGTCCAGCACTCGCCAGATTCATGGCCGCCTCTCACTGCGCATACAACGTGCTGAAGATGCCGGGTCCGATAAGTGTCATCTATGTCCCTGGTGACAAGAAGGATGCTCTGATCTGCACCGACAAGATCTACCGGGAAGCAGCAGCTGCAGCAGATCGCAAAACACTTGCCGCTGAAGCTCCCAGGGGGAAGAAGAAGACCAAGTCCGGCAAGAGCTCTGATGTCTACTCCGGCAAGCGCACCCCTTTGGAGTGCTGCGCTACCGTCAAGGACACACCATCGAGCTCCACCGGCAAGTGTAAGAAGGCAAAGGCAGCTCAACCAGAGACCAAGAAGGTGCCCGCCAAGGAGGACGGCACTGGTGGTACCTTCACCATCAGTGCCACGCTTGACCCTAAATAGGAAAGCGCGCTCGTTGCTTTCCTGCGGGCGAACGTCGACGTGTTTGCGTGGCAACCGTCTAACATCCCCGGTGTTCCCAGGAAAGTAATTGAGCACCATCTTGCCATCTGTCCTCATGCGCGGCCCGTCAAGCAGAAGGTCAGGAAACAAGCAGTGGAGCGCCAAGAATTCATTGCAGAAGAAATCAAGAAGTTGGAAGCAGCAGGCCTTGTCAGAGGAGTGCTCCATCCTACGTGGTTGGCCAATCCTGTAGTCGTGCACAAGGCGAACAGGAAATGGAGGCTTTGTATTGACTTTACCGATGTTAATAAAGCTTGTCCCAAAGACCCACTTCCCTTGCCGCGCATTGACCAGATTGTTGACTCCACAGCCGGGTGTGATTTGCTTTCATTTCTTGATGCATATTCAGGATACCATCAGATCTTCATGGCAGAAGAGGATGAAGAGAAGACCGCATCATCACTCCATGTGGCACATACTGTTTTGTACGGATGCCTTTTGGATTAAAGAATGCTGGTTCAACATTCGCCAGAGTAGTCAATCACGCTTTTGAGCCACAAATACACAGAAATGTGGAAGCCTACATGGATGACATAGTGGTCAAAAGCAAGGATAAGGCAACTCTGATTCAAGATTTAGATGAAACCTTTACAAATCTGCGCAAGATCAACCTCAAGCTCAACCCCGAGAAGTGTGTGTTTGGAGTCCCCTCCGGCAAGCTTCTCGGGTTCTTTGTGTCTCAGCGGGGAATCGAAGCCAATCCCGACAAGATCAAGGCCATTGAGCAGATTGAAGCACCAAATCGTGTCAAGGATGTGCGAAGGCTTGCCGACTGCGTGGCTGCTCTCAGCAGGTTTATCTCTAAGTCTGTTGAGCGCGCCCTACCATTTTTCAAAATACTGAAAAAGGCAGGTCCAATGAAATGGACTCCGGAAGCGGAGGCTGCGCTGCAGGACTTGAAGAGATACCTGTCCTCCACTCCAATACTTGTCGCACCTAAGCCACAAGAGAAGTTGCTGCTGTATCTAGCGGCAACCAATCAAGTGGTTAGTGTTGCGTTAGTAGCGGAGAGGGAGGCGGATGATGAGCCAGCAACCACGGCAAGTGCGTCCAGCGACAAGCAGGGGGCTTCCCCGACAAGCTCTGGTCCCGACAAGGATGGATCTGCGCAGACACAGGAGGAGAAACAGAAGAAAATGGTGCAACGCCCAGTTTACTTTGTCAGTTCCCTTCTGCAGGGGGCTAGGTCACGGTACTCTGGTGTGCAGAAATTGCTTTTCGGCCTTCTCATGGCCTCGAGAAAGCTGCGCCATTACTTCCAAGCACATGAGATCACAGTTGTCACTCGTTTTCCGCTGAAGAGGATACTGCAGAATCCAGAAGCAACAGGCAGGATTATCGAGTGGGCACTGGAACTGTCAAGCTTTGGCCTTAAGTTTGAGAGAACTTCAACTATCCAAAGCAGAGCATTGGCAGAGTTCATAGCAGAGTGGACGCCAACGCCAGATGAAGAAATTCCAAAAACGAGCATCCCCGTCAAGGAAGCGAGCAAAGAGTGGCTGATGTACTTTGATGGTGCCTTCTCGCTACAAGGCGCCGGTGCGGGCGTGCTACTTGTCGCACCCACCGGAGAGCACCTCAAGTATGTGGTCTAGATGCACTTTCCCAAGGAGCAAGCGACAAACAATACTGCAGAGTATGAAGGTTTGCTTGCCGGTCTCAGGATCGCGGCAGACCTTGGGATCAAGAAGCTCATTGTCAGGGGCGACTCGCAGCTTGTCGTCCGCCAAGTGAACAAAGATTATCAGAGTCCGTTGATGGAAGCTTACATTGATGAAGTGAGAAAGTTAGAAGAGCACTTTGACGGCCTACAGATGGAACATGTTCCGAGAGCTCAGAACGACATTGCAGATAGCCTGTCAAAGTGCGCCGCACTTAAGTTACCTGTGGAACCAGGGATTTTCGTGCTCAAACTGACTCAACCGTCCGTAACAACATCAACTGGACAGAGCAAGAAGAGGAAGTTGGTTTCTGGTGACTACTTTCCGGCAGAGCTCCCCGAAGCCGCCACCAAGAAGGTCCCCAAGATCAACACCAAGGGTGCTGAGGAGCAGTCTGCTCCAACAAGCCCTAGGGTTTGTTCCGTTGAAGCAGACGCTCCCGACAAGTTTTGCTCCGGCAAGCTTGCCGGGGAACACCAAGCTCCAGCTGAGCCGCAGGTTCTTGCCGTAGAAGCGGATGTTCCCGCAGCAGCATATGTGCCTTTAGTCCTTGTTGTCGAGCCGCAAGCTCCAGCATGGGCACAGCAGATTGTCCGTTTTCTTCAGACAGGAGAACTTCCCGAAGAGCAAGAAGAAGCGGAAAGAGTAGCCCGGCATTCAAGTATGTACCAGTTTGTCGACGACACGCTGTACAAGAGAAGACTCAACGGTGTGAAATTGAAGTGTATTCCCCGGGAAGAAGGACAAGAGCTGTTGGCGGAGATACATGGAGGCATATGTGGTCACGACATTGGCGCAAGAGCACTTGCCGGCAAGGCGTTCCGGCAAGGTTTCTTTTGGCCGACAGCCCTCCAGGATGCAACTGCACAAGTAACCAAGTGTGAAGCGTGGCAGTTCCATTCCAAGCAGATACACCAGCCAGCTCAAGCTCTCCAGACGATCCCTTTATCCTGGCCATTTTCGGTCTGGGGGCTTGACATCCTCGGCCCCTTTCCCCGAGCTATCGGGGGCTTTGAGTACTTGTACGTTGCAATCGACAAGTTCACAAAGTGGCCGGAAGTGGAAGCAGTGAGGAAGGTGACAGCACAGTCAGCAGTCAAGTTCTTCAGGTCGATTGTTTGCCGTTTCGGGGTCCCTAACAGGATCATCACCGACAACGGCACACAATTCACGAGCCGCACCTTCATGCAGTACGTCCAAGATCTTGGCGCCAAGGTCTGCTTCGCTTCTGTTGCTCATCCAAGAAGCAACGGTCAAGCGGAGAGAGCAAATGCTGAAGTGCTGCGTGGGCTCAAGACTAGAACTGTCGATAGGCTACACAAGTGCAGAAAGAACTGGATTGAGGAGCTGCCGGTGGTTCTTTGGTCGATCAGGACGACGCCAAATCGAGCCACTGGCCAGACACCTTTCGCTCTAGTCTATGGAGCAGAAGCAGTTCTCCCCATGGAACTCGTATACGGGTTGCCTCGAGTGCTCGCTTATGATGAGCTTGAGCAAGAGCAGATGCGACAAGATGACGCGTTGCTCCTTGAGGAGGACCGTCTCCAGGCTGCTGTACGAGCTGCTCGCTACCAGCAAGCTTTGCGCCGCTACCATAGCCGCAAAGTTAATGCCAGGAGTCTCGAGGAAGGCGACCTTGTTCTTCGGCGCGTTCAGTCCGCCAAGAATTCCAACAAGTTGACGCCGAAGTGGGAAGGCCCTTACCGGGTTAAACGAGTCACTAGGCCTGGCGCTGTCCGCCTTGAGACCGAAGATGGCTTTCCGGTGAGCAACTCCTGGAACATTGAGCATCTTCGTAAGTTTTACCCGTAAGGCGCGGTTGCCGGAACCTGTTCCGGCAACCACCTTTTGTATGAGTCTTGCGCTGCATGTAAACCTTTGTACAAAGCCGGGCGCAGACCCCGTGCATAAATAAAATTCATGTGCTCCGCACATCTTGTCAATTTCATGCTTTCTATTTTTTGCATGTGTTATCTGACATTTTGTGCAGCACCTGCCCCCGGTAAGCAATAACGAGCCGAAAGGCTCCATATCTTTATTTTCCCTTCTTTCTTTTTCTCAAAAAGGGAAGATCCCTCCGCACACAAGTTTGTCGGGGGGGAGGAGAAGATAATGGTGTGGACCAGGCGTCGTTCAAGAAAAGTTTCGCCTTGCCGGGAAGCAAACGACATAAAAGCTAAGTAGCCAAAGTTTGAGCAATCAGTTTTAAAAAAAATTTAAGTTATCTTCCTCGAACGACCATGCTTTGTATGGAAAACCTGTGCGCGGAGGAACCAACTCGTAGCTAGTTGCGCCCTTACTTTGTTTCGAGTCCGCTCAACAACTTAAGTGTGTTGCGACTAGTTGCGACAAGGTTTCTTGTCGGTAGCGGCACCGCCAGCAGGCTGCTGATGTTCCGCACTCAGCGCTCGCGGCAAGGGTGCCCGCGCCGACAAGTTCCCTAAAAGCGCAGGGCAAAAACATACAAAGGAAGGAATCAAGTAAAGGAAATAACATAACAAATATTACGCAAGATAAAGTTATACTACAAAGATAACTTGTCGCGGCTCTAATAGACTGTTCTCATAACATGACTAGCAGCGACAAGAAAAGGAGGAAACGGGCGGCCTAATCTACGCGATCGCCGTCAACCCTCCTGACTTCATTCACTTTGTCCACAATGGGTGCGACAAGGGCCTTGAGCTCTTCCAGATCAGCATCCGGAGGCAGCTTCCTGAGGACGTTGGTGAGGTTGAGGCCTAGGTTGCGGAAGGCCACCTTCACCAGCACCTTTTGAAGAACTCTCGCGCAGATCGTGCGCGACTCGTCGGCCAGCTGCTTTGGGATCCTTTCCCGGAGTTGCTGGAGGGCTGTCGCCACGCCCTTGAAGAACAGAGTGAGCTTGGCGCTGGGCTGGAGGTTCTCATCGGAGGAATACCCGAAATCCACCATCCCCAGCTGCGCCAGCTCCTCGTCGATGACTGCGGCGATGTTCACGAGACCCTCTGTCCAGAGCTCCACAGTCTCCCTAAAGGTGTTCTGGGTTTCGGTGGCCCTCGTCAGCAGCACTTCGTTGGCCTTGATCTCCTCCTTCAAGGCCTCCTCCCGCTCCTTGGCGCCGTCCAGCGTCTCGGTCAAAGTAGCCAGCTTCAACTCGAGATCAGCATTGGAGTCCTTGGCGGTGCTGAGCTCTTTGCCCTTCTCGAGGAGACGACCCTGCAGCTCACCGTGGGCAAGGGCGTCCTTCTCGTGCTTGCGCTGGAGCGCGGCAAGCTCTTCATTCCACGCCTTGAGATCGGCCTCTAGCTGTGCCACCTTCACCTCCAGCTCCTTCTTGGCGGCCTCGGCAGCTCCGGCAGCATCCTTCGCTTCCTTGAGGGCCCCACCAAGTGTTTCCTCGCGCGCGGCAAGCTCCTCCTCATAGCTGTCCAGATTGACCTTCCGCTGCGTCAACTCACCTTCCCGCGCGGACAGCTCCTCGGCGGCAAGCCGCTGTTGCTCTTCGGCTTCAGCCTTCTCGAGAAGGAAGGCTTTCCGCGCCTCGATGAGCTGCGCCCGCTCCTCTGCAATGGACCGGAGGGCTTCCTGGTTGCGACTCTGGAGCTCCTCCGCATGCTTCTCAATATCTACTCCCGCCTGCGCGACAAGCGCTTCCCGGGATTCCAGCTTGGCTTGTCGGGCGCGGTAGAGTGACAGCAGCCTCCGCAGCAGCTGTTCCTCCTCAGGCTCGCCGCTACTGCTGCTTGGCGCGTCAACCAGTGTCAACCCAGCGGAGGCAAGCACTTCTCCGTCAAATACTTCTCCTTCGACCGGCGCCCTGGAGCTTGACGCCCAGGGGAGCTTGATGAAGACGCCATCACCGGCCTTGAGATAGGTGCCGGGCTGGGGCTCTTCGGAGCCTGGTGCTGCGGCAGCGGCGAGGGATCGGCGGTCGGCGTAGCGCCTTGCGCTCCTGCGGCCCCGGGGCCGTCAGTGCGATCGCTAGATCCCTCGCCAGCTCCTGCGCCGGCAGCCTTGGCGGCCTCCTCGCCGGCGGAATCATCAGCGCCGGCTTCCTCCTCAGTGGCAGTGGCGTCATTGGTGTTGCCGCGCGCGTTCTCCTCGCCGGTGGCCTCGGTCTCCATCGGCTCCGTGGGAGATGGATCTGACGGCCGGAAGAGGGAGAAAAGTTAAGCAAATATCCAAAAAAGAAGATCAGAAGAAGAAGAATCCAAGGGAAGTTCTCAAGCAAAGAAGGTTACGGGCACTGGGCTCTTCAGTCATGGGCTCCACCACCAGGGGGTCGCTGGTGCCGTCCCTTGCCGGAGAACTGTCCCTTGCCGGAGACTTCTCCCTTGCCGGAGAACGCTCCCTTGCCGGGGAATCCTCCCTTGGCGGCGTAGTTGAAGCAGATAGCATCTCGGGGGCGGCTTCCGGTTGCTCCTGGTGACGCTGCTCTGCTCCTACACAAATCAAGAGACAGATATCAGCAAATAAAGAGCACCCATGTGCGCCCAACAATAGGAAGTAAATAGATACTTACGCTGGGGGCTGCGCTGGGGGCTGCTTCGAGGAGTAGTTGCCGGGTCCGGCAAGGTGGTCTCGGGCGCGCCCCCTACTGTCGCGGTGGGCTCATCCTCGATGACAATCACTGGAGCCTTGGCTCTCTTCACCGCTCTCTGGGCCAGGGTCCTGAAAAGGAAACAGTTCAGAGTAAAGCAGATCAGATACAAGACAAAGACATCAAGGAATCGAAGAACTACAAATACAACAAAGAGGCTTACTCCTCTTCTTCCTCGTCGGAGCTGAGTGCGGAGAGGTCGAAGTCAGGCCCACCATCAGCGTGACGAGGCGGAGGAGTAGGTGCCCTTGGCCGCTTGGCGGGGGCAGCGGCGGTAGTCCGGGACGACCCCGCTCCAGTTGCTGCCGCGGTGCGAGGCGCTCCCGCGGCAACATTGCTTGTCGCGGCGGAGCGCGTCGCACGGCGTGTCGGCTGCTGGCTCGTCTGCCGCCCTACTACATCCCCGGCCTTGCGGAGACGCCTTCTTGGTGGAGCTGGGGGCTGCGCTGGGAGCTCCGCTTGCGGGAAGCTACCTGGAGACGGCGGGCCGCTCGCACCCTCGGCGGGTTCGCTCGACTCGGCGTCAGGCGCGGCAAGCTCTTCCTCGTCGTCAAGCCATTCTCGCTCGGCAAGGCTTGCCGCCTCTGCTGCCTCTGCCTCCTCCACGGTGAACACAAACTCACCCGCGGCAGCGGCTGCCGCCGCCTCTTCCGCCCTGGTGGCGATGCGCTGCATCTCCTCCTAAGTGGTGTCACGGGTGAGGCTTCTCTGCTCGTCGGCGCGGACCGCTACCTCCACCAGGCCGTCGAAGAACTGCTGCACGACATCGTCTGCAGGCTCCTGCCAGGTGGGGACGATTCCATGCGAGTCGCACTACGGCATCATTGCACGGATGCGGTCGAGCAAAGAGTTGTTGCACAGCGGAACGACACCCGCCGGCAATCTGAACCACTCGGGATGCTGAGGGTCGTGCTTGAACAGCTCCTTGAGCATCGCGTCCAATTCCAGCACAGTAAAATTGAAGTTGAGGCCCGGGCGCAGCCTCATGATATCCGCCGGACCCCCGAACTCCCAGGCGGGTCTCCTCCTCTCTTGCAGGGGGGGGCGATGCGGCGGCAAAGAAAATCTGCGCCGACAGCGCCTACAGTGAGCCCGGCAAGCCTGAGACACAAGATTCGGGTGGTGGCGATCTTCAGCTTGTCGTCGTCCGCGGCCAGGGTGCTCCAATCGCCGCCACGCACTGCTGGGGCTTGGCGCAGGGCAGTAAACGGCTGCGGGTTCTCCTCGACGATCCAGCACCATTCCGCTCTCCACTCCTCCCATTTGCTGCGGAGCTCCCCCTCCAGATAAGCCTCCTTCTTGCCGGTTCTCGAGATCCAGGCGATCCTGCCGGATAAGGGCTCTCCTCTCTCGACCCGGGGCATGAAGTAGTGGTGGAAAAGGGCTACGTTTGGGTGGACTCCGACAAAGTTTTCGCAGAGATGTGCGAAAACCGCCATGCTCAGGACAGCATTGGGGGTGAAATCAACGAGGTGGAACCCGTAGGTGTTCATGATGTCACAAAAGAACTCGGAGAAAGGCAGGCAGAGCCCGCAGTAGAAGAACAATACGAAGAAGGGGTATCCGTTTGGAGCCCGTTTCGAAGCGGTGGCGGAGAGTACCTTCATGCGCGGATGCGCTCGCGTCTCCGTCGACCAGAAGAGGTAGTACCACTCCCTCAGCTCCGCCGCGGAGAGCTCGAAGGGGAAAGTTGCCCGCTCCTTCCGCAGCGCCTCAAGCCGCAGCGCCTCGGCCGACTTCACGCCCTTCCCGGTTTTCGGAGCCATGGCGGAGGTGGTGTGGGAGATCGAAGGCATTGGCGGCGATGGCGGCGATGGAAGGCGGAGCGCTGCTCTCTTTCGGCTTTGGAAGCGGAGGGGAGCGGCGGAGATTTCGGAGATAGGAACAGCAAATGGCGAAGGTGGGGAAACTGCCCCTGTTTCCCCTGCTTATAAAGAGGGACGAGGCGAACATTACGATTTTTCTGAATAAAGAACCACCCACGATCTCTCCCACGACGCCGCATTCGACGCGTGTCGTTAGGGGAGAGCACGGTGGATACGGAGTAAGATACGGCGTGGACCCAGGCCGCGCTTGCCCGTGCCCTGTTTTGGGCCTGGCCCAACAGCGTTTGGCACCGTGTGTGGCCCAGGCCCGGGGGCTCCTGTCGGTGTACTAGAGTAGGGGTACACTAGTATCCCGAACTTGTGCACGGGCAGTCGCAGCACCCCGCGGCAAGGCTTGCCGGGTGCCCGCCAAGGTCCTCCATGGTTCCTTTGGAGCCATTCAAGAACAAAGTGTTCAAGCCGAGAAGACAAGGCCCCGGCAAGAGGAGCTTGCTGGGAAGGACAAGGCCCCGGCAAGAGGAGCTTGCCGGGAAGGCCAACCCAGGCGTTTCAAGGAACTTGCCGCGACGCGCCGCGCGTCCCGACAAGGCCCGGTGAGCGACAAGCTTCCGGGCGCGACAAGACAACGACCGCGGCAAGGCGCTTGTCGCGGCAAAGCCACCACTCTGTGCCCATGCTCCAGCGCATCCGTCGACGTGTCGCCACGGGACCGTTCCAGGCGCACATGGCGAGAGGCTGTGCAGCCAAGCGGTGCGAGGTGGCAAGCGGAGATGACAAGATGACCATCGTGGCAAGCGGTGGCGCCCCTAACGGTCACTTTTTTTGCACTGTTTGGGCGACATAGATGGGCATTTAATGCCTTTGTCCCCTGCCGTCAGGGGTAGGTATGATACACTATGCAAGTAGGTGTACCAACCACAGTTCTTTTACATTTCTACCCTTGCCTACGTTGCCACCTGTCGGTGACCCATTGAGCATATAAAAGGAGGCCCATGCGCAACGTAGAGGGGGTGGGAAGCATTCGAAACCAAAAAACACTCACGCTCTCAAGCAGGGACACAATACAAACCACAAGGCAGCAGTAGGTGTTTTATCTCTCCGGAGAGCTCCGAAGCTAGGTAAAATCGCTCGCGTGCCTCGCCTCGATCCGCTCTTCGTGCAGTCTCCGCCCCCCGCCGGACCGAAAGGGGCTCCGGTCCCATAGGTGTTCGCGACAGCATGCCTGTTATTTCTCTTAAAATAGGAGATCATTGTTATCATGGCTTATGTGATATGGGTGCTAGTGCAAGTGCAATACCTCATTCCTTATACAAAGAAATTATGCATGATATTGCACCTGCTGAGATAGAAGAAATCGATGTTACAATTAAGCTTGCCAATAGAGATACTAATTCACCAGTTGGGATTGTTAGAGATGTTGAAGTCTTGTGTGGGAAAGTTAAATATCCTACTGATTTTCTTGTTCTTGGCTCCCCACAAGATGACTTTTGTCCCATTATAGTTGGTAGATCCTTCTTGAATACTGTCAATGCTAAGATAGACTGCAAAAAGGATATTGTTACGATTGGTTTAGGGGATATGTCTCATGACTTTAATTTTGCTAAACTTCGTAGACAACCCCATGATAAAGAATTGCCTAGTAAGGATGAAATTATTGGTCTTGCTTCTATTGCCGTGCCTCCTAATGATCCTTTAGAACAATATTTTCTAGACCATGAAAATGATATGTTTATGAATGAAAGAAGGGAGATAGATGAAGTATTCTTTAAACAGGGACCTATTTTGAAACACAACTTTCCTGTTGAAATTCTAGGGGATCCTCCACCACCCAAGGGTGATCCCGTGTTTGAGCTTAAACCACTACCTAATACTCTTAAATATGCCTATCTTGATGAAAATAAGATATATCCTGTTATTATTAGTGCTAACCTTTCAGAGCAGGAAGAGAGAAATTATTGAAAGCTCTGAAGAAGCACCGTGCTGCTATTGGATATACTCTTCATGATCTTAAGGGCATTAGTCCCACTCTATGCATACACAAAATAAAATTGGAGAAAGACACCAAACGAGTTGTTGATCACCAACAACGGTTAAATCCTAAGATGAAAGAAGTGGTAAGAAAAGAAATACTAAAGCTCCTGGAGGCAGGTATAATTTATCCCGTTGCTGATAGTCAGTGGGTAAGTCCTGTCTATTGTGTCCCTAAGAAGGGAGGTATTACCATCGTTCCTAATGATAAAGATGAATTGATCTCGCAAAGAATTGTTATAGGTTATAGGATGGTAATTGATTTTCGCAAATTAAATAAAGCTACTAAAAAGGATCATTACCCTTTTCCTTTTATTGATCAAATGCTAGAAAGATTTTCCAAACATACACATTTTTTGCTTTCTAGATGGTTACTCTGGTTTCTCTCAAATACCTGTGTCAAAAGAGGATCAAGAACATACCATGTTTACTTGCCCTTTCGGTACTTTTGCTTATAGACGTATGCCTTTCGGTTTATGTAATGCACCTGCTGCCTTTGAAAGATGCATGATGGCTATATTATCTGACTTTTGTGAAAAGATTGTTGAGGTTTTCATGGATGATTTCTCCGTTTATGGATCTTATTTTGATTATTGCTTGAGCAACCTTGATCAAGTTTTGCAGAGATGTGATAAAACTAATCTTGTCTTGAATTGGGAAAAATGCCACTTTATGGTTAATGAAGGCATTGTCTTGGGGCATAAATTTCTAAAGGAGGTATTGAAGTTGATAAAGCTAAAGTTGATGCTATTGAAAAGATGTCGTGTCCTAAAGACATTAAAGGTATAAGAAGTTTCCTTGGTCATGTCGGTTTTTATAGGAAGTTTATTGAGGACTTCTCTAAAACTTCTAGGACTCTGACTAATCTCTTACAAAAAGATATTCCTTTTGTCTTCGATGATGATTGTGTAGAAGCATTTGAAATACTTAAGAAAGCTTTGATTTCTGCACCTATTGTTCAGCCACCTGATTGGAATTTACCCTTTGAAATTATGTGCGATGCTAGTGATTATGCCGTAGGTGCTATTCTAGGACAAAGAATTGATAAGATACTAGATGTTATTCAATATGCTAGTAAAACTCTAGACAGTGCCCAGAGAAATTATGCTACTACTGATAAAGAATTTTTAGCAGTTGTATTTGCTTGTGATAAGTTTAGACCTTATATCGTTGACTCTAAAGTAACTATTCACACTGATCATGCTGCTATTAAATATCTTATGGAAAAGAAAGATGCTAAACCTAGACTTATTAGATGTTTTCTCCTACTATAAGAATTTGACTTGCATATTATTGATAGAAAGGGAGCTGAGAACCCTGTTGCAGACAACTTGTCTAGGTTAGAGAATGTTATTGATGACCCACTACCTATTGATGATAGCTTTCCTGACGAACAACTAGCTATCATAAATGCTTCTCGTACTGCTCCATGGTATGCTGATTATGCTAATTACATTGTTGCTAAATTTATACCACCTAGTTTCACATACCAACAAAAGAAAAAGTTTTTCTATGATTTAAGACATTACTTTTGGGATGACCCATACCTTTATAAAGAAGTCGTAGATGGTGTTATTAGACGTTGTGTACCCAAGCATGAACATGAACAGATCCTACGCAAGTGTCACTCAGAGGCTTATGGAGGACACCACGCTAGAGATAGAACTGCGCATAAGGTATTGCAATCCGGTTTTTATTGGCCCACTCTCTTCAAGGATGCCCGTAAGTTTGTCTTGTCTTGCGATGAATGTCAAAGAATTGGTAATATTAGTAGCCGTCAAGAAATGCCTCTGAATTATTCACTTGTTATTGAACCATTTGATGTTTGGGGCTTTGATTATATGGGACCTTTTCCTTCCTCTAATGGGTATATACACATATTTTAGTTGCCGTTGATTACGTTACTAAGTGGCTAGAAGCTATTCCAACTAGTAGTGCTGATCATAACACCTCTATTAATATGCTTAAAGAAGTTATTTTTTCCGAGGTTTGGAGTCCCTAGATACCTAATGACTGATGGTGGTTCACATTTTATTCATGGTGCTTTTCGTAAAATGCTTGCTAAGTATGATGTTAATCATAAAATTGCATCTCCATATCACCCACAGTCTAGTGGCCAAGTAGAACTGAGTAACAGAGAGCTTAAATTGATTTTGCAAAAGACTGTTAATAGATCTAGAAAGAATTCATCCAAGAAACTTGATGATGCATTATGGTCTTATAGAACTGCATATAATAATCCAATGGGTATGTCTCCATATAAAATGGTTTATGGAAAAGCATGTCACTTACCTCTCGAACTAGAACATAAGGCATATTGGGCCATTAAAGAGCTCAAATACGATTTCAAACTTGCCGGTGAGAAGAGGTTATTTTACATTAGCTCACTTGATGAATGGAGAACTCAAGCCTATGGGAATGCCAAACTGTTTAAAGAAAAAGTTGAAAGATGGCATGACAAAAGGATACAAAAAGCGTGAGTTTATTGTAGGTGATTATGTGTTGCTTTTCAACTCTCATTTAAGATTTTTTGCAAGAAAACTCCTCTCTAAATGGGAAGGTCCTTACATTATCGAGGAGGTCTATCGTTCCGGTGCCATAAAAATCAACAACTTCGAAGGCACAAATCCGAAGGTGGTGAACGGTCAGAGAATCAAACATTATATCTCAGGTAATCCCATAAATGTTGAAACCAATGTGATTGAAACCATAACCCCGGAGGAATACATAAGGGACACTTTCCAGAAAGTTTCAGACTCCGAAAATGAATAGGTATGTGGTATGGTAAGTAAACCGACTCCAAAACA
The DNA here is from genome assembly GCF_002162155.2 of Triticum dicoccoides. Lineage (NCBI taxonomy): Eukaryota > Viridiplantae > Streptophyta > Magnoliopsida > Poales > Poaceae > Triticum > Triticum dicoccoides. Next base: position 203,685,058 of record NC_041385.1, read on the forward strand.
GTTCTAATAGCAATTTTTTCTCTGTTTGGGATATTTAAGAAAATAGGAAAATAAGAAGTAGTCTGGGAAGGACACGAGGCGTCCACGAGGGTGGAGGGCGCGCCCCTGCCTTGTGGGCACCTCGTGTGCCCTTCGGACTCTGTTTTCTTGTACGATACTTCTTTTGGTTGGTAAAAATTCATTATATAATCTCCCGAAGGTTTTGACCACCGTATCACACAAATATCCTCTGCTTTTGTTTTGAGCTGTTTTTCTGACAGATCTAGATCACCATGACGTCTTCAAGCACCCCCAAGGATAAATTCTTCGAGAAGGTCATCAACCCCTACCTCGTAGAGGTGCTGCAACACCCTCATACCATTGAGATGCATGAGGGGGTGCTGCACATCCGTGATGTGGAGGAACCAAGGAGGACCGGAGGCGTGGAGACAAGACTCAAAGCAATAGAGGAGCAAGTTTTCAAGTGCCGAGGGATGGTGGAACGTGGACTCGACGCCAACCACATGATGATCGCAGAGTTTACCAACAACCACAAGTTGGATGCCAAGAACATTGGGGAGGCCATCTTTAAGCTTCACGAGAAAATCGAGCACCTCCAAGCCCAGATCTATGACCTAGAAAAACCAAAAATGTGAGTATGATATAGATTCAAGAGGATGAGTTTGGCTGCAGATTTGAGGATCTTGGAGACTCGATCATCTTTCTATGATGGTGAGCCTATGCCTTGGAAGAAGGACGACAAGCCTACATCATCAACAACTCCATCATCACCACCTCTGAAGATGGAGAATTGAGTATTGGGTATGGCACTCCCCTTGGCAACTGCCACGCTTGGGGGAGGTGCCCCGGTATCGTATCACCATCACACTCCTATCTTTACCTTTTTTTAGTTTGATCCTTTTGGTAATATCTTGATTTAGTAGAATAAAGTTTTAGAATGATCTAGTTTTGAGTTTTGCTTTATGGTTCCTCTATGTAATCGAGTCCGTGAGCTATATATAATAAAGATTAGTCTTGAGTCAAGGGCTTTGCTATCTTGCTACGATCTTGAGGGAATAAAAGAAAAAGAAAGAATAAAAAGAAATAAAGAGATCATATGGATCTTATGGAGAGTAATGACTTCACATATTAAGAGTATGATGAATAAAAGTTGTTGAGAGTTGGCAAACATAGTTTTGGTCATCGTTGCAATTAATAGGAAGTAATAAAGAAAGAGAGGTTCTCACATATAAATATACTATCTTGGACATCTTTTATGATTGTGAGCACTCATTAAAATATGACATGCTAAAGAGTTGATGTTGGACAAGGAAGACAACGTAATGGGTTATGTTTTCTTATATCCGAAATAAAGTATATTGTCATGGGTCATACAACATGTTGAGCTTGCCTTTCCCTCTCATGCTAGCCAAATTCTTTTCACCAAGTAGAGATACTACTTGTGCTTCCAAATATCCTTAAACCCAGTTTTGCCATGAGAGTCCACCATATCTACCCATGCATTAAGTAAGATCCTTCAAGTAAGTTGTCATTGTTGCAAGCAATAAAAATTGCTCTTTAAATATGTATGATTTATTAATGTGGGAGAAAATAAGCTTTATACGATCTTGTGATGTGGAAGAATAAAAGCGACAGATTGCATAATAAAGGTCCATATCACAAGTGGCAATATAAAGTGACGTTCTTTTGCATTAATATTTTGTGCATCCAACCCTAAAAGCACATGACAACCTCTGCTTCCCTCTGCGAAGGGCCTCTCTTTTATTTTTGTCTTATACCTTCATACAAGGGTCATGGTGATCTTCACCTTTCCTTTTTACATTTTATCCTTTTGCAAGCACATTGTGTTGGAAAGATCCTGATACATATATATATATATATATATATATATATATATATATATATATATATATATATATATATAGCTTTGCCTAATAATAAAGCAAATTGGGTTTCTTTCGTCCGTCATGGCATTTTTAGAAAAGTCCCTCTATTTCAGAGAATTCAACCCGCGGTCCTGTTTTAAGTTAAAACGAATTGTTTTTTCATATTTTATACAAAAGTCCATGTGTTTTGTTGAAATCAACCCGCGGTCCGGATTTAAGTCACACACGAACCATTATTTTACATTTTTTGACCCCCCCTGATGTTTTAAGTAATTCATCCGTGGATCTTATTTAAGTCAAACAATGTTTTTTTTAAATCATCCATATCTTTTAAACCGTAACTCCGATTTGAACATGTTATATATGAAATTTGATTAGAAAAATTTGTAGAATATGAATATGAGATTATTTTCACCTGTTAAGTATTTTTAAATATTATTTTGGAATATGTTTAAGTCAAACAAATGATTTTCTAAATTATCCGTATCTTTTAAATCGTAACTTCGATTTTAACATATTATATATGAAATTTTATTAAAAAAATATGTGGACTCTAAATATGATGTTAATTTTACCTGTTAAATATTTTAAAATATCATTTTGGGAGCAAACTTATAATTTATAGCGTAAGATCCGTTTTCCTTTCGTACCGGTGGTGACCCGGATTGCAAATAAACACCCCACTATAACAATATAGAGAAAAGAAAACATCGATAACTACACATGCATAGCTCTGAAAAATGTTGCAGGAGAAAGCAACAGATTTCTCATCACGAGAGTGAGAGAAAGCGAGAGAGAGAGAGAGAGAGGGGGAGAGAGGGGGAGGGAGGGAGAGGGAGGAGAGAGAGACACCTTAGGATTAAACATATTCAAACACGTTTTTTTTGTTTTGTGTGAACACCGAGTTCATCGCCGGCGAGGGTAAGAAGGAGGATAAGTGGCAACACAAATATGGTGCCTCGCAAAAATAAAGGAGATGGACCTATTGTGGTCTTGAGTGATGGTTGTTGGGTTAAGAGTGTGTGTTATGTTTTCTCTCCCGTTGCCACGCACGGGCTCTTTTGCTAGTATATATATATATATTGTCATACGATTTCTTATGCTCAAGTAATAATCTATTCACAATGTCAAGTATGAATCAGAAACTTCATCGAGAACCAACAAACTATGATCTCGGTCATTGAAGCAATTGCAATTTATCATAACATCGGAAAGAGTCAATATAAGAGCTTTTCAACAAGATCATATATATATATATATATATATGTATATATATATATGTATATATAGACACACACACACACACATATATATATATCCAATTGGATGTAAGTTAGCATGAACAATTATTGTTGACATTACACTTGAGGTAAAAGGTTGGGAGGCAACACTATAAGCCCCTATCTTTCTCTGTGTCCGATTAAAACTTCATACCCATAAGTATTGCGTGAGTGTTAGCAATTGTGAAGGACTAAATGATAGTTGAGTATGTGGACTTGCTGAAAAGCTCTTATATTGGCTCTTTCCGATGTTACGATAAATTGCAATTGCTTAAGTGACCGAGATTATAGTTCGTTAGTTTTCAATGAAGTTTCTAATTTATACTTGACATTGTGAATAGATTGTTACTTTAGTATAAGAAATCATATGACAATATTTATATATGTTGTTTTTATAAGAATGATCATGATGCCCTCATGTCCGTATTTTATTTTATCGACACCTCTATCTCTAAACATGTCGATATATTTTCCGATATTGGCTTCCGCTTGAGGACAAGCGAGGTCTAAGCTTGGGGGAGTTGACACATCCATTTTGCATCATGCTTTGATATTGATATTTATTGCATTATGGGCTGTTATTACTCATTATGTCACAATACTTATGCATTTTCTCTCTTATTTTACAAGGTTTACACGAAGAGGGAGAATGCCGACAGCTGGAATTCTGGGCTGGAAAAGGAGCAAATATTAGAGACCTATTCGGCACAACTCCAAAAGTCCTGAAACTCCACGGAAGTTATTTTTGGAATTAATAAAAAATACTGAGCAAAGAAAATACCAGAGGAGGGCCACCCACCATCCATGAGGGTGGGGTCGCGCCCTACCCCCTTGGCGCGCCCCCTACCTCGTGGGCCACCTGGCAGGCCTCCGGTGCCCATCTTTGGCTATATGTAGTCTTTCACCCTGGAAAAAAATAGAGAAGAAGCTTTTGGGATGAAACACCGCCGCCACGAGGCGGAACCTTGGCAGAACCAATCTAGGGCTCCGGCGGAGCTGTTCTGCCGGGGAAACATCCCTCCGGGAGGGGGAAATCGTCACCATTGTCATCACCATCGATCCTCTCACCGGGAGGGGGTCATTCTCCATCAACATCTTCACCAACACCATCTCCTCTCGAACCCTAGTTCATCTCTTGTATCTGATTTTTGTCTCAAAGCCCCAGATTGGTACCTGTGGGTTGCTAGTAGTGTTGATTACTCCTTGTAGTTGATGCTAGTTGGTTTATTCGGTGGAAGATCATATGTTCAGATCCTATATGCATATTAATACCCTTCTGATTATAAACATGAATATGATTTGTGAGTAGTTACGTTTGTTCCTCAGGACATGGGAGAAGTCTTGCTATAAGTAGTCATGTGAATTTGGTATTCGTTCGATATTTTGATAAGATGTATGTTGTCTTTGCTCTAGTGGTGTCATGTGAACATCGACTACATAACACTTCACCATTATTTGGGCCTAGGGGAAGGCACTGGGAAGTAATAAGTAGATGATGGGTTGCTAGAGTAACAGAAGCTTAAGCCCTAGTTTATGCGTTGCTTCGTAAGGGGCTGATTTGGATCCATATGTTTCATGCTATGGTTAGGTTTACCTTAATTCTTCTTTCATAGTTGTAGATTCTTGCGAGAGTAGTTAATCATAAGTGGGACGCTTGTCCAAGGAAGGGAAGCACCCAAGCACCGGACCACCCACATATCAAATTATCAAAGTAACGAACGCGAATCATATGAGCATGATGAAAACTAGCTTGACGATAATTCCCATGTGTCCTCGGGAACATTTTCCTGCATATAAGAATTTGTCCAGGCTTGTCCTTTGCTACAAAAAGGATTGGGCCACCTTGCTGCACCTTATTTACTTTTGTTACTTGTTACCCATTACGAATTACCTTATCACAAAACTATCTTTTACCGATAATTTCAGTGCTTGCAGAGAATACCTTACTGAAAACCGCTTGTCATTTTCTTCTGCTCCTCATTGGGTTCGACACTCTTACTTATCGAAAGGACTATGATAGATCCCCTACACTTGTGGGTCATTAGGGCCGGGCCCTGCCAACGCAGAACGCCAAGGCTTGCTCTCGCACCTCCTTTCCCAAGTTGTTTGCACATCAAGGGGGACCCCTGAGCATCGCGTCTCAGGAGCCTAACTGACCCTGTAGCCCCTCACCCCCTGGCCTCGTCCTGGTGATCCGGAGAACCCAACAGCGGCTGAGGTACATGTGGGGTCGGGCCCTGCCAACGTAGAACATAAAGAAAACGGAAAAGAGATCGCAAAACCTTAAGCAAATTATTACAAAACACATTGTTCCAAGCATAAGTTCTTACGCCTCCATGAGGCATGGTACATGTTGCAGAATAAAACCAGGGAGAAGCTCCACCGCCGAGCTTTCTCTTCAGCCTTGGATGCCGTCGTCGCCCGCCTGCGGAGTCCCGTCATCGATGATGTCACCGTCATCCTTGCCCTCAGCCCCAGCAGCGGGACCGACAGTTAGGAACTTCTTCAGCAGGACCTCCACAGGACCCTTGCAGCATCAACAGCAGTGGCGTAGGAGTCGGGGTCCACGTGCTCGAGCAAGGCGGCGAAGTCGAATGTGGCATCCCGGAGATAAAGATGGCTGAAGGCGCGCGTTAGGGCCAAGGAAGAGAGTACGCTCTCGAGCGCTTCAACGAGCCGAACCAGGCGATGACGCTCTCGAGCGCTTCAACGAGCTAGGGAAGCAGAGCGGCAGGGCTCTGCTTCGGGGTCACCGCTAGCTCCTGGGCTCGCTCCCGAAGAGTTCTTGCAGTGCTTTGCGGGACCTCGCCTTGAGGGAGACTAAGGCGTCGCGCTCCATGGTGGTCGCCTTCTCGGCCTTGGCAAGGGATGCCTGGGCCGCCTGGGCCTCCTCCTTCAACTTCTCCAGGCGGCTGCGCTCCGTGGCCTGCTCCTGGGCTGCCTACTTTAGCTCAGCATCGCAATCAGCAACTGCAGCCTCCCGGGCCTTCAGCTTCTCCTCTCGCAGTTGGAGTTGATTAGCCTGGGTGGCCTGCTCATCCCGGAGGGTCTTCAGTTCGGCCTCCACCGCGGGGCACTTCTCCTGCGCGTCCTTGGCTTCCTTCAGCACCACGTCGTGTTCAGCCGCGACTAAGCCGGCCACCCTCTGGCCCTCCTCTGTGGATGCTACGGCTTGACCCTAAGCCGTCCGGACAAACACATCAGCCCGGAGCCACCCCGAGATCAGCTACAGGTGCCCCGACGCCCTGCGCCGGTCTGGACCGTGAAGTTCATCCTGGAGCTGGTCCAGCATAGAGCGGGCCTCCTGTAGGGCTTCAGACGCAGCGGAAGCACCACGGCCCGACGGCGTGGTGGACGGAGGAAGAGGTGCTCCCAACACTAGGACTGGTGAGGTCGCTGCAGCAGGAAGGACCTGGGGCTCTGTAGGCCTTGGGTTCCAAGCGAGCGAGCTGGGGATAGGCACCTATGGGGTCAGCTCTGCTGCAGGAGCCATTTCCTCTTGAGGCTGGGACTCAGAGCCTCGGGAGGGCAGTGCCTCTGCAGGAGCGACAGGAGTCGTTGCGCCCCTCCGAATCGGACCTGCGGTAACAACGACAGCGCGCTTGACCTCAGGGGCCCCGGCATCCCCCGTCTTCTTCTTCGCTACCGACTGTGGTCTGACATCAAATGAAGATACTAAGAACTACAACGAGATTCAAGAGCAAGGGCAAGAATGAGCAGTTACTAATCCATGTCGACGTAGTTCCTCTTCAGGCCCATAAGCGCGGGCTTCACGGGCGCGGACGGCGCTGCGTTCTTGGGAGCTGGCGAGCATGCGGCCGACACCGTGTTGGATGGTGGCGGCAAAGCAGGAGCGCTGCCCAGGGGAATCAGCGCTGACCTACCCCTCTTCAGGACTGCTTGCCTCGGCTTCTTCGAAGGGGTCCCCCCTGATCTTGTGGTGACCCCGGCAGGGCGAGTCAACTCCCTGACCGGGTGCGCACCGGCGTCGTCATCGTCAGAGAGGTCCCGGAGGAGGTCGCTCTGCCTCGGAGTAAAAGTCCCCCTCCCCCTTCTCGGTCGCTTCGGAGGAGAGGTCGCCGGAGGACACGTCCACCAGGGAGGCGGTGGCTGGCGGGGGAGGCTCCGTCAACATGAGCCCGCGCTCATTGAAGACCGGCATGGCGGAGGCAATCTTTTCCCCATCTTCTCGGTGGTACAGTGGGAGGCAATCATCCGAAGGGCCGCCCGGGTCCTTCCCGAGCAAGGAGTGCAAAACCTTTCTCAACTCCTTGTCGGGCAGGCTGTCTTGGCGCAGCCCGAGCTTGTCTTTTGCGCCCCCAAGCTTCCACTAGGGGAGGAAGCACTCCTGGAGCGGCACTAGGCACTGTGTCAGGAACTCCTTGACAATCATGGATCCCGTCAGCTTCTCCGCCTTCAAGTCAGCCTCCATCTTCTTCATCAGCGGCGTCGCCTGGGGGTCGGTAAGCTTCTCGTGAGACCACCCCTTCTCGGATGACGGGAGCCTAGTTGGCAGCTCCAGTAGGACGTGGGAGCGCTTGGCGTCCATGAGGACCCACTTGTTCTGGAAGTCCTCCACCTTCTTCCCAGCGCGGGAAATCCCATTGCTGCCATTGGCCGCGATGAAGCAAGCACACCCTGTGCGTCGGTGGCTGTTCACCCAGAGGTAGAAGAAGTGGCAGTGCAATGCGATGGAGGGCATCACCCCCACGAACGCCTCACAATAGAAGGCGAAGATTGATATGAGGAGGACGAAATTGGGATGAAGATGGAGCACATGGATACCATAATGGTGGAGGACGGCGTAGAAGAAGCGGGAGAAAGGAGGAATCAGCCCCGCATAGACGCTGTGCAGGAAGAAGGGGTAGAAGATGCTGTTCACGGATTCCGGCTCGGCGGAGCCAACCCAGAGCGCTACCTCCCCCCTTCGCTGTCGTCGCTCTCCATCAAGAGAAGCGCGGTCTGATGCTTCTCCTTGGCGATGGTGGGGGTGCTCAGCGCCGGCTCGAACCAAGCGACAGAGTCGGCTGCCGAGGCTGGAGCTTTAGCCTTATCAGTGGCCATCGGGCGAGAGCTTGGTGGGGAGGATCGACAGTTCTATAGGACTTCTCCGGCACAGAGCGAGAAGGGGATCTGGAGCAAGACGAAAGGAAGGCAATGAAGGCTCATCGGTAGGTGTCAGCCTTTTTGTCAACCGGTAGCGGTTTGTTGAGGTAACATGGGGAAGTGGAGACGCCCACGTCCCATCAATTGCCACATGTCATCCAAGGCCGGAGGCGGTTAGGGCCCGCGGCACTCCGCACTTGCCCTTTGGCTTAGCCTAGATGCCAAGTCCGTGCGCGCCTTGGGCCCGGGGGCTACTATCGGCGTTCTGGATACGGGGGTACCCAGACTTTCCTGCCTGCGGCCCATGGCGTGGATCCATTGACGGCCTGGTACGACCCAGCTTCAACATGAACAACTCAAGACCCTCGCGAGGGGCCAAGCCTCGCGAGGCGGATGACACCAAGACCTCCAAGAGGATCGGCCTCCCCAGGCTGGCTCCCGAGGAACGGAGATTTCTATGCAAGGTGCACCTCGCGAGGCTCAGCTGACGTGAGCCATGATGACCAAGGCCAGGCGGGCGCCAGCGGGCGCAGAGTGCCAATTTCCTCTTTGGTGCAAAGGAGGCAAGCAGCAGGCGCAGAGTCCCGAGGAATCAACCAAAGGTTTCCATTCCGGTGCAACAAGACCAAGACCACCATGACAACGAGAAGGAGGTCATCGCTGAGCCCACCGCAGCGTCACGGCCAGAGGCTTTTGCAGGCGAAGACCACTTTAGTCAGGATAGGATGTACTTGTTATCTCCCTTAGAATTTGGCCGTTATGGGATCCCTTCCCGCCTACATTTGGGAAGAGGACCAAGGCCACTATAAATAGGACCTAGCCACCACCATAGAGGGGGGTCGAATCCATTCCATCCTCACCACCTCACCCGCTCAATTGAGCTCAAGAACACACCTCCCGAGGTTGTTCTCCCACTGTACTAGGTCTTCCTCAGCCCCTCGAGGCAAATACACCACAAAGCAGGAGTAGGGTTTTACACCGCAAGGTGGCCCGAACCTGGGTAAACTGCCACGTCTTTCTTTCCCTTCAAGCTCGACGCGCTAGGCTGCGAGGTTTCGCGAGTTGGTAGGTTGGGTAGGTTGAGATCTCCGCATGCACCCCAGAGTTCAAAATTCTAAAGGGTTTGCGGAACCCGAAATCCAACAGTATGAAAGTTAACTGTAAAAAATGAATGGAGCAACAAAAGGTCAATCATAATTGGAGCAACTCAACAGATACAGCTCCTTCCCTTAAACCTTCCCATGATGCTACACCATCTATTCTCTTCTTACTTTCTTATAAACACACCGCCACATAGTAGGGGAACCATTGATTAAGGAGCAATAAGAAATGTTCCTCAAAGCAAGTGTACACTTTGTCGGCGTTCTGGGAATGGGGGTACCCAGACTTGCCTGCCTGCAGCCTGCGGCGTGGCTCAAGGAGTGGCCCAGTACGGCCCATCTTCATTAGCACATGCTCAAGACCCTCGCGAGGGGCCAAGCCTCGCGGGGCAGACGATAGGAGGCTTCCTCAGGCACGGCCTCGTTAGGCTGGCTCGCGAGGAGGCGGAGAGATCAAGGCGGGGTACCTCATGAGGTACCCGTGACCCAAGCCATGACGACCAAGGCCCAGCGAGCGCCAGGTGGGTGCCGGCCTGCGCAGAGTCCTTGTTTCCCCTTTGGTGCAAAGGGGGCAAGCGCAGGCAAGGGTATCAAGCAAAGGCAACCATTTCGGTGCAACAAGACCAAGACCAGCAGGACAGCAGAGCGGAGGTCATCGTGGAGCCCAAGCCAGCGTCATCGTCAGGGTCTTTGGCAGGCGAGGACCAACTTTAGTCAGGATAGGTGTACTAGATGTTCCCCTTCAAAATGGACAATTGTTGGCGCCCTTCCCGCTAAATATTTGGGAAGAGCCCGGGGCCTTCGCCTATAAATAGGACTAGCCACCCACAGGGTAGGGGAGAGGAGATCCACATCGAAGACACAGAGAGAGAGGCGACTGAACTCCCCCTAGCAGTTCATCGCACCAACCAAGAACAGACCCTCGTGAGGCTGTTCTTCCCTTGTACTGTCGCTCATCAGCCCCAGAGGCAATCCACCACACCACAACTGGAGTAGGGTATTACACCACAATGGTGGCTTGAACCAGTATAAATCTCGTGTCCCTTGTGTTGTTGTTCGTGTAGTTTTAGATCCTGGTGAGGCGGTGAGACATGGGTAGGCTGGGGGTGTGATCTCCACGTGCACCCCAGTGTTCGAACCTCAAGGGTCTGCCGGAACCAGAAATCCGACATTTGGCACGCCAGGTAGGGGTGCGCCGGAGCTTTCCCTTCCCCAACCCGCTCTCCGTCAACACCGCGGTTCGCCCTCATGATGGGCAGTGTACCGCCCGCTCCGGTAGCCGGTGCCAGCATGGGGGCCGGGGGGCTCCGAGCCTTGGCCCCCGCCTTGCGGCAGGTGCAATGGCCGAACAAGTTCAAACCAAGGATGCCACCGCGCTACAACGGCGCGGCCGATCCGTTGGCTTTCCTGCTGGCCTACGAGGAGGCCATCCTCAAGGCCGGGGGCGACGACAGGGTCATGGCCAACTGGTTTCCCATGGCCCTCACTAATGTCCCGCGCATGTGGCTGCTCCACCTGCCAACGGCTTCCGTGACCTCCTGGGGGGAGCTGCGAGGCCTCTTCCTCGCCCAGTATGCTGCACCTGCACACCCAGTCGTCGCAGCTCTCCTAGGCGGCTCGCAGGCACAACCTTCAGGCCACCACATCAAGTCATTCGTCTGCCAGATCGGCGCCGCTTCCGTGCCGCGCAGGGCGCCTCCGGGTTGGGTGGCACCTAAAGCCGATCTGGCCTTCAGCTCAGATGATCAACCCTCCAACTCGGCCTGCTCGGGCGCACTCCCAATGCTATGCACCCCCACCATCTACAACGTGGCGGTCACCAAGACCCTCATCGATGGCGGCGCTGGCCTCAGTGTGCTCTTGGTGGAGGCCTTCCGCCTTCTCCACGTACCGCCGGAGCGGCTGCAGCCCAGCAGGCCCTTCTTGGGCGTCGGAGGTGGCTCCACCGGCTCCCCGGGGCAGATCCGCCTTCTGGTGACCTTCGGCACCTATGTCAACTTCCGCATGAAGCTAATCGCTTCGACATCGCCCCCTATCAGCCTCCCGTACAACGCCATCCTTGGCTACCGGGCGCTAGCCCGGTTCATGGCCGCAACTCACCCATCATACAACCTCATGAAGATGCCCGGGAGTAGCGGCGTCCTCACTGTGTCTGGAGACACCGGGGATGCGTTGCAAGCGCTCAAGCTCGCTTTCAAGGCCGCGGCGGTGGCGCAGCCCGCCGACTCAGATGCCTGTGAACCCAAGGGGGCTGCACCGGCCAAGAAGAAGCAACTATTCACTCAGGACAAGGCGGAAACCAAGTAGGTACTGGTGGACAAGGACGGATCTACCAGTGCAACCTTCACCATAAGGCGCCAACCTCGAGCCCAAACAGGAGGAAGCTTTGGTAAAATTCCTGCGCGCGAACAAGAAGGTATTCACATGGGAACCTGATCAGCTAGCAGGGGTCCCGTTGGGCATAATCGAGCATCACCTCAATGTGTGCCCCAACGTGCGCCCGGTGAAGCAGAAGGCGAGGCGACAGTCCACCGAGAAGCAAGCTTTCATTGTCCAGGAGACCCGCAAGTTGGAGGCGGCGGGGGTCATTCGCGAGGGTTCGCTACCCAGACTGGCTGGCTAACCCTGTTGTCGTGTCGAAGAAGGGGGGAAAGGAACGCATGTGTGTCGACTTCACCAACCTAAACAAGGTCTGCCTGCAGGATCCGTTCCCACTCCCTCGCATCGACTAGATCGTCGACTCCACCGCTGAGTGCGACTTGTTGTGTTTCCTGGATGCCTTCTCCGGCTACCACCAGATCAAGACGGCAGTAGAAGATGTGGAAAAGACGGCCTTCCTGACCCCGTGCGGAGTGTACTGCTATACATGCATGCCGTTCGGGTTGCGCAATGCCGGTGCGGCCTTTCAGCGGCTGATGCACATCGCCTTGGGTCGGCAGCTCGAGGGGAATGCTAAGGCTTATGTTGATGACATTGTGGTGAAGTCTCGGGAGGCAAAAACCCTGATACAAGACTTGGAGGAAACCTTCGCGAGCCTTAACGAAGTGGACGTGCGGCTCAACCCGGAGAAGTGTGTGTTTGGAGTCCCCTCAGGCAAGCTCCTGGGTTTCCTAGTATCCTATCGGGGCATCGAGGCCAACCCGGAAAAGGTAAAAGCAGTCGAGTACATGAGCCCACCGAAGACCCTCAGAGAGATGGAGAAGCTCACCGGGCGCGTGACCGCACTAGGGCATTTCATCTCCAAGTTGGGGGAATGAGCGCTGCCCTTCTTCAAGCCGATGAAGAAGAAGGGCCCCTTTGAATGGACTGAAGAGGCCGACAAGGCGTTTCAGGATCTCAAGAGGTACTTGACCAGCCCCCCGGTGATTGAGGCTCCGCGCCCTCAGGAGCCCCTGGTGCTCTACCTTGCGGCCACCCCCTACTCTGCTAGCGCGGCCCTGGTGGCTGTTAGGGAGGAGCGTAGGACCAAGGCCGCAGCAACCGTCCGGGTTAAAGCAAAGCAGGGCCGAGAGGGCCTCACAGAGACCGCGGTTGCAGCCAAGAAGGACCAGCCACATAAGGGAAGCACACCAGACACAGAGAAGGCCCCTCCTCCAGGCGACTAGTCGCCGGGGGCTCCGTTGTCTCAGGAGGCGCTCCGGCCTCCGGAGGACACTAGCGGCACCAGCACTCCCAACCTAGTCGAGCACCCTGTGTACTTCGTAAGCACGGTATTGCGGGACGCAACGGCGTGGTACCCCATGCCCCAGAAACTCCTCCTCGCGCTACTGGTGGCCTCGTGCAAGCTGCGACACTATTTCCAAGGCCATCCCATCAAGGTTGTCTCAGCATACCCCTTGAAAGGGTGCTCAGGAGCCCCAACTCATCTGGAAGAGTAGCTGAGTGGAACATCGAGCTGCAGGAATTTCAGATAGAATTCAGCACAACCAGAGTCATCAAGGGGGCCGCGCTTGCGGACTTCATGGCGGAATGGGAAGAGGCGCCAGGCCTCGAGGCTGGTGAGGATCGATCGCTCTCCCCAGGGAGCGAGGCACTGGACGGATGGGTCATGTACATCGACGGGGCATTCTCCCGACACGGCGTGGGGGCTGGTGCGGTACTCATATCCCAAACTCAAGACAAGCTCTACTACGCCATGCAACTCTGTTTGCAGCATGGGGAAAAGGTCTCCAACAACATAGCAAAATACGAAGGCCTGGTAGCAGGCCTGAAGGCCGCAGTCGCCCAGGGGGTGAAGCGCCTCACCATCAAGGGTGATTCGCAGCTCCTTGTCAACTTCTCCAATAAAGTATACGAGCCAAAGGATGAGCACATGGAAGCCTACCTCACGGAGGTCCACAGGATGGAGAAGCAGTTTTGGCGGCTGGAGTTGCAGCATGTGCCTCGCGGCACCAATCAAGAGGCTGATGACATCGCAAAAAGGGCATCCAGGCAGCTACCTCAGGAGCCCGGCGTCTTCGAGGAGCGGCTCTTCAAGCCCTCGGCGACGCTATCACTGTCAAGCATGGCGCAGCCTCGGGGGGAGATCCCCCATCCGCCTGCCTCGGGAGCCCCGGTCTGCGGCCCGACATCAGGAGCGCGCCTGCTTCTGGCGCTGGAACCTCAAGAGGGATGCTGGATCATGGAGCTCAGGAGTTACCTGATGCGAGGCACGTTGCCGGAAAAGCAGGAGGAAGCGGAGCATGTGGCACGGCAGGCCACATCATACTACCTTAAGGATGGGGAGCTCTACCCAAGACGACTGAATGATGTGTCCCTACGTTGCATTTCCAGGGAGCAAGGGAAGGAGCTACTGGCAGACATACACGGTGGCGACTGTGGGCATCACTCGTCGTCACGAACTGTCGTTAGCAAGGCGTTCTGCAGCGGGTTCTATTGGCCCACGGCACTCAATGACGCTATGGAACTGGTGAAAGCTTGCGAGGCCTGTCAGTTCCATGCCAAGCAAATCCATTAGCCTGCGGGAGGTCTGCAGACTATACCCCTCTCATGGCCCTTCGCAGTCTGGGGACTGGATATCCTAGGCCCGTTCCCTCGGGCGCCAGGGGGCTACCGCTACCTCTACGTCACCGTGGACAAATTCACCAAGTGGGCTGAGGTGGAAGCTGTTCGCACCATCCTTGCAGGCTCCGCGGTCAAGTTCATCAAGGGCCTCGTGAGCCGATTCGGGGTGCCGAACCGTATCATCACCAACAACGGTTCGCAGTTCACCAGTAACCTCTTCTAAACATACTGTGCTAACCTTGGAACGTAGATATGCTACGCTTCGGTGGCGCACCCGCGAAGCAACGGTCAGGCCGAGCGAGCCAACGCAGAGGTCCTGAGGGGCCTCAAGACCAGGACCTTCAAGAAGAAGCTGGAGGCCTGCGGCAGGGGCTGGTACGACGAGCTCCAGTCCGTGCTGTGGTCAATCCGCACGATCGCGACCAAGCCGACTGGCGAGACCCCGTTCTTTCTGGTTTATGGAGCTGAAGCCATTCTCCCTCACGAGGTCAGACGTCGTTCCGCACGGGTCCTGGCGTTCGACGAAGCGCAGCAAGACGCCATGCGGGGGACGGATCTCTTGCTGGGGGAGGAGCATCGCCGAGAAGCCGCGCTGCGGGCAGCAAGGTACCAACAAGCACTGCGGCGATACCACTGCCGCAACATCCGCCCTGGGACTCTCGAGGTAGGGGACCTCGTGCTCAGACGGGTTCTCTCCAGAGAGGGGCTGCATAAGCTCTCTCCCATGTGGGAGGGCCTGTTCAAGGTTGTTCATGTTTCCAGGCCCGGCTCAGCACGCTTGGAGACCCAGGAGGGGGTGCCCATCTAGAACGCATGGAACATCCAACACCTCCGAAGGTTTTACCCTTGAAAAAGGCCCGGTGCCTGTGAAGAAGGCAAATGCCCGTGAAGAAGCTGTGTTTTGGGAAAAGGCCCGGTGCCTGTGAAGAAGGCGAATGCCTGTGAAGAAGCTGTGTTTTGGGAAAAGGCCCGGTGCCTGTGAAGAAGGCGAATTCCTGTGAAGTAGCTGAGTTTTGGAAAAGGCCCTGTGCCTGTGAAGAAGGCAAACGCCTGTGAAGCTCACCGCCCGTGACACTCTCACGTAATAATGAGTGGGGCTGTACACGCCCCGGAGTCTCCGGAGTGCCGCCCTCGGGCCTCGGGGGCTCCCGCCCACACCCAGTGGCAGCACTTAGCTCCGCGCGGGTGAGAAGACGTCAAAGACTAGACTAGGTGCCGGACGTGGCTTCTTTCATTTACTTTCCGCAGTTGGCTTCTTTGTTCCTATTTGAAGTTTTTCTGAAGCTATTACCGTTTCGAACTCGCGACCCCTCGTCCGTTTCACTTGCTGGTTTTTGTTTTCTCTTGCGCGAAGTCTCGCGAGGGGGCACTGGCACCCTCGCGAGTGTTTTTTGCCCCGGTGGGTTGAAACTTCCTTATCCGAGTCCGCTGCGGGAGCACCCCTCCCATTCCGTGCCCCACGGGCATCGCGAGGCAGTCACGGGACTTGGGTTACTTGTCCTCGCTACCAAGGTTGGAGATTATCCCCGCTAACCAAAACCTTGCAGGGCACAAGGCGCACGACAATGCCGTAGCCTCAAGAGATGAGGATAGCAACAAGCTTCCCCCCGAGATAAGTAATTTCCACGCATAGGCACACTGAACAAAATATGGCACATAAACGGTAGAAATAGCGTACCAATTAAATAGCGACAGTTCAGCACACCCCCGTAGGGGACCACGCTACATTCTTTTTGCGCAGGAAAGAAAGGAAAGCAAAAGGGGGCACGACCTGCCCGGGCCAACTCTCAGCGAAGGCTCGAACTGCCTCCGGAGCTCAGCTGGATTCTGCCTCCCGCTTCACCGAGGCGTGGCGTCGGACCGATACGCTGCCCTCTCCCAGACGAGCGCGGCGATGAGGGGCTGGTCGCGACCGCCACTAGAGGAGTTGCCATCCAAAGGGGAGTCACCAGAGCTTGGCGGGCCTCGGGCCCCGCTGCCCGCGCGCCCTCTGCCACCTTCACCCCGGCCAGCGCCGGGGCTGGGCGCACGGCCGCGGTCATCGTCTTCAGGGCAGCATCCGGCACGGCGGCCGTCTTCCCTGAACACCCTCACGTAGAGGGTGGCGTCACCATAGAACTTGAAGTGCAGAGTGCATCGCCGGCATAGGCCGCGCACGCGGGCAAATGTTTGCCAGCCGCGAGTCAAGGCCGCCTCCCCGGCGGTGGAGACCTCCAAGGTATTCCAAGAAGCCCTGCTGCAGCAACCATCCTCCTGAAGCCAAAGGCCGCCTGGGGCACCAGCCGGAAGCTCACCTATGAAGAAGCGGGGGAGCTGGAGCCAGGTGCCAGTCGGGTCCGCCGACCACACGACGAACTCCGGCAGCACCTCCACCGAGGGGAAGCGCGGCCTTGGGGGACGCGCAGCCCCAGCGTACCTCTCGATGGCAGCTGGACGCCCACCTCTGCGCAGAGGGATGATTCCACGGCCATGGGAGGCCGCGGCAGGGGCCTTAGAGTTCTTGCGAGGGCGGCCTCAGCCCCGCTTAGCCGGAGGAGAGCCGGGCCCTTCCTGGCAAGCCTTCCCTTTCTCCGCGGCCGAGAACCTCTTCGGCGGGGCCATGGGGATGGCGAGCGGCCGAGAAGAAGATGGAGAGTAGCAAGGAGGGATGAACTGGAGGGGTTCGCGCCGTTCCATACATATAGCCGAGGGAGGCCAACCGACGGCCCCCACGATCACAGGTAATCATGACCCGTTTTTGCATGCAGGGACTAGTCAATTTGTGTAGTTACCGAGGCGTCGTGGGGGAGCCAGGACGCCCACGTCCAATCAATCGCCACGCGGCGCCCAAGGCCGCAGGCTATTGGGGCCCGCGGCGCTTCGCACTTGCGTCTTCGCTTCACTGCTAAGCCAAGTCCAAGCGCGCCTTGGGCCCGGGGGCTACTGTCGGCGTTCTGGGAACGGGGGTACCCAGACTTGCCTGCCTGCGGCCTGCGGCGTGGCTCAAGGAGTGGCCCAGTACGGCCCATCTTCATCATCACATGCTCAAGAACCTCGCGAGGGGCCAAGCCTCGCGGGGCGGATGACATGAGGCTTCCTTAGGCACGGCCTCGTCAGGCTCGCTTGCGAGGAGGCGGAGAGATCAAGGAGGGGTACCTCACGAGGTTCCCGTGATACAAGCCATGACGACCAAGGCCCAGCGGGCGCCAGGCGGGCGCCGGCCTGCGCAGAGTCCTTGTTTCCCCTTTGGTGCAAAGGGGGCAAGCGCAGGCAAGGGTATCAAGCAAAGGCAACCATTTTGGTGCAACAAGACCAAGACTAGCAGGACGGCAGAGCGGAGGTCATCATGGAGCCCAAGCCAGCGTCATTGTCAGGGTCTTTGGCAGGCGAGGACCAACTTTAGTCAGGATAGGTGTACTAGATGTTCCCCTTCAAAATGGCCAATTGTTGGCGCCCTTCCCGCTCAATATTTGGGAATAGGCCCGGGGCCTTTGCCTATAAATAGGACTAGCCACCCACAGGGTAGGGGAGAGGAGATCCACATCGAAGACACAGAGAGAGAGGCGACTGAACTCCCCCTAGCAGTTTATCGCACCAACCAAGAACAGACCCTCGCAAGGCTGTTCTTCCCTTGTACTGTTCCTCATCAGCCCTAGAGGCAACCCACCACACCACAACTGGAGTAGGGTATTACACCACAATGGTGGCCTGAACCAGTATAAATCTCGTGTCCCTTGTGTTGTTCTTCGTGTAGTTTTGGATCCTAGCGAGGCGGTGAGACATGGGTAGCCTGGGGGTGTGATCTCCGCGTGCACCCCAGTGTTCGAACCTCAAGGGTCTGCCAGAACCCGATATCCGACACACTTATACTGTGAAAAAACAATATTGACCAATGGCATGTTCGTCAAAATCAAGGGCCACAAGAAAATTCATATTAGGTCATCACAAGTTAAAAAATGTGCCTTCAGTTGGTGTTTTTCTTCATGGATAGGCTCGTCTTGTTTTCTTTTCTCTTCACCTCTATGAAGGATATCTGTTGACAACAAGAGAAGGTTCTCATCAAAACCAATGAAAATACTACAAGTACATAATTTTAAAATTTAAAACCACATAACCTGAAGTAGACATCAAATTTTCCACTCCAACACCCACATCCCTTCCCCGAGGTATACAAAATGCACAAAACCTTTTGGTAGCCAACCCTAAAGGATGGTATCACAAACTTGCGACTTTTCGTTTTTTCCGGACCACAATACATTTTCTTTTATTCATTTCATATGTTTCATTTCCTAGAATATCTGAAGCTATCATCAGGACACTCTTGGTAAAGAATGCTTCAGTAATCATGTCAGTTGGAGTACTTATTGCTTAGCCATCTGGTAGTCTCCACTCTCCAATAGCCTCAAGATCAGACTGCATAAGCAGACATACTAGTTGTAAACACATTATGGTGGTGGCGATGCTTTCTAAGCGAGCACAAGACACAGATGAAATAAGATACAAAATCTCTACAGGGGATTCCCCTACTGCATTCCTTTTGGAAAAGAAGAAGATGAAATAAGGTACAAAAGGAATAGTAAATGAACTCAAAATCTCTATAGGGGATTCCCCTACTGCATTCCTTTTGGAAAAGAAGAAGATGAAATAAGGTACAAAAGGAACAGTAAATCCAGTTCATTGATGGGAACAAATTCATACATCTTCAGTTATTCCTTTTGAAGTATTAAGGGGAACAATCCCAAGTGAATTTGGCTGCTCTTTGAGAACACATGCTTTCCCTTCCGTTATTCCTGACCAACGCTATGTGAGGACAGATAAATCTTCCTCTGCATTCCCAAGGAAAAGCAACTTCTGCAAATGTAAATCATGTATGTTCACTCTAAACGAAAGTGATCCAAAGATAGAAAAACAGGCATAGCCACTTTGCACTTGCCATAGTTACAGCAACAAACCTGAATGGATGAATATTCCAAGAGGTCCTTGAGGGAGTCCTGGATTAAGTGGTCCTCGGACAGCCGGACTATATACTTTGGCCAGACTGTTGGACTTTGAAGATACAAGATTGAAGACTTCGTCCCGTGTCCGGATGGGACTCTCCTTTGTGTTGAAGGCAAGCTTGAATATTTGGATATATAGATTTCCTTCTCTGTAACCGACTCTGTGTAACCCTATCCCCCTCCGGTGTCTATATAAACTGGAGGGTTTAGTCCGTAGGAGAACAACAATCATAATCATAGGCCAGCTTCTAGGGTTTAGCCTCTACGATCTCGTGGTAGATCAACTCTTGTAATACTCATATCATCAACATCAATCAAGCAGGAAGTAGGGTATTACCTCCATCGAGAGGGCCCAAACCTGAGTAAAACATCATGTCCCCTGCCTCCTGTTACCATTAGCCTTGGACGCACAGTTCGGGACCTCCTACCCGAGATCCACCGGTTTTGACACCGACATTGGTGCTTTCATTGAGAGTTCCACTGTGTCGTCGCGATAAGGCTCGATGGCTCCTTCAATCATCTTCAACGACGCAGTCCAGGGGGAGGTTTTCCTTCCCGGACAGATCTTCGTGTTCGGCGGCTTCGTACTACGGGCCAACTCGCTTGGCCATTTGGGCAGCCGTCATGGAGTTCACCGCCGTGGATATTTTTCAGCACTCACCCTTAGGTGACGTGCTAAACTCATTAAGGTCTCTTTCCTTGTCAGGAGATTCTTGGCCAAACTATGTCCAGCTCGAGTGGGGAGCAGGCAACGAAGAAATTCATCTCCCACCCACCACCCACTTTATAGCCACTGTCGATGACTTAACCGACGTGCTTCACTTTGACTCCTAAGACATCGACGGTATGGACGACGATGCAGGAGAAGAACAGGAACCACCGCCTATTGGGCGCTGGACTGCCACCTCATCATATGATATTTACATGGTGGACACCCCTAAATAAAGCAATGACGATGTGGCAATGGAAGATAACCCCTTAGAGAAGCAATCTAGACACCGGCGTCATCGGCGCCGCTCCAAGCCGCGCCATAGCAACAATAGTGATACCGGCACAAGAGACAATAATCCAGATGGTGCCGAAGACGAAGACAATCTTGTCCAGCCAGGCTTCGAGCAGGCCAAGCAGGAGGTTGGGCAAGCTAGCCCTAAAGAACAGGCAACTGATGGAGAATCAGAGGACGATAATTACATGCCTCTCTCCGAAGACGAAGTGAGCCTTGGCAATGAAGAATTCATCATGCCTGAAGATCCCATCGAGTAGGAGCGCTTTAAACACCGGCTTATAGCCACTGCAAAATGCCTGAAGAAAAAGCAGCAACAACTTCAAGCTGATCAAGATCTGCTAACTGACAGATGGACCAAGGTCCTGGCTGCCGAGGAATACGGACTCGAGCGCCCTAGAAAAAGCTACCTAAAGCGCATGCTGCTACCTCAACTCGTGGAGGAGGCTTTAAAGCCCACGCTACCAGTGCATGATGCGGCTGACCGGCCACCCCGTGGCCGCGACAAAGCGGCGTACCAGCCCGAAGTCCAGACCGCACCCCATCGCCAATCAAACGATAAAACCAAGGCCCGGGGCTACACGAAGGACTTGCGAGATGTATTGGAAAACAAAGAAGGACAGTCAAGATCGATCTACGGATCATGGAGGCGTGCCACAAGACGTGACGATGACCGTCACGCCGGATACAATAAACCAAAGTCCAGTTGGGCCGAATACAATAAACCGGAGTCATTCGAACTAAGTCGGGATGTAGACCGGCATAGAGGCACCGCACACTCCCTATGCTTCACTGATGAAGTTATGGATCATGAATTTCCAGAAGGGTTTAAACCCATAAACATTGAATCATATGATGGTACTACAGACCCCGCGGAATGGATAGAAGATTTTTTCCTCCACATTCACATGGCCCGCAGAGATGATCTACATGCCATCAAGTACCTCCCAGTAAAACTAAAGGGACCGGCTCGGCATTGGCTGAATAGCTTGCCGGCAAACTCCATCGGGAGTTGGGAGAACCTAGCAGACGCATTCCTTGATAACTTCCAGGGCACTTACGTGTGACCACTGGATGCCGATGATCTAAGTCACATAACCCAGCAGCCCAGAGAGTCAGCCAGGATATTTTGGACACGGTTCCTAACCAAAAAGAACCAAATTGTCGACTGTCCGGATGCCGAAGCCCTAGCGGCCTTTAAGCATAACATCCATGACGAATGGCTTGCCCGACATCTCGGCCAGGAAAAGCCAAAATCCATGGCAGCCCTCACAACACTGATGACCCGCTTTTGCGTGGGCGAGGATAGCTAGTTGGCTCGTAGCAACAATAAGCGAGCAATCCCGGCACATCGAAAGCCAAGGATAGCAACGACAAATCACAGCGCAACAAATACAAGCGCCGCAAGGACGGCGATAATGCCGAAGACACGTCAGTCAACGCCGGATTCAGCGGCTCTAAGTCCGGTCAGCGGAAGAAACCATTCAACAAAAGCAATTCAAGCCCATCCAGTTTTGACCGCATACTTGACCGTCCATGCCAAATTCATGGCACCCCTGGAAAACTAGCCAACCACACCAATAGAGAATGCTGGGTCTTCACACAAGCTGGTAGGTCAGACGCCGAAAACAAGGGGAAGGGGTCACAAAGTGACGACGACGAAGAGTCTCGATCACCAAATACAGGAGGACAGATGAAATTCCCTCCCCCGGTGAAAACGGTGAATACAATATGCACAAGCCACATTCCCAAGAGGAAATGGTCACTAAGGAAGGTCTATACATTCGACCCAAAGTTCAACCATGGTCCTCTTGCCCGATCAGTTCTATCGCAGGGACCACCCTACCAGTATCATCATAGCAGTTCGACCGCATTGGTCCTCGACCCCATCATTGACGGATTCCATCTCACACGAGTCCTCATGGACGGAGGCAGCAGCCTGAACCTGCTTTACCAGGAAATAGTGTGCAAAATGGGCATCAATCCCTCAAGGATCAAGCCCACAAAAACCACCTTTAAAGGTATCATACCAGGTGTAGAGGCCTATTGCACGGGCTCAATCACACTGGAAGTGGTCTTCGGATCTCCAGACAATCACCGTACCGAAGACTTAGTCTTCGACATCGTCCCCTTTTGCAGTGACCACCAGGCACTGCTCGGACGAACTGCATTCGCTCGGTTCGATGCGGTGCCGCATTATGCCTACCATAAGTTAAAGATGCCTGGTCCACGCGGCGTCATCACGGTTAATGGCAGGTCCAAACTCCCCCTCACGACCGAAGAGTCTACCACCGCTTTAACAGCAAGAACAATGGACGGCACCTTACAGTCAAACCTTGAGTCAAAGACCAAGCTCCCGGACACCATCAACGGAGTCCGAACTACTGCGCGGCAGGATAGCCCGGCCCGCCCGAAGATTAATTAAAAACACTCCGGAAAAGGATAATACAAGCCACACACTGCGGCTCAACCGCTAGGTGGCACAACACCATTTCTTATATTTTCTTTACAGGTTTGCCTTAACGTAGGCTATGATGAATCGTGTGGGAACAGTTCGAGCGCGTCGGGGAATCTCCAGATATTCCCCTATTATCATACGACTACACCCCGGATCTGAATACAACTTCCTCACGCCCGGTATCATCAGGTTCCGCAATCATATTTCTTTTTAGCACATCATCTGTACTCATACATATTGACGTATTACTCAAATACAACATGTGGATTTATATGATGCTCACCTACTGCTATTTCTTATTTAAAACTCTTTTGTTAAAAGGCGGCTACTTATCACGATACGCCTTAATATGCCAGGGGCTTCGTCATGCCCCTACTATGGCAAAAAGTACGAACACCTTCACGGTAGTCTGGCACCCCGAACTTATAGCATTATATGCATCAACTCCGAATCATGTCTTGGGTCAATAGTTGGGTTTGCCCGGCTCCTATGTTTTGGTACCTTATGTTCCGCTATATCGGCTAAGGTAGCACTGGGAGAACTACTGTGATTGTGTCCCGGTTCTTCTGGACGAGCACCTCAGTAGAGAAAGCCGAAAACTGACTGTCATGATGCAGCGAGAGCTGGTCAGCTGTTCGAGTGGTTCTAAAATCTTTAAGGATTTCTTCCGCATAATGCTATGACCAATGCAGCGTGCGACGGATCGGCCTTTTCCGACCAGGCGCTTATAGAGCCCCAGTGCGGTCTTCCGAACACCAGGGGTTGAGCCTACCTTCCTCGTAATAACTCCTATGGCTAAGTGAGAGCGATAAAGCCCTATAGTCTTATTGCCTGGTTCGCTGTGCTGAACACCTCCTTTAGGGACCCAAAATTGGGATAAGGAGTGCTCAGGTTTATCCCGAACACCCCCGTACTCACTACGTGGGGGCGGAAGCCGACGACTGGCCGACTCTCAGGTTTAATATATAAAATGGCCGCACAGGAGGAAAAAAACTTTCAAACAAAAAGCAATATATGATAAGAATGCTCTTGTTCAACTATTACAAGGGACGAACACGACCGTATTTATAGAAATATGACATCCTTGGTGTATTGCTCCGTCGCAAGGAGGGCTCCTTTCAAGACACCTTCATAATACAGTTTGGGCTTGCGGTGCTCCTTCCCCTCCGGCGGTCCCTCGGTCATGAGCTTTTCTGCATCCATCTTCCCCCAATGCACCTTGGCACGGGCGAAGGCCATTCGCGCACCTTCTATGCAGACCGACCTCTTGATGACTTCGAGTCGAGGGCAGACACTTACAAGCCGCTTCACGAGTCCGAAGTAGCTGCTTGGAATTGGCTCGGCAGGCCACAACCGGATAATTAAATCCTTAATGGCTAACTCGGCCGCCTTATGCTGCTCGACCAGCTGCTTTAGCTGATCGGAGAAACGCACCAGATAGTTCGGTGCCAGATACTGCATCCAGAAGAGCTTATCCGCAGTATTCCCCCTTCGGCCCGGTAGAATTGAGCGGCATCAGATATGCTGTGCGGTAGCTCTACAAATACAACTGTATACATCAAAACTCAAGTTGTCAAATTTGATTTTCTCATCTCCAATACTTGCTTTGTACAAAAAAGCATTACCAGCCGCAATCTTCCTCGTTTCCTGGATTTCCTTTAGGGCACCTTGGGATTCCCCCTGGGCATCACTTGTGGCTTGGCGAGCCTGGGAGAGTTCGGATTCTTTCCCTGCTAAACTCTGCTCCAAGGTCTCGCATTTCTGAACGGCCTCTTGACGCTCTCGCTCAGCCTCAATAACTCTAGCCTTGTGTTTCTCACAAAGAGCCTGCTCTGCGGCTGCCTTCTTCGCGGCTTCGGCCACAGCCCTCCTGAGAGCCTCAATTTCGGCCATCGCTCCTAGAGCACATTATAAAAATATTTCCATCATGTACACTTATTCATTTGTGCTACATAAATAAGGTTTCTACATACCTTGATTATCCTCCACCTGTCTCTTCAATTGGCCCAGTTCTCCTTCGGCCTGCTCCAGACTATGCTTCAGTCCGGATACTTCCGCAGCTTGAGAGGCGGCAGTCGCTACAGATGCCTGCTGGTTAAAAAGAGTGATAAATGTCATTAAGTAAGTCTCCTGCAAACATGAATTTGATCCTCTGTCTGGTTCTTCCTTTCACCGAACAGTGTATCAGGGGCTACCATCTATACCATGACACTCTCCCATAAAACTCATAAAACGTACCTCAAAGCCTTTTATGAGGCTGATTCAGGATTCATTCAATCCACTCTCAGTGGACTGAATCTTCTCGATCACCGCACCCATAAGGGCACAGTGTTCATCAATGATGGAGGCACCCTTCAGCGCTACCAATAAAGTATCCGGCGCCTCTGGTTGGATAGAGGTGGCCGGTGGAGCAGGCATACCTCCTCCATTTGATGGAGGCTGTCTGTCTGACTCAGGGACCTTATGTGTCTCTAGAATCGTGTCCGGCTTGGGTCCGGATTCTTGATGACCCACGCCGTCGACACTCACGGGAGCTTTCTCTCCTGTGTGACCGGCCCCAGAAGTATGGCCTCCTGGCGCCACCTTCGCGACCTTCTCCCCTCCTCCGTCGCCTGGGTCCTTCTAGGACGAAACCTTGGTTTCATTCCTATGTTTGGAGGAGGAGGCCTTCTGGGGTGTCTCGCTCCCCATAGCGTCCGAACCCAGCAGATCTTCTGACGAGGATTGTTCGGCGCGGGGCTTCGCCAGACTGAAAAAGAAAAGCACGGCTCAGATTGGAATGTGATGCCATGACAAGTCTGGACGCATGAGTGTGTTCGGATTTTATACTTACGAGTTCACCAGGGGCTCGACACTGGGATCCCACTCCGGCTGCTATCGGCGGCGCCGGTGGACTCCTCCTGAAGAGGAGTTTTTCCCCTCTTAGGCGAATCGGCTTCAAAGGAGTTGGAGGCTGCTCTTTTCTTTCTTCCCCCTTCGGGGATTCATCCTCCTCCTCCTCGTCCTCTTCGGAGGAAGAATGGGCATTGGAGTCTTTGGATTTCGTGCCTGGGGCACCACGGCGACGGAGGCCGCCCCTGGTCTTCTTGGCCTCCTTTTCGGTCTTCTTCTTCGGCGCCTTATATGGCATCGGGACCAGCATCTTCATCAGAAGTGGGCCGGCCGGTTCTTCTGGAAGAGGGGCTGGACAGTAGATCCGCCCCGCCTTCTTCGCCCAGCCCTAGGAAAATGATAGGAAACACGTTAAGTATTTTCCTGAGGATGTACAGATAGAACACATGAGTTGTTAAACATTCAGTTTCTTACCGAACTTGCGGGGCGGGATAGTTGGTACCCATGGTCCTCGGTGGAGTCCGGCCACGGTTTGCCGGACTTGAAAAGCACCTTCCAGATGTCCTTGTGCGTAGAGCCAAAGAGCTCTAGCAGGGTATGGTGCTTGGCCGGGTCAAACTCCCATAGATTGCAAGCTCGGTGTTGACATGGTAGAATCCGGCAAACCAACATCACCTGGACTACATTGACAAGCTTGACCCTCTTGTCTTCCATGTATTGAACGCTCGTCTAGAGCTCTGATAGCTCGTCAGACGAAGCCCAGTTCAGGCCCTTCTTGTGCCAGGACGTAAGTCGTAGGGGGGCACCGGATCTAAACTCCGGAATGGCGGTCCACTCCTTGCCACGCGGCTCGGTGATGTAGAACCACTGCTGCTGCCACTCCTTGACGGAATCATTGAAAGTCCCTGTCGGCCATGTAACATTGTGCATCTTGGTAACCATGCCGCCTCTGCATTCGGCATGCTCGCCACTCACTACCTTGGGCTTTACATTAAAAACCTTTAGCCATAAGCCGAAGTGCGGCGGGACACGGAGAAAGGCCTCGCACACGACTATGAATGTTGAGATGTTGAGGAAGGAATTTGGGGTTAGATCATGGAAATCAATCCCATAATAGTACATGATGTCGCGAACAAATGGGTGGAGGGGAAACCCTAGCCCGCGGACAAAATGAGGGAGAAATACCACTCTCTCGTTGGGTTCCGGAGTGGGGACGATCTGTCCCGCCATCGGAAGACGGTGGCTAATTGTCTTGGCCAGATACCCGCCCCCCGAAAGCTTTTTGATATCCTTCTCCCGGACAGTAGAGGCCATCCACTTGCCTCCTCTCCAGATCCGGACATCTTCGGGAAAGCCTTTTTGGGCGGAGAAGAGAAGCGCTTGGGCACTAGGGCTCGAGCGGAAAGGAATGGATGAGTAGAGAAGGGTGTGGGTGAAATGGAAGGTCCTTATCCCCTTATAAAGGTAGCAAAGATCCTGCACCTCCCCACTTGCCTGCTAAAAACGCTTATTCCTCAAGCACCACGATTGATGGCACGGTTGGGTTACCTGCACCCGTATTAATGAGAATCCCGCAATAGGGGTACACGATCTCTGCTTCGACAAAGACGTGCTGATAAAACCGCCTCGCGATATGTGCGTCGGCTGGTTGTGAAAAACGGTTCGAATAATGATCGGACCGTGGCGTGATGTCATAAAAAGCTATCAGCAGATTAGATTTGTGGAATATTATACTTTCTACGGTGGTATGAGGAATTTATTTTGCAGAGCCGGACACGATCCTTGTGTTCTGAATCTTTTATGGAGTATTCAGAGAAGGAACTCGCCTTGCAATGCCGAAGACAATCTGCGTGCCGGACTTATCGTCATTGAAGCCTGGTTCAGGGGCTACTAAGGGAGTCCTGGATTAAGGGGTCCTCGGACAGCCAGACTATATACTTTGGCCGGACTGTTGGACTTTGAAGATACAAGATTGAAGACTTCGTCCCGTGTCCGGATGGGACTCACCTTTGCGTGGAAGGCAAGCTTGGATATTCTGATATGTTAGATTTCCTTCTCTGTAACCGACTCTGTGTAACCCTAGCCCCCTCCGGTGTCTATATAAACCAGAGGGTTTAGTCCGTAGGACAACAACAATCATAATCATAGGCTAGCTTCTAGGGTTTGGCCTCTACGATCTCATGGTAGATCAACTCTTGTAATACTCATATCATCAAGATCAATCAAGTAGGAAGTAGGGTATTACCTCCATCGAGAGGGCCCGAACCTGGCTAAAACATCGTGTCCCCTGCCTCCTGTTACCATTAGCCTTAGACGCACAGTTCGGGACCCCCTACCCGAGATCCGCCGGTTTTGACACCGACAGTCCTCAACTAAAGGCATCACTTTACAAAACCTCAATGTTGGCTCAACTACTTAACGTGGTTCGAAATGAAGGTAAGAGAAGTTTATCAAGCAAAACCCTAAATATTGTACCTTGGTCTCACGGTGCATAGTGTGCAATAAGTCAACGGAAGGGTGTTCAAACAAGGTCAAACATTGTTCCTCACAGTATGTAATAAGAGGAATTTTATGCTTCAAGGAGTACAAACAAGCCTGCAAATGGAACAAAAGGAATTTAAATATAATATCCGACAAACTTATACATCGCTAAAAGGGACACACAACCTTAATAAGTCAATAACTGATACAAAAATGATTCAAGCTCAAGGATAACACATTTCATGCCTAACATCCACATTCACTATAAAGAACAGACAAGACTCAATAAATGCCCCGCAAATACTCCTAATAAAAGAACAGCAGACAAAGTAACAAAAGTTCGATGGAAGATGGGCAGGTGCAGCACTAGAATTCTGACAAAAGTACAACTGCTAGAAGAAAGTAATCAGGTGACATACTGTAAATCATTACCTCCTTGCATATATTCACATCCAAGAATGCTCTATAAATAAGTTGGGCATGCTCCCCATATACAAGTGAACCATGCATCGAAGATAGCAAAATATAAAATTCAACTTTATAAGGGGAAAATGTCGATTGAAAAGAAAACCATTCTTACTATTGTTCAAACAAGTATAAAGATTAAAGAATGACAATGATGAGGGCTGGACATTTACTTTCTTCTATCTTATCGTTGTGTATAGGCTTGCAAAATAAATAAATATGGTTCTCCATTCATATGTAATGAAACTGGTGTACAACATATTACGCAGCTGGAGAAACAACTCCCATGGATTGGGCAAAACTTTGAACAGTTCAATAATTTTAAAAGATTTTGAACATCAAGAAATGTAATCATGTCCCATTTGTGCCAAAAATACCCCATATAATTTCATGGTATTCTTTCCAATGCTGCATCACTTCTAAAAGGGCAAACACACACAAGCATGAGCAGCAGCACACACACGCGCGCGCACACACACACAGACACACACACACACACACAAGCACACAGTAGAAAAGCATATAATACATAAAGTAGGGTTAGCCGGTTACTCTCATAGGAAATATAGTACATAAAGGAGGGTTAGCCGGTTACTCCCATAGGAACCAAGGGTGTTGCAATCTAACAATGATTAGGGTTGCTGTAACACCCTGGTAGTCAAGCTACAGTAATCACACATTAATGGTGCCGTATCATCACATTTAATTTTTCTAAACCTCACTTTGATCCAAACCCAATTGAAATTCAAATTTAAAGTAAAGTCAAATAATTAAAGTTTTCAAAAGGTAAAATAAAAATGTAGGTTGGGTTGCAAATATTCACTAGATAATTGTAATGTAAGAGTTAACATTTTCCAAAATATATAAGTGCCCCTAAACATCTTTAAACTGACCCATAAGCTTTTTTTTTGGAAATAATCTAAGTTAAATAAATATGTAAAATATTCAAAAATAGTTGAAACTTGTTGGACTAGCCCAAACTATTGTCTAGAATTTATGTGTAGCTTTGCACATTTAACTCAAATCAGTTAGTACCTAAACTAAATACAAAATAGTAGCTAAAGTAGAAAACAGAAAAAGAGAAAAGAAAAAACGCCTAACACCTACTGTGCCACTGGGCCTAATGCCACAGTGCACCGCAGCCCAGTGCGCAATGTACCAGGCCCAACCCACCGCCTTGGCCTTCCCCTACCTCCCGCTGTGCCAGTAGAAGGCCCCGCGTGCCATGGCCTCGTACGCTCCTCGCTCTGCACCGCCGCGAGCGTCCGACCGCGTAACCATGCTCCCTGCACAACCGTGACACCGTAGCACTCTTCGGTGCATCCCCTTGTTGCCCCTAGCTACGTCCTCGTCGAGCTCCGATTTTTGGCCGTCGCCTGACCTCAACGCACCGCTCAACCCCGGCCACCCCCGTGCCTGCGACCACCGCTACTCGACGCGCGCTGTCGTATGCGTTCGAATGCACCAAGCCCCTTGAAGAACCATGCCCCGCAGCCCCGCCTTCGAACTCGCCCGAGCCCTGGCATCCGCCCCGCTCGTTGCCGGCAACGCTGCGGTCCTCCTCCGGCCAAGACACCGCCTCCGTTCAATGCACCACGGTGCGGGCGTTCGAAAGAGCCCACCCGCGCCCCCTTACTTGCACCGTGGTGTGATTCTAGCGAGGTCCGCGCGCCTCCGCCGCGTTTTCGGTCGCCGGCAGTTAACCTTCGCCGCCTGCCGACTGATACGTCTCCAACGTATCTATAATTTTTGATTGCTCCATGCTACTTTATCTACTGTTTTAGGCAATATTGGGCTTTATTATCCACTTTTATATTATTTTTGGGACTACCCTATTAACCGGAGGCCCAGCCCAGATTTGCTGTTTTATGCCTATTTCAGTGTTTCGAGGAAAAGGAATATCAGACGGAGTCAAAACGGAACGAAATCAACTGGAGAAGTTATTTTTGGAAGGAAACCCACCTGATGGACTTGGACCCCACGTCAGAAGATACGGGAGGTGCTCACGAGGGTGGGGGGCGCGCCCTCCCCCCCTGGGCGTGCCCCCCTGCCTCGTGGAGCCCCCGTAGCTCCACCGACGTTCTCCCTGCACCCATATATACCCACGTACCCTAAAACTTCCAGAACAGAAGATAGATCGGGAGTTCCGCCGCCGCAAGCCTCTGTAGCCACCAAAAACCAATCGGGAACCTGTTCCGGCACCCTGCCGGAAGGGGATTCCATCACCGGAGGCCATCTTCATCATCCCGGCGCAATCCATGACGAGGAGGGAGTAGTTCACCCTCGGGGCTGAGGGTATGTACCAGTAGCTATGTGTTTGATCTCTCTCGCTCTCGTGTTCTCTCTCGTGTTCATCTATGGCACGATCTTGATGTATCCCGAGATTTGCTATTGTAGTTGGATCTTATGATGTTTCTCCCCTCTACTCTCTTGTGATGAATTGAGTTTCCCCTTTGGAGTTTTCTTATCGTATTGAGTCTTTATGAGAACACTTGATGTATGTCTTGCCGTGATTATCTCTGGTGACAATGGGATATCATGTGCCACTTGATGTATGTTCTGGTGATCAGCTTGCGGGTTTCGTGACACTTGGGAACCTATGCATAGGGGTTGGCACACGTTCTTGACTCTCCGGTAGAAACTTTGGGGCACTCTTTGAAGTACTTTTATGTTGGTTGGATGAATCTGAGATTGTGTGATGCATATCGTATCATGCCCACGGATACTTGAGGTGACAATGGAGTATCTAGGTGACATTAGGGTTTTGGTTGATTTGTATCTTAAGGTGTTATTCTAGTATGAACTCTTTTATAGATCGATCCGAAAGAATAGCTTTGTGGTGGTTTCGTACCCGACCATAATCTCTACGTTTGTTCTCCGCTATTAGTGGCTTTGGAGTGACTCTTTGTTGCATGTTGAGGGCTTGTCATATGTTCTATCTATGTTATTATTGTTGAGAGAACTTACACTAGCGAAAGTATGAACCCTAGGCCTTGTTTCCTATCATTGCAATACCGTTTACGCTCACTTTTACCACTTGTTACCTTGCTGTTTTTATATTTTCAGATTACAAAAACCTATATCTACTATCTATTTTGCACTTGTATCACCATCTCTTCGCCGAACTAGTGCACCTATACAATTTACCATTGTATTGGGTGTGTTCGGGACACAAGAGACTCTTTGTTATTTGGTTGCAGGGTTGCTTGAGAGAGACCATCTTCATCCTATGCCTCCTACGAATTGATAAACCTTAGATCATCCACTTGAGGGAAATTTGCTACTGTCCTACAAACCTGTGCACTTGCAGGCCCAACAACGTCTACAAGAATAAGTTGTGTAGTAGACATCAAGCTCTTTTCTGGCGCCGTTGCCGGGGAGGCTAGGTAAGTGAAGGTATATCTTTAGATCTTGCAATCAAATCTTTTTGTTTCTTGTTTTAGCACTAGTCTAGTTTATAAAAGAAAATTACAAAAAAATGTAGTTGAGTTTGTCTCATACACTTCACCTTTTTAATATCTTTCGTGAGTATGATGGAAAGGATAATTGTGCTCAAGTTCTTGAAGAAGAAATCTATAGAATGTTTGGTACTAAATTTTTGAATGATGAGCATGATTGCAATGTTGTTAGTATGTATTTCTTGAATATCCATGATGCTAATGATATGCAAAGCCACAAGCTTGGGGAAGCTATGTTTGATGGAGATGATATTTTTTGTCCCCCAAGCTTTGATGAGCAAATTTACTATGATGAAAGCATGCCTCCTATTTATGATGATTATTGTGATGATACGTATGCTATAAAGAAGAAGTTTGCTTATGTGGAGAGTAGAAAATTTTCTATGCTTGTAGATCATGAAAAGAATGCTTTAGGTGCTGGTTATATTTTTGAATTCATTCATGATGCTACTGAAAATTATTATGAGGGAGGAACATATGCTTGTAGGAATTGCAATAATGTCAAGTTTCCTCTCTATGTGCTTAAGGTTTGAAAGTTATGCTTGTTGTGCCATCCTATGCTAGTTGATTATTGTTCCCATAAGTTGTTTTCTCACAAAATCCCTATGCATAGGAAGTGGGTTAGACTTAAATGTGCTATTCATATGCTTCATGATGCTCTCGTTATGTTTCAATTCTTATCTTTTATTGAGCATCATTGCCATTATCATGCCTAGCTAAAAGGCATTAAAGAAAAGCGCTTGTTGGGAGACAACCCAATATTTATCCTTACTGTTTTTGTGTGTCCACATAATTATGCTACTGTAGTAATCATGTTTTATAGCTTTTGTTTCAATAAAGTGCCAAGTAGAACCTTTGGGAAGACTTGGGTGAAGTTTATATGATCTTGCTGTGAAAAACAGAAACTTTAGCCCTCACGAGATTAGCTGTCATTTTTTACTGGAGAGTGATTTTAGGTTGATTATTTTTGCAGATGATTAATAGACAAATTACTCAGGTCCAGCAATTTATTTCATAATTTTTGGGGTTCCAGAAGTATACGTTTTATACAGATTACTACAGACTGTTCTGTTTTTGACAGATTCTGTTTTCTATGTGTTGTTTGCTTATTTTGATGAATCTATGAGTAGTATCGGAGGGTATGAACCATAGATAAGTTGGAGTATAGTAGATATTACACCAATATGAATTTAGAATGAGTTCATTACAGTACCTAAGTGGTGGTTTTGTTTTCTTATACTAACGGAGCTTACGAGTTTTGTTTTGAGTTTTGTGTGGTTGAAGTTTTCAAGTTTTGGGTAAATATTCGATGGATTATGGAATAAGGAGTGGAAAGAGCCTAAGCATGGGGATGCCCAAGGAACCCCAAGGTAATATTCAAGGACAACCAAGCAACTAAGCTTGGGGATGCCCCGGAAGGCATCCCCTCTTTCGTCTTCGTTCATCGGTAACTTTACTTGGAGCTATATTTTTATTCACCACATGATATGTGTTTTGCTTGGAGCGTCAATTTTTTTGATTAGTTTTTGCTTGATGTTAGTTATAATAATGTTTTGCATCTTTAGTGTCAATAAAGAAGTCAAGGATAGCCTTTGCCATGCTTATTTTGCTAGTATACATGTTGCTGTTTGAAAACAGAAAGTTTACCGCTGTTTCAAAAATTCCCTAGAAAAGTCAGAGAGTGGTATAATGTTGAATATTTTTGCATATTGAGCTCTGATAAATTTATTACAGTGGGAATTTTAGTTCATAATTTTTGGAGTCAGGGAAGTATTGATACTCTTGCATTCTTTACAGACTGTACTGTTTTGACAGATTGCTGTTATGTTTGCATTGTTTGCATATGTTTGCTTGCTTAATGATTCTATTTGAGGATAGGAGTATTAAATATGCAGAGGCATTTAGTATTAAATGTTGAATAATATTTTTAGTGATTTGTTACAGTAGAATATGATAAGGTTTTGCATTGGTTTATACTAACCTATCTCACAAGTTCTTGTTGAGTTTGTTGTGAATGAAGCGTTTGATAAAAAGAGAAACCATGATATGAGAGGAATTAAGGAGACACAAAAGTTCAAACTTGGGGATGCCCAAGGCACCCCAAGATAATATTTCAAGAATTATCAAGCATCTAAGCTTGGGGATGCCCCGGTAGGCATCCCACCTTTCTTCTTCAACAACTATCGGTTAGTATCGGTTGAGCCTAAGTTTTTGCTTCTTCACATGAGTTGTGCTATCCTTGCATTGTAGTTTTCTTTTGCTTTGCTTGCTGTTTGAATGAAGTATCAAGATCTGAAATCCTTTAATGAGAAAAAGCCTTACATGAATTGGAATTTGTTAGAATACTCTATGTGCTTCACTTATATCTTTTGAGCTTGATAGTTTTTGCTCTAGTGCTTCACTTATATCTTTTAGAGCACGGTGGTGGATTTGTTTTAAAGAAACCTGATCTCTCATGCTTCACTTAGATTATTTTGAAAGTCTTTAATAGCATGGTAATTTGCTTAATGTTAATATACTTGGTATTCAAGATATGTGAAACTTTCTTTTGAGTGCGTTGAATACTAAGATAAGTTTGATGCTTGATAATTGTTTTGAGATATGGAGGTGATAGTATCAAAGTCATGCTAGTTGGGTGATTATGAATTTGAGAAATACTTGTGTTGAAGTTTGCAAGTCCCCTAGCATGCACGTATGGTTAAAGTTGTGTAAGAAATTTGAAATATGAAGTGTACCTGACTTGTGAATCCTTATGAGTGGCGGTCGGGGACGAGCGATGGTCTTTTCCTACCAATCTATCCCCCTAGGAGCATGCGCGTAGTACTTGAATTTTTGATGACTTCTAAATTTTGGCAATAAGTATATGAGTTCTTTTGACTAATGTTGAGTCCATGGATTATACGCACTCTCACCTTTCCGCCTTTGCTAGCCTCTTCGGTACCGTGCATTGCCCTTTCTCACCTTGAGAGTTAGTGCAAACTTCGCCGGTGCATCCAAACCCCGTGATACAATACGCTCTATCACCCATAAGCCTCCTTATATCTTCCTCAAAACAGCCACCATACCTACCTATCATGGCATTTCCATAGCCATTCTGAGATATATTGCCATGCAACTTCCATCATCATCATGACATACATTACTTTTGTCATATTGCCATTGCATGATCATGTAGTTGACATCGTATTTGTGGCAAAGCCACCATGCATTATTTTTCATATGTGTCCCTCTTG
This sequence comes from Triticum dicoccoides, assembly GCF_002162155.2. NCBI lineage: Eukaryota > Viridiplantae > Streptophyta > Magnoliopsida > Poales > Poaceae > Triticum > Triticum dicoccoides. The sequence continues at coordinate 203,720,340 of NC_041385.1, forward strand.
ATTCATTGCACCATCCCGGTACACCGCCGGAGGCATTCATATAGAGTCATATCTTGTTCTAGTTTCGAGTTGTAATTCATATGTTGTAATCAATGAAAGTGTGATGATCATCATTATTAGAGCATTGCCAAAAGAAAGAGAAAGGCCAAAAAAAAGGCCCAAAAAAAGAGAAAATAATAAAAAAACGCCAAAAGAAAAAAGAAAGGCCCAAAAAAAATAAAAATAAAATAAAAAGGGCAATGCTACTATCTCTTTTTCCACACTTGTGCTTCAAAGTAGCACCTTGTTCTTCATGTAGTGAGTCTCATATATCGTGCTTCAAAGTAGCACCTTGTTCCTCATGTAGTGAGTCTCATAAGTAGTCCTTTTCATACTAGTGGGAATTTTTCATTATAGAACTTGGCTTGTATATTCCTACGATGGGCTTCCTCAAATGCCCTAGGTCTTCGTGAGCAAGCGAGTCGGATGCACACCCACTAGTTTTATTTTGTTGAGCATTCATAGCTCTAGTGCATCCGTTGCATGGCAATCCCTACTCACTCACATCAATATCTGTTGATGGTCATCTCCATAGCCCGTTGATACGCCTAGTTGATGTGAGACTTTCTCTTTTTTTGTCTTCTCCACACAATCCCCATCATCTGTAGCGACCCGACCTCAGACGGTCAAGTCTCTGTGCTTACGTGTCATCCCTGGATCGGTATGCTGACACACACAATACTCGAGGATTTATAACAGAGGTAAATCACATGTATAAAGTAACGTAAATACTATTACCTCAATCCAAATATATAGCGGAAGCAACAAGGTTGTGGATTCCCATCAACACCAACGGCAAGGTTGAGTATAGGAAATCGTAACCCTAACGTATCACTTATTCGTCGTCTGAAAATCTGCAACATGAAACGTTGCAGCCCGAAAACGGGTCAGCACATGGAATATGCTGGCAATGTAACACATAGAGAGTAATGAAAGAATAAGCTATACTACATGCATATTTGGCTGGTGGAAAGCTCTATGGTTACAGTTTTGCGTAAAGCCAATTTTTCCCTACTACAAAGGAATAAATTTATTTAACTATCATGGTGGTTGTTAAACATTGAGAATGGTTGACAGCATCCTCAATCCCAATTAAAAAGTACTCATTAAAAACCCATCAATATTAAATTAGAGTAACATGTTGAGATACAAATGATATTTCAAGTACTAGATACTCAAGATGTCCATACCCGGGGACACGGCTAATCATGATTAGTTTGTACACTCTGCAGAGGTTTGCGCACTTTTCCCCACAAGACTCGATCGCCTCCGTTTGGTTTCTCGCACTTCATGGTGTTTGAGAAACGGATGACCGAGACATAGTCTTTCAGAAGCGCTAGCACCTTACGATGGGTAGACCGGTACACCTACATCCCCTACATCTGCTAGTCCACCACTATAAGAGTTCGCACAACTTAGTCAACTATGCCAGAGCCCATAATGGCTTGTGGCTGCACACGTAAGTTACTAGTATGAATTATCTTATGATCCCTTTGAGCCTGGGTGGCGGTCCATAGGAAAATCACATGGTACCCCCGGGATTTCCAAAAAAACAGGCAAGTCCTGGTAACCCCAGGTGCCTCAATCCACCCAGATGTGTATTTGAGTTGCCACCTTAGATAAACCATTAATTAAAGATCTCACATCTGTCATGGATATTCACTCACCCAATCCACGTCTACTAGCATAGCATGGCATAATAAGCAAACGTAGAAGTAACTCCCAAAGGTTTCATAAGTACAATAGGTAATAGGTACTACCTCAATCTACTTCCCATCCCACAATTTAATTAGATCCTAATCATGCAATGTGTGAGGATTGATCTAATGCATAAAAACTAGGTAGTAGAAAAGGTATGATCAAGTGTTACTTGCCTGCAATGTTGATGAAGATGATTCGCACTCAACTCCTGATAGTTCTATTCGTCACACTACGGTCAATCTATCGTGATCAAGCAATAGTAACCACACATAAGCAATCACTCAAAAGATCGGAAAGAACGAATAGTACGATTCGGAAAACATCAAACCAAACAAATAACTCTTGCAGCATAAAACAATTTCTAACAGTACCAAAACTATGTGTATTTGGCCTTATCAGAAAGTTTAGTTCAAGAGCTTCGATTTGCAAAAAGAATCAACTCAAACGGAGTTTTAAAACTCAAGCTATGATCAAACGAAGTTCAAATTCAAATCTGATCTAATTCAAATTTTAAACTTTCAAAAACATGTTCAAGTTGTTTTACTGGATAGAGGAGATCATAAAAAAGAGGTGGGCGTTGGTTTCGTTGAATTTGGATAAACGAATAAAAAGTAATGATCGTTTTAAGATTAGGGACTAATCTGTGAATAAAATATTCACGGATGGGTCCCTGGCCGAAAATAACAGAAAAAGAAAAAAAAGGCTAAAAAGCGAACGTTCGTTTTTCTGACCTAAACAGCGAACGTTCTCTAAATAAAAACAAAACGCTTCGGGGAAAAAGGACTAAAGCGATCTGGATCGTTGGATCCAGATCCAACGGCGAGGGAAGGGGCGGCGGTTACCACGGCGCTGTGAGTTGCCGGCGACGGAGAAAACGGCGGCGACGGCGCCGGCTGTGCACCGGGAGGTGGCTCCGGTGGTCGAGGGGGCAGCGGAGCAGTCGGGGAGGTGCGGCGCGGAGAGGCCGAGTCGATGGTGGCGCCGGCGGAGGGCGGCGGCGGCGGTGGTGTGCGGGGCAGGCGGACGGAGCTGCGGCGGCGGTGGCAAGATCCGGCGGCGGCGGGATCTGTGGCGGCGGCGCGAGCAGAGAGAGAGGGCCCGGGGCGGCGCCCTTTATAGGAGGAGGGGAGGCGCTGACGTGGGGAAGGGGGCAGGGCAAGGCAGCGGTGGTGTCCGGCTGGGGCACGGACGCCGAGGCGGTGGCGGCGCGACGCGGGCTGGGCCGCGACCTGGCTGGCTAGCTGGGCCGGTCCAGTCGGGGAGGGAACATTTTTTTTAAACATTTATCCGCACAAACCAAAATAAAACAAAATAAACAGAATTATTATATAGGCATATAATATATCAAAATTTGCAGAAAAAGATTTTCCTACGAGATGAACATTATTCTAGTTTCAAATAAAATACACAAAAATTCAAATAATTCAAAGAGTGCTACTGGTCTAATAAAATCCAATAAAAATCATTTTAAAAATACCAAAATTAATTCAAATTTATTTCTCTCCAATTTTCTAATGTAGGGAATCATGTTACCCTATTTTCCATATATTTTATTTTTGGAGAAAAATAATTTGAATAAAACTCAAATAACTCCAAATTGAAAATAAATTCAAAAGAACTTTGAATTTAATTCTTTGAAACTCCCAACTCATATTTCATATGTTTTGAAGAAGTCATTTTATCTTCGCTCGTGAAAATCATTGAGTTGCATAAAGTTCCTGGGTTGGAAATATTTTCCAAATGAAATTCAAATATTTTTCAACACCCATTGTCATTTAAATAAATGGAAGAAGTCATGTCATCTTCTCTCCGGGGTTTTGTGATGAAAAGAATTTGAATTCACGGAGATCATAAAAGCAAAAATGAAAGTTTGTGAAAGTCCTTTTATTCTCTCTCATTTAACTTTCAAAAAGTTTCGAATTTCACTCAATCAATCACACAACAATCAAACAAACAATCACTCTATCTATTTATAATAACATTCCAAAATTTAGAATTTTGGGTTGTTACAAACCTACCACCCTTAAAATGAATCTCGTCCTCGAGATTCGGAGAGGCTAGCAAGAAATAGGTTAGGGTTGGGGGTCTTCAAAATCCAACGTTCGTCTCCGGGGTCTCGGGTGTACCACCCTTAGAAACATTGATACAGTTCCATCAAAACTCATATACTCCATCCTTAATCCTGACAGTGTCGATCTTCTCAGATCCATCTGAAAAATTTCCTTCTCTAGGATCTTTCGGTAGTGGCATAACCTTTTTCTCAATTCTTTTATCCATTTCCTCCTGGTAAGGTTATTCCGAGATTGGGTCTTCTTAGCTGACGGGTCTGGCGCCAATACTAAACAACTATCGATATCTCATGGTGGTCAACAATTTATGGTTTCTCCTGCAGAAAACGGGTATGGGCTGAACCTCACCGTATAACCTACGGTTGGCAACAACTGCCATACAAGGGAAAAATACTTATACCATTCTAAGGTTTAAACAAGGTTTTGATCGTCGTCACTCTACTATAGGTAAGTCTCTCAGATTTACCATCCCATATAGCAAGGCGAATAATAAGAGTAAGTCGGTATGGTGATCAATCCATCCCGCACCCAAATCATTATCTTGTATATGGTTTAGCGAATCTCGCATTCTGACACTCGGTCATCCTCACAAGCATTGCGGAATTTCTCTTGTCGACGAACCAAGTTCGGATAAATCCATTGATTCTGCAAGCCAAACAAACATCAATCGTTCCTTCACAACTCTCAGGTTTTGCGTTGCTCCTATAAAATCGTCGGTTGATAAAGTCGTAACTTCTTCTAGGGTTTTCCTTCAGCAAGAGTGTGCTTGCTTCTTGGCAGGTCCTGGGGCCTGTGGGTTATGGCCCATCTCATCACTTGTAAACCTTGAACTCATCATCGCGGGCAACTGTTCGTTATTCCAACATTCAATTTCTTAGTATTCTTAAATCCATTCAATTGTACCTTCTTCCTTCCTTCTATTAGTACCAAACTAAGACGTGATTACTTAGACTCATCATGGAATTCCCATTGATCCATATTTCCAACATCATACCTCCTTTATATCCAATAGTAATTCATCTCTTCATCCTCGTGGGATATCCCACATACCGAGATAAAAACTTATACTTATGAAGTCCATACTCCACTTCGTGGAACATCATTATCCTTTCCAGGGTCAAATCTCCTCACAGGGTAATATTGGTCATCTCTGCATGTCACTTCTTCAACTGGGAAACGTGAAACACATCATGAACTCTTGACAGTGCTTCGGGTGACTCCAACTTGTTGGCCAGTTCTCCCATACGCTCCAAACTCGGTATGGTCCTACAAATCTCGGGGCTAACTTTCCCTTAACTCCAAATCGTTTAACTCCTCGCAGAGGGGACACATGAAGACATGCTCTGTCTCCAATTTCATAGACTACCTCTTGTGTTTTTTTTTGAGTCTGCATAACTCTTCTGCCTGGACTGAGCTACCTTCAGTCTATCTCAAAGCAACTTAACATTCTTTTTCTGAATCCTTGATCACATTTGATCCAAACAACTAACGGTCTCCAACTTCATCCCACATCAATGGTGTCTGGCTCCTTCTCCATACAAAGCTTTAAAAGGGGACATCTTCAAACTAGCTTGGTAACTGTTGTTGTATGAGAACTCCGTGTAAGGTAGATTATCATCCCTACTAGATCCATAATATAGCACACACGATCTCAACATGTCCTCCAGAATCTGATTGACTCTCTCGATTTATCCATCTGTCTGCGGAAGAAAGGCTGTACTGAACTCTAGCCTAGTACCCAAAGTGTGGTGCAGCTGATTCCAAAACTTTGAGGTAAACCGTGTTCCTCTATCGATGGTCCTCGGAACTCCATGCAGACATACATCCTGGTCAAATATATCTTGGCCAACTTCGCACTTGTATAGGTGGTTTTCACTGGGATAAAGTGAGCCACTTTGGTCAAGCAAATCAACTACTACACAGATAGAATCATATCCAGTTCGGGTTCTGGGAAATCCCGTAATGAAATCCATGCAAGCTTATCCCCACTTCCATTCGGGTAGCGACATAGGCTGTAGTAATCCTGTTGGCTTCTGATGCTCTACTTTTACTCTCTGGCATACATCACCTACGACTACATATTCCGTAATATCCTTCTTCATACCAGTCCACCAGAAACACTCCTTCAAAATCCAAATACATCTTGGTGTTTCCAGGGCGAATCGAGTATGGTGAGTCATAAGCCTCTTCAAGTATTTACTTCCTAATCTTTGCATTATTGGGAACATATACACGGTCCTCGAACCATAAGGTGTCGTGCTCATCCTTACAAAAACCTTTGGCCTTTCCTTTGCTCATCCTCTCTTTTATCTCAGCAATCTCTTTGTCATACTTCTAAGCTTCACGAGTCTTTCCCAACAATGTAGACTGAACTTCCATTGCTGCAACAAAACCTTTGGGAACAATCTCCAACCGAAGTTCCCTGAGATCCTCTGCTAACTTCCTTGGTAATCCTCCGCTTATGAGGGTATTCGTCCTTGTTTTGTTTATGGTTGTGTCATATTTCTCCACAAAGCTTGTTTGCACAAGGTTTCTTCATATCCTTTCCATAAGGCTTCAACTTCTGAGACACAAGCCGAGACTTTAGCAGAGTCAACTTAAATTCTTTCCAAGTGGTTACTCTTTGCCATCCATTGATGGTTTGGTACATCCCCCACCAAGTAGTAGCAACTCTTACGAAGCATTGAAGAGCATGCTGGGCCATTTCCTTTCTGGCTATAGGGTCACTCTCCATATGATCCTCCATGTTCTGAATCCATTGGTCCATCTCCAATTACTCATCGGTCCAGAAAATATGAGCTCATCTCCATTCATCCTCTATTGGGTCCATGGGTTTGGGGTGGGATAAGAGAGATCGAGAGGGATGCACACAATACAAACAATAGTTTTGAAAAGGCAGATTTTATTGTGGCTGTCGGAAAAACAACAAACAAATGACAGCTAACAATCGTCACATCTAACATAAGTATAACAGGGGTTTGGTCTTCTAATGGTCTATAGATCTCAACGTCATCAAACTCTTCAAGTCTTGTTTCATGTCTCCGATGGCTTCTTCTGATCATGCTTGTCCTTCTCAAGTTCTTTCGCCAGATCATCTCTGTTGTCGTAAAGTCTATCATGGCGTCCTTCAATATTCTGGGGTTGCATTTTCAGACTTCTAGGTTTCAACATCCTTGGCATGTACCATGGTCTAGTTCCTGATGAATCTCCGGTTTCTCGTGGTTCTGCTCCTCCAGCTTGGCTACTCTCATCTTCAGGGTCCTGCATTCTTCATGAATGCTCCTTGTCAAATATGACTTCCTAAAGTCCATCTTAAAATCCTTGATGTAATACTCCAGATCCTGGCGATACACCAGCTAAGGTTAAGACTTCACCTTGCTGATAGGTGCTCCATCAGCCTTATACCATCAAATCTTTCCATGCATATGCATGCTTAACTTAGCACGGTAATAATGGCATAAGAGAGCGATAACACCTTGGATAGCGTGCTTCTGCTCTTGTCATTTCCATGAGCTATCATTCCATAGTTGATATCTCTTGCCTGAGGGGTTTCTTGACAATAACTTTGAGTTTTTAACTCTCCATGCTCCGGTCTTTCTCCGATACACCTTGATCTCGGGTATTGACAACTTCCATGGTCTATCAAGTTCCATAAGTGTAGCCTTCCTTGGTCATACCAATTCTGGAAATTCTTCAGGGCCTTCAAATGCTCATAGTCTTCAGAGTCTTCAACCGTTGTAGTTTCCATTATCCAAATGCACGGTAAAATCCTCTTCATTCCGAATGGTCTTAGTTGTCCGATATCTTGCACGCCTTGGAGTAGTCTCATCAGTTGAATCTTCGAGTGGTCAAAAGGGGAAAAGGGGTATAGTCTCACTAAAGGGAATATTTGAATAAGCTCAAAAGAGAAGAGAGGTAAAAGATTCTTTTGAAAAGAAAGTTGTAGAGAAAATCTTTCCTATTGGCTTGCCAGTTTCTAGGGTCACGTCCTACAGTCAACATGTGCTCTGATACCATCTTGTAGCGACCCGACCTCAGACGGTCAAGTCTCTGTGCTTACGTGTCATCCCTGGATCGGTATGCTGACACACACAGTACTCGAGGATTTATAACAGAGGTAAATGACATGTATAAAGTAACGTAAATGCTATTACCTCAATCCAAATATATAACGGAAGCAACAAGGTTGTGGATTCCCATCAACACCAATGGTAAGGTTGAGTATAGGAAATCGTAACCCTAACGTATCACTTACTCGTCGTCTGAAAAATCTGCAACATGAAACGTTGCAGCCCAAAAATGGGTCAGCACATGGAATATGCTAGCAATGTAACACATAGAGAGTAATGAAAGAATAAGCTATACTACATGCATATTTGGCTGGTGGAAAGCTCTACGGTTACAGTTTTGCATAAAGCCAATTTTCCCTATTGCAAAGGAATAAATTTATTTAACTATCATGGTGGTTGTTAAACATTGAGAATGGTTGACTGCATCCTCAATTCCAATTAAAAAGTACTCATTAACAAACCCATCAATATTAAATTAGAGTAACATGTTGAGATACAAATGATATTTCAAGTACTAGATACTCAAGATGTCCATAACCGGGGACACAGCTAATCATGATTAGTTTGTACACTCTGCAGAGGTTTGCACACTTTTCCCCACAAGACTCGATCGCCTCCGTTTGGTTTCTCGCACTTCATGGTGTTTGACAAACGGATGACCGAGACATAGTCTTTCAGAAGCGCTAGCACCTTACGATGGGTAGACCGGTACACCTACATCCCCTACATCTGCTAGTCCACCACTATAAGAGTTCGCACAACTTAGTCAACTATGCCAGAGCCCATAATGGCTTGTGGCTGCACACGTAAGTTACTAGTATGAATTATCTTATGATCCCTTTGAGCCTGGGTGGCGGTCCATAGGAAAATCACACGGTACCCGCGGGATTTCCAAAAAAACAGGCAAGTCTTGGTAACCCCAGGTGCGTCAATCCACCCAGATGTGTATTTAAGTTGCCACCTTAGATAAACCATTAATTAAAGATCTCACATCTGTCATGGATATTCACTCACCCAATCCACGTCTACTAGCATAGCATGGCATAATAAGCAAACGTAGAAGTAACTCCCAAAGGTTTCATAAGTACAATAGGTAATAGGTACTACCTCAATCTACTTCCCATCCCACAATTTAATTAGATCCTAATCATGGAATGTGTGAGGATTGATCTAATGCATAAAAACTGGGTAGTAGAAAAGGTATGATCAAGTGTTACTTGCCTGCAATGTTGATGAAGATGATTCACACTCAACTCCTGATAGTTCTATTCGTCACACTCCGGTCAATCTATCGTGATCAAGCAATAGTAACCACACATAAGCAATCACTCAAAAGATAGGAAAGAACGAAGAGTACGATTCGTAAAACATCAAAACCAAACAAATGACTCTTGCAGCATAAAACAATTTCTAACAGTACCAAAACTATGTGTATTTGGCCTTATCAGAAAGTTTAGTTCAAGAGCTTCGATTTGCAAAAAGAATCAACTCAAACGGAGTTTTAAAACTCAAGCTATGATCAAACGAAGTTCAAATTCAAATCTGATCTAATTCAAATTTTAAACTTTCAAAAACATGTTCAAGTTGTTTTACTGGATAGAGGAGATCATAACGAAGAGGTGGGCATTGGTTTCGTTGAATTTGGATAAACGAATAAAAAGTAATGATCGTTTTAAGATTAGGGACTAATCTGTGAATAAAATATTCACGGATGGGTCCCTGGCCGAAAATAACAGAAAAAGAAAAAAAGGCTAAAAACCGAACGTTCGTTTTTCTGACCTAAACAGCGAACGTTCTCTAAATAAAAACAAAACGCTTCGGGGAAAAAAAGACTAAAGCGATCTGGATCGTTGGATCCAGATCCAACGGCGAGGGAAGGGGCGGCGGTTACCACGGCGCTGTGAGTTGCCGTCGACGGAGAAAACGGCGGCGACGGCGCCGGCTGTGCACCGGGAGGTGGCTCCGGTGGTCGAGGGGGCAGCGGAGCAGTCGGGGAGGTGCGGCGCGGAGAGGCCGAGTCGATGGTGGCACCGGCGGAGGTCGGCGGCGGCGGTGGTGTGCGGGGCAGGCGGGCAGAGCTGCGGCGGCGGTGGCAAGATCCGGCGGCGGCGGGATCTGTGGCGGCGGCGCGAGTAGAGAGAGAGGGCCCGGGGCGGCGCCCTTTATAGGAGGAGGGGAGGCGCTGACGTGGGGAAGGAGGCAGGGCAAGGCGGCGGCGGTGTCCGGCTGGGGCACGGACGCCGAGGCGGTGGTGGCGCGACGCGGGCTGGGCCGCGACCTGGCTGGCTAGCTGGGCCGGTCCAGTCGGGGAGGGATCATTTTTTTTAAACATTTATCCGCACAAACCAAAATAAAACAAAATAAACAGAATTATTATATAGGCATATAATATATCAAAATTTGCAGAAAAAGATTTTCCTACGAGATGAACATTATTCTAGTTTCAAATAAAATACACAAAAATTCAGATAATTCAAAGAGTGCTACTGGTCTAATAAAATCCAATAAAAATCATTTTAAAAATACCAAAATTAATTCAAATTTATTTCTCTCCAATTTTCTGATGTAGGGAATCATGTTACCCTATTTTCCATATATTTTATTTTTGGAGAAAAATAATTTGAATAAAACTCAAATAACTCCAAATTGAAAATAAATTCAAAAGAACTTTGAATTTAATTCTTTGAAACTCCCAACTCATATTTCATATGTTTTGAAGAAGTCATTTTATCTTCGCTCGTGAAAATCATTGAGTTGCATAAAGTTCCTGGGTTGGAAATATTTTCCAAATGAAATTCAAATATTTTTCAACACCCCTTGTCATTTAAATAAATGGAAGAAGTCATGTCATCTTCTCTCTAGGGTTTTGTGATGAAAAGAATTTGAATTCACGGAGATCATAAAAGCAAAAATGAAAGTTTGGGAAAGTCCTTTTATTCCCTCTCATTTAACTTTCAAAAAGTTTCGAATTTCACTCAATCAATCACACAACAATCAAACAAACAATCACTCTATCTATTTATAATAACATTCCAAAATTTAGAATTTTGGGATGTTACATCATCATATTCTATTCCACCCATAGTGCTATATCCATGGCTCACGCTCATGTATTGCGTGAAGGTTGAAAAAGTTTGAGATTATTTAAGTATGAAACAATTGCTTGGCTTGTCATCGGGGGTATAGAAGTTGGGAACATCTATGTGTGACGAAAATGAAGCATAGCCTAACTATATGATTTTGTAGGGATGAACTTTCTTTTGCCATGTTATTTTGAGAAGACATGATTGCTTTGATTAGTATGCTTGAAGTATTATTATTTTTGTGTCAATATGAACTTTTGTCTTGAATCTTTCAGATCTGAATATTCATATCACAATTAAGAAGATTTACATTGAAATTATGCCAAAGTATCACTCCACATCCAAAATTCTTTTTTATCATTTACCTACTCGAGGACGAGCAGGAATTAAGCTTGGGGATGCTTGATACGTCTCCAACGTATCTATAATTTTTTATTGCTCCATGCTACTTTATCTACTGTTTTAGGCAATATTGGGCTTTATTATCCACTTTTATATTATTTTTGGGACTAACCTATTAACCGGAGGCCCAGCCCAGATTTGCTGTTTTATGCCTATTTCAGTGTTTCGAGGAAAAGGAATATCAGACGGAGTCAAAACGGAACGAAATCAACTAGAGAAGTTATTTTTGGAAGGAAACCCACCTGATGGACTTGGACCCCATGTCAGAAGATACGGGAGGTGCTCACGAGGGTGGGGGGTGCGCCCTCCCCCCTGGGCGTGCCCCCCTACCTTGTGGGGCCCCCGTAGCTCCACCGACGTTCTCCCTACACCCATATATACCTACGTACCCTAAAACTTCCAGAACAGAAGATAGATCGGGAGTTCCGCCGCTGCAAGCCTCTGTAGCCACCAAAAACCAATCGGGACCTTGTTCCGTCACCATGCCGGAAGGGGATCCCATCACCGAAGGCCATCTTCATCATCCCGGCGCTATCCATGACGAGGAGGGAGTAGTTCACCCTCGGGGCTGAGGGTATGTACCAGTAGCTATGTGTTTGATCTCTCTCTCTCATGTTCTCTCTCGTGTTCATCTATGGCACGATCTTGATGTATCCCGAGCTTTGCTATTGTAGTTGGATCTTATGATGTTTCTCCCCCTCTACTCTCTTGTGATGAATTGAGTTTCCCCTTTGGAGTTTTCTTATCGGATTGAGTCTTTATGAGAACACTTGATGTATGTCTTGCCGTGATTATCTGTGGTGACAATGGGATATCATGTGCCACTTGATGTATGCTTTGGTGATCAACTTGCGGGTTTCGTGACACTTGGGAACCTATGCATAGGGATTGGCACACATTCTTGACTCTCCGGTAGAAACTTTGGGGCACTCTTTGAAGTACTTTTATGTTGGTTGGATGAATCTGAGATTGTGTGATGCATATCGTATAATCATGCCCACGGATACTTGAGGTGACAATGGAGTATCTAGGTTACATTAGGGTTTTGGTTGATTTGTATCTTAAGGTGTTATTCTAGTACGAACTCTTTTATAGATCGATCCAAAAGAATAGCTTTATGGTGGTTTTGTACCCGACCATAATCTCTACGTTTGTTCTCTGCTATTAGTGGCTTTGGAGTGACTCTTTGTTTGCATGTTGAGGGCTTGTCATATGTTGTATCTATGTTATTATTGTTGAGAGAACTTACACTAGCGAAAGTATGAACCCTAGGCCTTGTTTCCTATCATTGCAATACCGTTTATGCTCACTTTTACCACTTGTTACCTTGCTGTTTTTATATTTTCAGATTACAAAAACTTATATCTACTATCTATTTTGCACTTGTATCACCATCTCTTCGCCGAACTAGTGCACCTATACAATTTACCATTGTATTGGGTGTGTTGGGGACACAAGAGACTCTTTGTTATTTGGTTGCAGGGTTGCTTGAGAGAGACCATCTTCATCCTACGCCTCCTATGGATTGATAAACCTTAGGTCATCCACTTGAGGGAAATTTGCTACTGTCCTACAAACCTGTGCACTTGCAGGCCCAACAACGTCTACAAGAAGAAGGTTGTGTAGTAGACATCACCGACGTGGCCTGCCGCTGGGGCCCATCTCGGTCACTGCCTAGTGGCCCCAGGGGCCCGGCTGGCCTAGTTGACCGTGGTCAACTTGCTAACTGGGCCGGTCCTAGCAGCTGATCAGTGGACCCCACCCTAGTGGGCCCAATTACTTAACTAGCTAAAATTAGATTAGTTTGAACCCTGAGTAGTCCACTGTGTATGACAGGTGGGACCCAGCCGTTAGGTTTGACCTGAACCGGCTGGGTTGACTGCTGATGTCATGATGACGTTAGGCTGATGCAATAAATTTATTTGTCAAATTAAAATAATTTTAGGAAATGAACTAAAACTTTGAAAATTAATGTAAAATAAACCATAACTCGGAAGAAAATACTTTGTACATGAAAGTTGCTCAGAACGACGAGGTGAATCCGAATACGTGATCCGTTCGTTCACCACATGTCCCTAGCATAAAGAACGTGCAACAATCCACCTCTGGTTCGTCTATCCCAAAACGACAAACACCAGGAATATTTTCCCGGATGTTTTCCCCCTTCGCCGGTATCACCTACTACCACGTTAGGGCACACCTAGCACCTCTCATTGTAATGTCATGCATCGTCATGCTTATGTTTGCATTATATTTATTGTTTCTTGCCCCTGTTCTCTCCGGTAGACTATGAGGCTGATGGCGTTGATGCCCCGATCGACTACAGTGTTGACGACCCCTCATTGCCAGAGCAACCAGGCACCCCCCCCCCCCCCTTGATCACCCGATATCACCTATTCATTCTACTGTTTGCATTAGAGTAGTGTAGCATGTTACTGCTTTCGTTAATCC
>NC_041385.1:203734808-203857974 GCF_002162155.2 Triticum dicoccoides
TAGGGCACACCTAGCACCTCTCATTGTAATGTCATGCATCGTCATGCTTATGTTTGCATTATATTTATTGTTTCTTGCCCCTGTTCTCTCCGGTAGACTATGAGGCTGATGGCGTTGATGCCCCGATCGACTACAGTGTTGACGACCCCTCATTGCCAGAGCAACCAGGCAACCCCCCCCCCCCCTTGATCACCCGATATCACCTATTCATTCTACTGTTTGCATTAGAGTAGTGTAGCATGTTACTGCTTTCGTTAATCCTATTCTGTTGCATAGCCTGTCATTGTTGCTACAATTGTTGATTCCTTACGTGCAATCCTAAATGCTTAGTATAGGATGCTAGTTTATCATCAATGGACCTACATTCTTGTCTGTCTGCCATGCTATACTATCGGGCCATGATCACTCGAGAGGTGATCATGGATATATAGTATGCTATGCATACATACTATTCAGATGGTGACTAAAGTCGGGTCGGCTCGTCGAGTACTCGCGAGTGATTCACAGATTGGGGGATGAAAGGACATTTGTCCCGACGGCCCTCTGAGTGGATCTTTGTGGCGGAGCGACAGGGTAGGTTGAGACCACCTAGGTGAGAGGTGGACCTGGTCCCTGGTCGGCGTCCGCGGTTACTTCACAATAACACGTTTAACGAGATCTTGGTATTTGATCTGAGTGTGGCCACTGGCCTATATGCACTAACCAATTACACGGGAACCATTATGGGCACTTGACGTCGTGGTATCAGCCGAAGCCTTCTTGACGTCAACGACTGAGCGGCGTGCGCCGGGTTGGACCACATAACACAACTTCCTTTGTAATGGATGTTTCTAGGTCTGCTCATCGGCTGCCCTCGCAACATGCAGGTGTGTAATGGGCGATGGGCCCAGACCCCTACGCGCATAGGATTTAGACCGGCGTGCTGACCTCTATGTTGATCCTAGGTAGGGCTGCGACGTGTTGATCTTCCGAGGCCGGGTATGACCCAGGAAAGTCTGTCCGGCCAGAGGGATCGAGCGTGTTGGGAAATGTGGTGCACCCCTCCAGGGAAGTTTATCTATTCGAATAGCCGTGTCCCTCGGTAAAAGGACGACCCGGAGTTGTATCTTGACCTTATGACAACTAGAACCAAATACTTAATAAAACACACCCAGACAAGATCCAGAGACAACCAAGTGATCGCTTTCTCATAGCGCGACGAGGAGAGGATCGCCGGGTAGGATTATGCTATGGGATGCTACTTGGTGAACTTACCAGCTACTCTCTTCTACATGCTTCAAGATGGAGGCTGCCAGAAGCGTAGTCTTCGATAGGACTAGCTATCCCCTTCTTATTCTGGCATTCTGCAGTTCATTCCACCAATATTGCCCCTTTACACAGATACTCATGCATATGTAGTGTGGATCCTTGCTTGCGAGTACTTTAGGTGAGTACTCATAGTCGCTTTGCTCCCTCTTTCCCCCTTTTTCTCTTCTTCTCGGACGTCGCAACTAGATGTTGGAGCCCAGGAGCCAGACGCCACCGTCGACAACGACCCCTACTACACCGAGGGTGCCTATTACTACGTGAAGGCTGCTAACGACCAGGAGTAGTTTAGGAGGATCCCAGGCAGGTGGCCTGCGCCTCTTTCGATCTGTATCCCAATTTGTGCTAGCCATCTTATGGCACCTTGTTTAACTTATGTCTGTACTCAGATATTGTTGCTTCCGCTGACTCATTTATGATCGAGCACTTGTATTCGAGCCCTCGAGGCCCCTGGCTTGTAATATGATGCTTGTATGTCTTATTTTACTTTTAGAGTTGTGTTGTGATATCTTCCCATGAGTCCCTGATCTTGATCGTACACGTTTGCGTGCATGATTAGTGTATGGTCAAATCAGGGGCGTCACAGTTGCCTGATTCAGTAGAGCAATTGGTACATAAAATTTTACTCAAAAATGTCCAGACGTGTCTAATTCGATAAAGATGGACATGGGTGCCAAAAGAACATAGGCACCAAGCCAGTGTGGCCTTGGTAACAAATTTCCAATTTCTACAAATATTCAAGTAAAAATGGAGAGAATGCACCCTTAGAAATGTACAAAATTATTAGATGACTAATATTTGTGTTATATTGCTTAGACCTAGATGTAGGGTATATATAGAGTACAATATGAGAGAGAAAGACTTGTAGTACAAAACAAGTCATAGTAGGTTTAAGCTATTCTGTCTCTATCTCCTTATTTCTACCTTAAACACATTTATATTTTAATATCCCCCCTCAGTCGTAGCGGGAGTGAATCGGATGATTATGACTAAATTTGAAGTCTCATGCTTCCATCGTCTTCTCGACTATGTCGTTATCAACTGCTTTAGCACCTAGAGTGGTGACTGCATCCCCTTCTAGTGCCTTCCTTGTCTCTCTTCTATTCCCACCTGCAGCCACAACGGGAGTGGCCAGGTGAATTCTCCGATATAAAACCATCTCTTCGTTCCAAATTAAGAAGCTTGAATGTTGCTATGGTGGAAGCACGGGTCTAACTAAAAGGGATGAAAATCAAGGAAATATTGGAAACATACAATAATACTAAAAATTTAGTCATCTTATGTTGAATATTTACATGCTTTGCTTCTGCATTTGTTACAAAACATCATAGTGTGCTTAAGATTAATATCACAAATAGTCAACTGTAACTCATCACAAGTCTAAATTATATTGCTCATTATTTGAATTCCAACTGAAATTAAATTATAGAAGCACTAATATCCTACTGAAAAGACCTTCCAGCTTTCAGCAAGACTACTTCTACATACTCTATATTGTGGGGAAGCTACCCATATCATTGATAATCAGTAATACTATTCAGGAGATCACGACCATTCACAATGGATAGCCGAATAGCTTTGCATTCATGATGAATGAGTAAAAACCACCTTGCTAGTAAGCATGATAATAGCCATGATATTGCCTCTCTCAAAGATTCTATCGATTCTGAATGCAGGTGTCCATCATAATCCACAAGAATACTTTAATAACTATTGCAGAGAAGTTGGTAAGATCTAGCATAAACAGTATACTTCTTGATGCTTCATCAACTCACCTTCTATATCACATATTATATGGGTCAGTTTTGGCCTGACTAGCCCATAAACTCACTTTCTCTATATCTGTACTGGCCTCTACATATTAAAAGTTTGGAGGTACTCCAGTGACAAGAAATGACAACCCTTCACTTAAAGAAAAAACACACAAAACTAATGTGCAAGGGCGACCAACCATCGAAATTATCTGAATGTAGCATATCAATACAGAAATGGTATGCACTCCTACTGAGTCTTTTCCTTTTCCATTCAAGAGTATTTAATATTTGTTCTTCTTCGCTCTCCATCTCTTCTTCAGCCTCCTTGCCGAGTTCATGATCAAAGCCCAATAAATGCAATAATCCATGAACCTGATGAATATTAAGTTGGTTAGCAGAGAATAGGCTTGCAAGCAACCTATTCCAACACTAAACAATACATGGAGATTTCTTCACAAGATACACCAGAAGTAGCATCTAAGTAATTATTTGTACACATAAGGTAGTCAAGCTGTCAAGCCAATAGGCAAAACTTGAATCTTTGTCTTGGTACGCAACTGTCAAACATAGCACTAATTCAAAATAAAAACCCATGAAGTAAATACAAACCTAGGATGTGCGTTGTTTGCAACCCAATTGGCCAAGCCAATGTTTGGGTAAGGCCACCTCTTTGGCTAGTGATTGGATTGATGCCAATCCATTGGCGTGCCCTCTAATATTGCATACCACTTGCCAACTAGATCATATCCAAAGTTGAGTTGCCAAATTTTGGCATGACAATTGTCTTCCAAGCAATTACTAGCCAAAGAAGGCAAATGTTGGCAAGTTTCGACATAGCCAAACATTGGCTTGCCAAAACATTGTCACTGTGGTTGCAAACCACGCATAGCTCCCTCTAGCTATACCTGGTGTAGTGTCGATATTGATCCGATTTTAAGCTTCAAAATAATATATTGATCCAATTCCCTTCATGTTTAATTTTAACTACAAACAGAAATACACGGGCACCCCAATGAGGAAAAAAGTGATGGTAGCAACAAATCAAAGAGACTTAACCATGAGAATTCTATCTCATCAAGAAGTGCATGGCCTCTTCTTCCGCTTATTGTCTGGCTGTCTCAACAGAAATTACCACATCACCTAGTTACAGCCGTTCAACCAAAAACAAGTAACCAACAAGTAAATCAGAAGATCTGATAGAAACATCTGTAATAAATAAACTAGTAGTTCAATAGCACGTCTTACAATGGGAATATCGAGCCCTGGGATATGCTGCGACATGGACAGAACGTCTGTCGCGTGGTCTTCATCCCTCCATTCCTTGTTCAGCTTCATGATGAAACCATCAGCACAAAGCAGTAGAGAGACATCAACGCTATCGTACTTATCCACATTGCTTATACAAGGGTCTTTGGTCTTGTACCCCGAGTTCTGCAAATCATGGAATGCCAACTTCGTTGCCTTCCCAATATCATTTCAAAGTGCTTCTGCAATACTCTGCGTCGCCATTCGTAATTAGACATAATTTACTGAAAAAGGCTTTCGCCCCGCTTTATAAATAAAGCAAACCACCACAGTCACAAAGTAACACAGAGTTCACCCACACACACAGAAAGTTGCACAACATGAGAGTACAAGAGGGTTATGCTGAGGGCACAGCTCAACAAGCCATGAAAACAAAAAGCAATGGTGGATACACCGCAGCTAAGAAGCTAATCCGGCTCAAGTGGTGGAGGAGGAGGAGGCGGCACCAAGCGGAGAGCCATCACGCGAAGGTCGGTAATGATGTTATTAATGGCGTCGCGGTTCTGGTTGCGGTTAAGCGACCGGCAGAGGTGCAAATAACCATATATTTTGAATATTGCGTTGGTGGACGTCGAAGAGGCACACGCTGGATGACAAGCTTATTACGCACGGTCCAACGCGTCCAAGCAAGGACCCCAATGAGCAGCCACCTAATGTGGCGGCCCGACGGGGAAGAAGCCTAGACCTCGGCGAGGAGGCCTGGAAGTTGGTGTTACACCAAATACCCCTGACAACCTCACGGAGGTAGCTCCAGAGGAACTAGGCAGAAACGCACGAGAAGAAGATGTGATTCGAGGTTTCCTCAGTCCCACATAGGGGGCAGATCCCATCGCCCAAGCCATTCTGTTTTAACACCTCTACGCCGGATGGAAGCTGCTACTTCTTGAGCTTGCGTTGGTTTTTCCCTTGAAGAGGATGAAGGAAATATGCCCTAGAGGCAATAATAAAGTTATTATTTATTTCCTTATATCATGATAAATGTTTATTATTCATGCTAGAATTGTATTAACCGGAAACATAATACATGTGTGAATATATAGACAATTAGAGTGTCACTAGTATGCCTCTACTTGACTAGCTTGTTAATCAAAGATGGTTATGTTTCCTAACCATGGACAAAGAGTTGTTATTTGATTAACGGGATCACATCATTAGTTGAATGATCTGATTGACATGACCCATTTAGTTAGCTTAGCACCCGATCATTTAGTATGTTGCTATTGCTTTCTTCATGACTTATACATGTTCCTATGACTATGAGATTATGCAACTCCCGTTTACCGGAGGAACACTTTGTGTGCTACCAAACGTCACAACGTAACTGGGTGATTATAAAGGTGCTCTACAGGTGTCTCCAAAGGTACTTGTTGGGTTGGCGTATTTCGAGATTAGGATTTGTCACTCCGAATGTCGGAGAGGTATCTCTGGGCCCTCTCGGTAATGCACATCACTTAAGCCTTGCAAGCATTGCAACTAATGAGTTAGTTGCGAGATGATGTATTATGGAACGAGTAAAGAGACTTGCCGGTAATGAGATTGAACTAGGTATTGGATACCGACGATCGAATCTCGGGCAAGTAACATACCATGACAAAGGGAACAACGTATGATGTTATGCGGTCTGACCGATAAAGATCTTCGTAGAATATGTAGGAACCAATATGGGCATCCAGGTCCCGCTATTGGTTATTGACCGGAGACGTGTCTCGGTCATGTCTACATTGTTCTCGAACCGTAGGGTCCGCACGCTTAAGGTTTCGATGACAGTTATATTATGAGTTTACGAGTTTTGATGTACCGAAGGAGTTCGGAGTCCCGGATGAGATCGGGGACATGACGAGGAGTCTCTAAATGGTCGAGACGTAAAGATCGATATATTGGACGACTATATTCGGAGTTCGGAAAGGTTCCGAGTGATTCGGGTATTTTTCGGAGTACGAGAGAGTTACGGGAATTCGTCGGGGAGAAGTATTGGGCCTTATTGGGCCCTGCGGGAAAGAGAGAGGGGCTGCCTAGGGCAGGCCGCCCCCCCCCCCCCATGGCCTAGTCCGAATTGGACTAGGGGGAGGGGCCGCACCCCCTCCTTCCTTCCCTTCTCTCTTCCCCTTCCTTGTCTCCTACTCCTAATACATGGAAGGACTCCTAGTTGGACTAGGAAAAGGGGAATCCTACTCCCGGTGGGAGTAGGACTCCCCTAGGGCGCGCCATAGTAGAGGGCCGGCCCTCCCCTCCTCCACTCCTTTATATACGGGGGTAGGAGGCACCCCATGGAGACACAAGTTGATCATCGTGATCGTTCCTTAGCCGTGTGCAGTGCCCCCCTCCACGATATTACACCTCGGTCATATTGTAGCGGTGCTTAGGCGAAGCCCTGCGACAGTTGAACATCAAGATCGTCACCACGCCATCGTGCTGACGGAACTCCTCCCCGAAGCTTTGCTGGATCGGAGTTCGGGGTGCGTCATCGAGCTGTACGTGTGTCAAGAACTCGGAGGTGCCGGAGTAACGGTGCTTGGATCGGTTGGACCGGGAAGACGTACGACTACTTCCTCTATGTTGCGTCAACGCTTCCGCTTCGGTCTACGAGGGTACGTAGACAACACTCTCCCCTCTCGTTGCTATGCATCACCATGATCTTGCGTGTGCGTAGGAAATTTTTTGAAATTACTACGTTCCCCAACAGTGGCATCCGAGCCTAGGTTTTATGGTTTGATGTTATATGCACGAGTAGAACACAAGTGAGTTGTGGGCGATATAAGTCATACTGCTTACCAGCATGTCATACTTTGGTTCGGCGGTATTGTTGGATGAAGCGGCCCAGACCGACATTACGCGTACGCTTACGCGAGGCTGGTTTTACCGCCGTGCTTTGCACACAGGTGACTAGCGGGTGTCAGTTTCTCCAACTTTAGTTGAACCGAGTGTGGCTACGCCCGGTCCTTGCGAAGGTTAAAATAGCATCAACTTGAGAAACTATCGTTGTGGTTTTGATGCGTAGGTGAGATTGGTTCTTGCTTAAGCCCGTAGCAGCCACGTAAAACTTGCAACAACAAAGTAGAGGACGTCTAACTTGTTTTTGCAGGGCATGTTGTGATGTGATATGGCCAAGACATGATGCTATATTTTATTGTATGAGATGATCATGTTTTGTAACCGAAGTTATCGGCAACTGGCAGGAGCCATATGGTTGTCGCTTTATTGTATGAAGTGCAAACGCCCTGTAATTGCTTTACTTTATCACTAAGCGGTAGCAATAGTCGTAGAAGCAATAGATGGCGTAAACGACAAGATGCTACGATGGAGATCAAGGTGTCGCGCCGGTGACGATGGTGATCATGATGGTGCTTCGGAGATGGAGATCACAAGCACAAGATGATGATGGCCATATCATATCACTTATATTGATTGCGTGTGATGTTTATCCTTTATGCATCTTATCTTGCTTTGATTGACGGTAGCATTTTAAGATGATCTCTCACTAAAAAATTATCAAGAAGTGTTCTCCCTGAGTATGCACCGTTGCCAAAGTTCGTCGTGCCCAGACACCACGTGATGATCGGGTGTGATAAGCTCTACGTGCATCTACAACGGGTGCAAGCCAGTTTTGCACACGCAGAATACTCAGGTTAAACTTGACGAGCCTAGCATATGCAGATATGGCCTCGGAACACGGAGACCGAAAGGTCGA
Organism: Triticum dicoccoides; assembly: GCF_002162155.2. Lineage (NCBI taxonomy): Eukaryota > Viridiplantae > Streptophyta > Magnoliopsida > Poales > Poaceae > Triticum > Triticum dicoccoides. The sequence goes on from NC_041385.1 coordinate 203,742,861, forward strand.
GCGTGAATCATATAGTAGATATGATCAACATAAGATGTTCACCATTGAAAACTAATCCATTTCACGTGATGATCGGTTATGGTTTAGTTGAATTTGGATCACGTGATCACTTAGAGGATTAGAGGGATGTCTATCTAAGTGGGAGTTCTTTAGTAATATGATTAATTGAACTTAAATTTATCATGAACTTAGTCCTGGTAGTATTTTGCAAATTATGTTGTAAGATCAATAGCCTGCGTTGTTGCTTTCATATGTTTATTTTGATATGTTCCTAGAGAAAAATGTATTGAAAGATGTTAGTAGCAATAATGCGGATTGGATCCGTGATCTGAGGTTTATCCTCATTGCTGCACAGAAGAATTATGTCCTTAATGCACCGCTAGGTGACAGACCTATTGCAGGAGCAGATGCAGACGTTATGAACGATTGGCTAGCTCAATATGATGACTACTTGATAGTTTTGTGCACCATGCTTTATGGCTTAGAATCGGGACTTCAAAGATGTTTTGAACATCATGGACCATATGAGATGTCCAGGAATTGAAGTTAATATTTCAAGCAAATACCCGAGTTGAGAGATATGAAGTCTCCAACAAGTTCTATAGCTAAAAGATGGAGGAGAATCACTCAACTAGTGAGCATGTGCTCAGATTGTCTGGGTACTACAATCGCTTGAATCAAGTGGGAGTTAATCTTCCAGATAAGATAGTGATTGACAGAATTCTCTAGTCACCACCACCAAGTTAGTAGAACTTCGTGATGAACTATAGTATGCAAGGGATGATGAAAATGATTCCCGAGTTTTTTCATGACGATGAAATCGATGAAGGTAGAAATCAAGAAAGAACATCAAGTGTTGATGGTTAGCAAGACCACTAGTTTCAAGAAAAAGGCAAAGGGATAGAAGGGAGCTTCAAAAGAACGGCAAGCAAGTTGCTGCTCAAGTGAAGAAGCCCAAGTCTGGACCTAAGCCTGAGACTAAGTGCTTCTACTGCAAAGGGAATGGTCACTGGAAGTGGAAATGCCCTAAATATTTGGTGGATAAGAAGGATGGCAAAGTGAACGAGGGTATATTTGATATACAGGTTATTGATGTGTGCTTTACTAGTGTTTATAGTAGCCCCTGAGTATTTGATACTTGTTCGGTTGCTAAGAGTAGTAACTCGAAACAGGAGTTGCAGAATAAACAGAAACTAGTTAAGGGTGAAATGACGATGTGTATTGAAAGTAGTTTCAAGATTGATATGATCATCATCGCACACTCCCTATACTTTCGGGATTAGTGTTGAACCTAAATAAATGTTATTTGGTGTTTGCATTGAGCATGAATATGATTTGATCATGTTTATTGCAATACGGTTATTCATTTAAGTAAAAGAATAATTGTTATTCTATTTACATGAATAAGACCTTCGATGGTTATACACCCAATGAAAATAGTTTGTTGGATCTCGATCGTAGTGATACACATATTCATAATATTGATGCCAAAAGATGCAAAGTTAATAATGATAGTGCAACTTATTTGTGGCACTGCCGTTTGGGTCATATCAGTGTAAAGCGCATGAAGAAACTCCATAAAGATGGATTTTCGGAATCACTTGGTTATGAATCATTTGATGCTTGCGAACCGTGCCTTTTGGGCAAGATGACTAAAACTCCGTTCTTCGGAACAATGGAACGAGCTACTGAATTGTTGGAAATAATACATACTGATGTATGCAGACCAATGAGTATGAAGGCTCGTGGCAAGTATCGTTATTTTCTAACCTTCACAGATGATTTGAGCAGATATGCGAATATCTACTTGAAGAAACATAAGTCTGAAATAGTTGAAAGGTTCAAAGAATTTCAGAGTGAAGTGGAAAAATCATCGTAACAAGAAAATAAAGTTTCTGCGATCTGATCGCGGAGACGAATATTTGAGTTACGAGTTTGGTCTTCAATTAAAACAATGTGGAATAGTTTCACAGCTCACGCCACCTGGAACACCACAACGTTATGGTGTGTCCGAACGTCGTAACCGCACTTTATTGGATATGGTGCGATCTATGATGTCTCTTACTGATTTACCACTATTGCTTTGGGGTTATGCATTAGAGACAGCTACATTCACGTTAAAAGGCCACCATCTAAATCCATTGAGACGACACCAGATGAACTGTGGTTTAGCAAGAAACTCAAGTTGTCGTTTCTTAAAGTTTGGGGCTATGATGCTTATGTGAAAAAGTTTCATCATGATAAGCTCAAACCCAAATTGGAGAAGTGCGTCTTCATAGAATACCCAAAGGAAACTGTTGGGTACACCTCGAAAGAAGTGACTGGGAGGAAAGTAGAGCTTGATAAGGTAACTTGTACCTTCTCCCGAATTGGAAAGTAGTTCATCACGAAAATCAGTTCCAGTGATTCCTACACCAATTAGTGAAGAAGCTAATGATGATGATCATGAAACTTCAAATCAAGTTACTACAATACCTCGTAGGTATTCCAAAGTACAGTCCGCACCAGAGTAGTACGGTAATACTGTTCTGGAAGTCATGTTACTAGACCATGATGAACCTACAAACTATGAGGAAGCGATGATGAGCCCAGATTCCGCAAAATGGTTTGAGGCCATGAAATCTGAGATATGATCCATGTATGAGAACAAAGTATGGACTTTGATGGATTTGCCCGATGATCGGCAAACCATAGAAAATAAATGGATCTTCAAGAGGAAGACGGACGTTGATAGTAGTGTTACTATCTACAAAGCTAGACTTGTCGAAAAGGTTTTTGACAAAGTTCAAGGTGTTGACTACGATGAAATTTTCTCACTCGTAGCGATGCTTAAGTCTGTCCAAATCATGTTAGCAATTGCCGCATTTTTATGAAATCTGGCAAATGGATAAAAAAACTACATTCCTTAATGGATTTAAAGAAGAGTTGTATATGATGCAACCAGAAGGTTTTGTCAATCCTAAAGGTGCTGACAAAATACGCAAGCTCCAGCGATCCATCTATGGACTGGTGCAAGCATCTCGGAGTTGGAATATACGCTTTGATAAGTTGATCAAAGCATATAGTTTATACAGACTTGTAGTAAAGCCTGTATTTACAAGAAGTGAGTGGGAGCACTACAGCATTTCTGATAAGTATATGTGAATGACATATTGTAGATCAGAAATAATGTAGAATTATTCTGCAAAGCATAAAGGAGTGTTTGAAAGGAGTTTTTCAAAGAAAGACCTCGGTGAAGCTGCTTACATATTGAGCATCAAGATCTATAGAGATAGATCAAGATGCTTGATACGTTTTTTCAATAAGTACATACCTTGACAAGATTTTGAAGTAGTTCAAAATGGAACAGTCAAAGAAAGAGTTCTTGCATGTGTTACAAGGTGTGAAATTGAGTAAGACTCAAAACCCGACCACGGCAGAAGAAAGAAAGAGAATGAAAGTCATTCCCTATGCCTTGGCCATAGGTTCTATAAAGTATGCCATGCTGTGTACCAGATCTATTGTATACCCTACACTGAGTTTGGCAAGGGAGTACAATAGTGATCTAGGAATAGATCACTAGACAGCGGTCAAAATTATCCTTAGTGGAATAAGGATATGTTTCTCGATTATGGAAGTGACAAAAGGTTCGTCGTAAAGGGTTACGTCGATGCAAGTTTTGACACCGATCTGGATGACTCTAAGTCTCGATCTAGATACATATTGAAAGTGGGAGCAATTAGCCAGAGTAGCTTCGTGCAGAGCATTGTAGACATAGAAAATTGCAAAATACATAACGGATCTGAATGTGAAAGACCCGTTGACTAAAGATTCTCTTACAAGCAAAACATGGTCACACCTTAGTACTCTTTGGGTGTTAATCACATAGCGATGTGAACTAGATTACTGAATCTAGTAAACCTTTTGGGTGTTGGTCACATGGCGATGTGAACTATGGGTGTTAATCACATGATGATGTGAACTATCGATGTTAATCACATGGTGATGTGATCTAGATTATTGACTCTAGTGCAAGTGGGAGACTAAAGGAAATATGCCCTAGAGGCAATAATAAAGTTATTATTTATTTCTTTATATCATGATAAATGTTTATTATTCATGCTAGAATTGTATTAACCGGAAACATAATACATGTGTGAATATATAGACAAACAGAGTGTCACTAGTATGCCTCTACTTGACTAGCTTGTTAATAAAAGATGGTTATGTTTCCTAACCATGGACAAAGAGTTGTTATTTGATTAATGGGATCACATCATTAGTTGAATAATCTGATTGACATGACCCATTCAGTTAGCTTAGCACCCGATCATTTAGTATGTTGCTATTGCTTCCTTCATGACTTATACATGTTCCTATGACTATGAGATTATGCAACTCCCGTTTACCGGAGGAACACTTTGTGTGCTACCAAATGTCACAATGTAACTGGGTGATTATAAATGTGCTCTACAGGTGTCTCCAAAGGTACTTGTTGGGTTGGCGTATTTCGAGATTAGGATTTGTCACTCCGAATGTCGGAGAGGTATCTCTGGGCCCTCTCGGTAATGCACATCACTTAAGCCTTGCAAGCATCGCAACTAATGAGTTAGTTGCGAGATGATGTATTACGGAACGAGTAAAGCCCGGTAACGAGATTGAACTAGGTATTGGATACCGACGATCGAATCTCGGGCAAGTAACATACCGATGACAAAGGGAACAACGTATGTTGTTATGCGGTCTGACCGATAAAGATCTTCATAGAATATGTAGGAACCAATATGGGCATCCAGGTCCCGCTATTGGTTATTGACCGGAGACGTGTCTCGGTCATGTCTACATTGTTCTCGAACCGTAGGGTCCGCACGCTTAAGGTTTCGATGACAGTTATATTATGAGTTTATGAGTTTTGATGTACCGAAGGAGTTCGGAGTCCCAGATGAGATCGGGGACATGACGAGGAGTCTCGAAATGGTCGAGACGTAAAGATCGATATATTGGACGACTATATTCGGAGTTCGGAAAGGTTCCGAGTGATTCGGGTATTTTTCGGAGTACCGGAGAGTTACGGGAATTCGCCGGGGAGAAGTATTGGGCCTTATTGGGCCCTGCGGGAAAGAGAGAGGGGCTGCCTAGGGCAGGCCACGCGCCCCCCCATGGCCTAGTCCGAATTGGACTAGGGGGAGGGGCCGCACCCCCTCCTTCCTTCCCTTCTCTCTTCCCCTTCCTTGTCTCCTACTCCTAATACATGGAAGGACTCCTAGTTGGACTAGGAAAAGGGGAATCCTACTCCCGGTGGGAGTAGGACTCCCCTAGGGCGCGCCATAGTAGAGGGCCGGCCCTCCCCTCCTCCACTCCTTTAGATACGGGGGTAGGGGGCACCCCATGGAGACACAAGTTGATCATCGTGATCGTTCCTTAGCCGTGTGTGGTGCCCCCCTCCACGATATTACACCTCGGTCATATTGTAGCGGTGCTTAGGCGAAGCCCTGCGACAGTTGAACATCAAGATCGTCACCACGCCGTCGTGCTGACGGAACTCCTCCCTGAAGCTTTGCTGGATCGGAGTTCGGGGTGCGTCATCGAGCTGTACGTGTGTCAAGAACTCGGAGGTGCCGGAGTAACGGTGCTTGGATCGATTGGACCGGGAAAACGTACGACTACTTCCTCTACGTTGCGTCAACGCTTCCGCTTCGGTCTACGAGGGTACGTAGACAACACTCTCCCCTCTCGTTGCTATGCATCACCATGATCTTGCGTGTGCGTAGGAATTTTTTTGAAATTACTACGTTCCCCAACAGAGGAAAGGGTGATGCAGCAAAGTAGAGATAAGTATTTCCTTCAGTTTGAGAACCAAGGTATCAATCCAATAGGAGATAACGCACAAATCACGAAATACCTGCACAAACAATCAAACAAACTGGCACCCAGCGTGATAAAGGGGTTGTCAATCCCTTCACAGTTACTTGCAAAAGTGAGATCTGATACAGATAGATAAACGATAAAGTAAATATTTTTGGTATTTTTGGTTTATAGATTGGAAAGTAAAAGATTGCAAGAATTGTAGATCGGAAACTAAAATTGTAGACCGGAAACTTGTATGATGGAAAAGAGACCCGGGGGCCATAGGTTTCACTAGACGCTTCTCTCAAGATAGAAAATAATATGGTGGGTGAACAAATTACTGCCGAGCAATTGATAGAAAAGCGCAAAGTTATGATGATATGTAAGGCAATGATCATGAATATAGGCATCACGTCCGTGTCAAGTAGACCGAAACGATTCTGCATCTACTACTGTTACTCCACACATCGACCGCTATCCAACATGCATCTAGAGTATTAATTTCATAAAGAACAGAATAGCGCATTAAGTAAGATGACATGATTTAGAGGAATTAACTCAAGCAATATGATGAAAACCCCATCTTTTTATCCTTGATGGAACAATACAATACGTGACTTGCTGCCCCTACTGTCACTGGAAAGTACACCACAAGATTGAACCCAAAGCTAAGCACTTCTCCCATTGCAAGAAAAACCAATCTAGTTAGCCAAACGAAACCGATAATTCAAAGAGACTTGAAAAGGCATCAAATCATGCATATAAGAATTCAGAGAAGATTCAAATAGTAATCATAGATAAGCTAATCATAAATCCACAATTCATTGGATCTCGGCAAACACACGCAAAAAGGTATTACATCGAATAGATCTCTAAGAACATGGTATTGAGAATCAAAGTGAGAGAAGCCATCTAGCTACTAGCTATGGACCCGTAGGTCTGAGGTAAACTACTCACGCTTCATTAGAAGGGCAATGATGTTGATGTAGAAGCCCTCCATGATCGAATCCCCCTCCAGCAGGACGCCGAAAAAGGCCACTAGATGGAATCTCACGGGTACAGAAGGTTGGGGTGATGGAAAAGTGTTTTTGTGGATGCCCCTGATGGTTTGGGGACATATGGGAATATATAGGCAAAGAAATTAGGCCAGGAGACCTATGAGGGGCCCACAAGACAGGTGGGCGCGCCCTCCACCCTTCTGGCCACCTCGTGGATCCTCCGACTTCATCTCCAAGTCTCCTGGTTTTGCTTCTGGTCCAAGAAAGATCACAAAAGTTTGATTCCGTTTGGACTCCGTTTGGTGTTCCTTTTCTGCAGAACTCTAAAACAAGGAAAAACAAGAACTGGCACTGGGCTCTAGGTTTATAGGTTAGCCCGAAAAATAATATAAAATAGCATAATAATGCATATAAACATCCAAAACAGATAATATACTATCATGGAACAATAAAAATTATAAATAGGTTGGAGACGTATCAAGCATCCCCAAGCTTAATTCCTGCTCGTCCTCGAGTAGGTAAATGATAAAAAACAGAATTTTTGATGTGGAATGCTACCTAACATATTTATCCATGTAATTTCCTTTATTGTGTCATGAATGTTCAGATATGAAAGATTCAAAACAAAAGTTTAATATTGACATAAAAACGATAATACTTCAAGCATACTAATAAAGCAATGATGTCTTCTCAAAATAACATGGCCAAGGAAAGCTATCCCTACAAAATCATATAGTCTGGCTATGATCCATCTTCATCACAAAAAATATTTAAATCATGCACGACCCCGATGACAAGCCAAGCAATTGTTTCATACTTTTGATGTTCTCAAAAATTTTCAACTTTCACACAATACATGAGCGTGAGCCATGGATATAACACTATAGGTGGAATAGAATATGGTGGTTGTGGAGAAGACAAAAAGAGGAAGATAGTCTCACATCAACTAGGCATTTCAACAAGCTATGGAGATGCCCATAAATAGATATCGATGTGAGTGAGTCGGGATTGCCATGCAATAGATGCACTAGAGCTATAAGTTTGTGAAAGCTAAAAAAACTAAGTGGGTGTGCATCCAACTCGCTTGCTCACGAAGACCAAGGAAAATTTGAGGAAGCCCATCACTGGAATATACAAGCCAAGTTCTATAATTAAATAGCCACTTTTTTCGTCCGGAGTCTCATCCCGACTTGTGGGGGAGTCATAGTCTCCATCATACTTTCCTCACTGGTACAATGCTCTAATAATGAAGATCATCACACTTTTATTTACTTACAACTCAAGAATTACAACTCGATACTTAGAACAAAATATGACTCTATATGAATGCATCCGGTTGTGTACCGAGATGTGCAATGAATCAAGAGTGACATGTATGAAAGAATTATGAAAGGTGGCTTTTCCAAAAATACATAGTCAATTACATGATCATGCAAAGCAACAATGACGAAGCGTGTCATAATAAACTGAACGGTGGAAAGTTGCATGGCAATATATCTCGGAATGTCTATGGAAATGCCATAATAGGTAGGCATGGTGGTTGTTTTGAGGAAGGTATATGGTGGTTGTATGGTACCGGCGAGAGTTGCATGGCACAAGAGAGGCTAGCAATGGTGGAAGGATGAGAGTGCATATAATCCATGGACTGAACATTAGTCATAAAGAACTCACATACTTATTGCAAAAATCTATTAGTTATCGAAATGAAGTACTACGCGGATGCTCCTAGGGGGATATATTGGTGGAAAATACCATCGCTCGTCCCCGGCCGCCACTCATAAGGTAGACAATAAAAAAAATCATGCTCCGACTTCATCAAATAACGGTTCACCATACGTGGATGCTACAGGAATCACAAACTTTAACACAAGTATCTCTCAAATTCACAACTACTCACTAGCATGACTCTAATATCACCATCTTCATATCTCAAAACAATCATAAAGAATCAAACTTCTCATAGTACTCAATGCACTTTATATGAAAGTTTTTATTATATCGATCTTGGATGCCTATCATATTAGGACTAAATTTATAACCAAAGAAAATTACCATGTTGTTTAGAGACTCTCAAAATAATATAAGTGAAGCATGAGAGTTCATCAATTTATATAAAATAAAAGCACTGCTGTGCTCTAAAAAGATATAAGTGAAGCACTAGAGCAATATTGCCTAGCTCAAAAGATATAAGTGAAGCACATAGAGTATTCTAATAAATCACGATTCATGCATGTCTCTCTCAAAAGGTGTGTACAACAAGGATGATTGTGGCAAACTAAAAAGCAAAGACTCAAATCATACAAGATGCTCCAAGCAAAACACATATCATGTGGTGAATAAAATATAGCCTCAAGTAAAGTTATCGATAGACGAAGACGAAAGATGGGATGCCCAAGTTATCGATAGACGAAGACGAAAGAGGGGATGCCTTCCGGGGCATCCCCAATCTTAGGCTCTTGGTTGTCCTTGAATATTACCTTGGGATGACTTGGGCATCCCCAAGCTTAGGCTCTTGCCACTCCTTATTCTATAGTCCATCAAATCCTTACCCAAAACTTAAAAACTTCACAACACAAAACTCAACAGAAAATCTCATAAGCTCCATTAGTATAAGAAAATAAATCACCACTTTATGTTACTATTTAAAACTCATTATTTATTTGTATTGGTGTAATATCTATTTTATTCCAACTTTTACATGGTTCATACACCTCGATACTACCCATAGATTCATCAAATAAGCAAACAACACATAGAAAACACAATCTGTCGAAAACAGAAAAGTCTGTAGCAATATGTAACTCTTGAATACTTCTGTAAATCCAAAAATTCTGAAAAATTAGGACAACCTCAGCAATTTGTGCACCAATCTATAGAAAAAAGAATTATATCAGAAGCACGTTTCAATAAAATCCAGGAAATTATTTACTGGACGCAAAAGTTCCTGTTTTTCAGCAGGATCAAAACAATTATCACCGTAAGCTATCCCAAAGGTCTTACTTGGCACAAACACTAATTAAAACACAAAACCACATCTAACCAGAGGCTATATGAATTATTCAAAGCAAAACAGGAACAAAAAGCTAAGAACAAAAATAAAATTAGGTTTCCTCCCAACAAGCTCTATTGTTTAACGCCCTTAGCTAGGCATAAAAACACGAATAAATCTAGGTATTGTCATCTTTGGTATGCAATACATTAGTAGCTCTCATAATAGATTCATATGGAAATTTAGTTTTGTTTCTAGGAAAGTGTTCCATGCCCTTCCTTAATGGAAATTGAAATCTAATATTTCCTTCTTTCATATCAATAATTGCACCAATCGTTCTATGGAAAGGTCTACAAAGAATAATAGGACATGTAGGATTGCAATCTATATCAAGAACAATGAAATCTATGGGCACATAATTCCTATTAGCAACAATAAGAACATAATTAATCCTTCCCATAGGTTTCTTAATAGTGGAATCCGCAAGATGCAAATTTAAAGAACAATCATCAAATTCATAAAAACCTAACACATCACATAAAGTTTTTGGAATTGTGGAAACGCTAGCACCCAAATCACACAAAGCATGGCACTCATAATATTTAATTTTAACCTTAATAGTAGGTTCCCACTCATCATAAAGTTTTCTAGGGATAGAAACTTCCAATTCAAGCTTTTCTTCAAAAGATTGCATCATAGCATCAACGATATGTTTAGTAAAAGCTTTGTTTTGATTATAAGCATGAGGAGAATTTCAACATGGATTGCGACAAGGAAATACAATCTATTAAAGAAAAATAATAATAATTAAATTCCTTAAAATCCAAAAGAGTGGGTTTATCGCTACCTAAAGTCTTGACCTCTCCAATCCCACTTTTATCAATTTTTGCATCTAGATCAAAAAACTCTGAATCATTGGGACGCCTTTTAACAAAAGTTGACTCATCTCGAGTCCCATCTTTGTCAAGATTTATATTAGAAAACAACGATTCAATAGGAGTCACATTAATTACTTCAAGATCTTCATCATTATTTTCAGCTTTCGGTTTAGCAGCCATTTTATTTACTAAGGTAGCTTGTTTATCAGAAATTTGGACTACAAGATTTTCAAGATGAGAAAACTGAGATTTCAAACCATAAAATTCCTTAGACATATCATCGAGCTCTTTACTCATATACTCCATAAAACCTTTTTGCTCTTTAAGATCGTTTCTAAATAAACTATTATGCTCAAGTTGTAAAGACATAAAGCTTCTAACATTATTTTCAATTTCTTCCAACCTCCTAAGGTGAGGATCAACACCTTTTGGTTGCGCCATAAAGGCAAACATGCACACCAACACACAAGCACACAAAAAGCAAGTGAGAAAGACGAACGGAAGAGGGGCGAAGAAACGGAAAATCTTTCAAAAATAGTTTTAGAAGTTGGGGAGAGGAAAATTAGAGGCGAATGGCGAATAATGTAATGCAAGAGATGAGAGTTTATGATGGGTACTTGGTATGTCTTGACTTGGCGTAGATCTCCCCGACAACGACGCCAGAAATTCTTCCTGCTACTTCTTGAGATTGCATTGGTTTTTCCCTTGAAGAGGAAAGGATGATGTAGCAAAGTAGAGATAATAATTTCCGTCGGTTTGAGAACCAAGGTATCAATCCAGTAGGAGACAACGCACAAATCACCGAATACCTGCACAAATAGTCAAACAAAATTGCACCCGATGCGATAAAGAGGTTGTCAATCCCTTCAGGCTTACTTTCAAAAGTGAGATCTGATAGAGATAGATAAATGATAAAGTAAATATTTTTGGTATTTTTGGTTTATAGATCGGAAAGTAAAAGATTGCAAGAATAGTAGATCAAAAACTAAAATTGTAGATCGGAAACTTGTATGATGGAAAAGAGACCGGGGGGCCATAGGTTTCACTAGAGGCTTCTCTCAAGATAGAAAATAATACGATGGGTGAACAAATTACTGCCGAGCAATTGATAGAAAAGCGCAAAGTTATGACGATATCTAAGGCAATGATCATGAATATAGGCATCATGTCCATGTCAAGTAGACCGAAACGATTCTGCATCTACTACTATTACTCCACACATCGACCGCTATCCAACATGCATCTAGAGTGTTAAGTTCACAAAGAACGGAGTAACGCCTTAAGTAAGATGACATGATGTAGAGGAATTAACTCAAGCAATATGATGAAAACCCCATCTTTTTATCCTCGATGGCAACAATACAATAAGTGCCTTGCTTCCCCTACTGTCACTGGGAAAGGACACCGCAAGATTGAACCCAAAGCTAAGCACTTCTCCCATTGCAAGAAAAATCAATCTAGTTGGCCAAACCAAACCGATAATTCGAAGAGACTTGCAAAGACATCAAATCATGCATATAAGAATTCATAGAAGATTCAAATAGTATTCATACATAAGCTGATCATACATCCACAATTCAACGGATCTCGGCAAACACACCGCAAAAAGGTATTACATCGAATAGATCTACAAGAACATTGAGGAGAACATGGTATTGAGAATAAAAAAGAGAGTAGAAGCCATCTAGCTACTAGCTATGGACCCGTAGGTCTGAGGTAAACTACTCACGCTTCATCGGAAGGGCAATGGTGTTGATCTAGAAGCCCTCCATGATCGAATCCCCCTCCAGCAGGACGCCGGAAAAGGCCCCTAGATGGGATCTCACGGGTACAGAAGGTTGCGGTGATGGAGAAGTGTTTTCGTGGATGCCCCTGATGGTTTGGGGACATATGGGAATATATAGGCAAAGAAATTAGGTCAGGAGACCCATGAGGGGCCCACAAGACAGGGGGCACGCCCTCCAACCTTATGGCCACCTCGTGGCACCTCCGACCTCATCTCCCAGTCTCGTGGTTTGTTTCTGGTCCAAGAAAGATCACCGTGAAAGTTTTATTCCGTTTGGTATTCTTTTTCTGCAAAACTCTAATACAGGAAAAAACAGGAACTGGCACTAGTCTCTAGGTTAATAGGTTAGTCCCAAAAATAAAATAAAATAGCATAATAATGCATATAAATCATCCAAAACAGATAATATAATAGCATGGACCAATCAAAAAATATAGATACGTTGGAGACGTATCAGAAGCCGACCGCGGGTCCATTGCCACAGGAAGAACCTAATCTTGAGGGGCACACGGATAGCCCAGATCAACTCAAGGGTCGTCGGGCGAGGGGAGGGCCTATTATAGGGACTTCATGGAGAACCGGCACGAGGGCTCGAGGCGCCAGGATAAGCGGTCAAGAGGCTGCGCCAGATCAGGCTCGTGGAGAGCAACGGCCTCCAGGGGCTCGTGCTAGGAGGCGGTTTTTGGGGGCCGAAATGGCCACCGAAACGTGAGACGCCCTAAATCAATAAGGGCCGCCTTGACGGAGATCCTAGGCTCCACCGCAATGGAGAAAAGATCTGGGAACCTGGCAGCGAAAGGGGAGTCCCCAGCCCACCGGTCGAACCAAAACATAGTGGTTGTCCCAGAGCCAACCAAGATGGAGGTCCTGATGCGGAGATCCGGGAGCATCCAGATGACGGACTGCCAGTACTGGGAGCCTCCCGTCCTTAGGAAAAAGGCAAGAGGTTGGCCACGCAAGTACTTGTTCCGGATGATTTGCAGCCACAGGCCACCCTCGCCATTCGCAATGCGCCAGAGCCAACACGTGAGGAGAGCCAGGTTCATGCGTTCGGAGGACATGATGCCAGGCCGCCTTGGTCCCTAGGTTGGCATATGTTGGTCCAACGCACCATATGGTATTTCTGCTTATCACCCTCGCCAGCCCAGTAGAAGCGCGTCTGGACTGAGAGATCTCATGGTGTAACATTTCGGGCGGGCTGTAGAAACTCATGATGAACAAGAGGAGGCAGGATAAGGACGAGTTGATGAGGATCGTCCGAGCTGCTTTAGACAATCATCGGCCCTGCCAAGGCTCGATACGGTGTTGAAGCTTGAGCACCGAGGGCCTTAGATCTGCCACGGAGAGCTGAGAGTCGCTAATGGGGATCCCTAGGTAGGTGGTTGGGAAAGACCCAAGCCGAAAGTTGAGTCGGTTAGCAATACTCTGGCTTTCGGAGGGGGAGTAGCCAAGAACCATCACCTCGCTCTTATCAAAGTTTATTTTGAGACCCGACAACTCATGGAAGCAAAGCAGCAGAAATTTCAGGTTCGAGATATCGGTCGCAGAGCCTTCCACCATGATAATGGTGTCATCGGCATGTTGGAGGAGGGACACACCCCCTCCCTCCACTAGGTCCAGAACAATGCCATGGATGTGGCCTGCAGCCATTGCCTTATCAAGAATTGTTGCCGGGGCGTCAACCACCATTTTGAACAGAAATGAAGAGAAGGGGTCCCCCTATCTAACCCCACATAAGGTGGGGAAATAGGGCCCGATCTCCCCATTAATGTTCACCGTTGTACGCCCAGAGGACACCATCTGCATGACTCAGGTGACCCAGCGACCGTCGAACCCTTTCCTGAGCAACACTTCCTGAAGGAAGGACTAACTAACCGTGTCCTAGGCTTTGTGGAAGTCAATTTTTAGGAAGACTGCTTTGAGGTTTTTGGACCGGACCTCGTGCAGAACTTCATGAAAGACAAGGACCCCATCCAGGATATACCAATCTTGAGGCGGACTGGTCCGGATGGGTAATGCGGTCAGCCAAAGGGGCCACCCTATTGGCATACCCCTTTGCCAGGATGCGGAAGATCACATTGATCACCGTGATCTGTCGGAACTGATGAATGTCCGAGGCCCCAGGCACCTTGGGGTTCAAAGTGATGATCACATAGTTGAGGCGGTGGAGGTCAATGGTGCCCACATAGAACTCCTCAAAGAGGGCCATGACCTCCGCCTTTATGGCAGTCCAGAAGGTCGGGAAGAACTTCACCGGCAAACCGTCGGGGCCAGACAAAGATTTATTTCTTTAATCGCCACCCAGACTTCTTTCTCAATGAACGGAGCCATGAGAGCAGCATTTTCCGCGGCCGAGATGCACTGTGTTCCAAACCAGAAGTCGGTAGCAAGGGACACACCCACTAGGGGGGTGGAAAAAAGGGCTTTATAGAAGCCATCTACATGAGCACAGATGTTGCCCGGACGCTGTAGGAGAGTCTCCCATCCCACAGCAAGGGGATGGTATTCCTTCTCCTATGACCATTGCGATGGCCTAGAAGTAGGTCATATTGGCGTCACCCTTGAGGACCCACTTTTGGGTCGCCCAGAGTCGCCAATATACCTCCTCATCGGAGTAAATGACCGTGAGCTGGTCAAGGTCATATCAAAGCATCCACTTATCGAGGGCTAGACCCACCGAGTCGGCCTGTAGGTCCAGCGCTTAGATGGAGGCGAGGAGGGCCTTCTTGTGATCCTGCATGTCCCGTCCGAGGTTCGTGCCCCAACCCTTCATAAAGTGGCAAGAGTGCTTGGCACAAAAGTGTCAGTCATCCACCATAGAGATGGACCTGTGAGGGGCGAGCCGAGCCTCCAAACAACGAGCCCGAACGGCCTTAGCGAAACCGTTCTGGTTAAGCCAGAACATCTTGAAGCTAAACCTAGGCGCAGTGGGCAGGCGGTCCTCCTGAGAAGACAGGAGAAGAGGAACATGATCTGAGCCAATCCGGGTGATGGCATGGAGGGAGGCAAGGGGGCGGCGAAGCTCCCACTCAGGCGAGACCAAGACACGGTCCAGAACGGAGCAGGTCGGGTCTTCCTGGCGATTGGTCCAGGTGAATCTGGCACCAAACCTATCTAATTTCCGTAGGGTGAGCTCGTTGATGCAGTCATTGAACATCTGCATACGATGGAAGTTTACTAGTTCGTTGCTATTATCTTTCGCAAAGCGGATAAGGTTGAAGTCACTGATACATCTCCATCGTATCTACTTTTCCAAACTCTTTTGCCCTTGTTTTGGACTCTAATTTGCATGATTGGAATAGAACTAACCGGGACTGACGCTGTTTTCAGCAGAATTGCCATGATGTTATTTTTGTGGAGAAACAAAAGTTCTCGGATTGACCTCAAAATTTATGAAGAATATTTTTGGAATTAATTAAAAATATTGGCAAAAGAATCAACCAGAGGGGACCCACCAGGCAACCACAAGGGTGTGGGGCACGCCCTACCCCCCTAGACACGCCCCCGGGCTTGTGGGTCCCACAAAGCTCCACCGACCTCAACTCCTACTCCATATATTCACTTTTGGGGAGAAAAAATTCAGAGAGAAGGATTCATCACGTTTTATGATATGGAGCCGCTGCCGCCTCTTGTTCTTCATCGGGAGGACAGGTCTGGAGTCCGTTCGAGGTTGTAGAGAGGGGAAATCGATGCCGTCGTCATCATCAACCATCCTCCATCACCAATTTCATGATGCTCATCGTCGTGCGTGAGTAATTCTATCGTAGGCTTGTTGCATGGTGATGGGTTGGATGACATTTATCATGTAATCAAGTTAGTTTTGTTAGGGTTTGATTCCTAGTATCCACTATGTTCTGAGATTGATGTTTCTATGACTTTGCTATGCTTAATGCTTGTCACTAAGGCCTGATTGCCATGAATTCAGATCTGAACCCTTTATGTTTCCATGAATATATTTGTGTTCTTGATCCGATCTTGCAAGTTGTAGACACCTATTACGAGTTATGATCCGCATACCCCAAGGTGACAATAATTGGGATTCTTTCCGGTGATTACCGTAGTTTGAGGAGTTCATGTATTCACTAAGTGCTAATGCTTTGTTCCAGTTCTCTATTAAAAGGAGGCCTTAATATCCCTTAGTTTCCATTAGGATCCCACTGCCACGGGAGGGTAGGACAAAAGATGTTATGCAAGTTCTTTTCTATAAGCACATATGACTATATACAGAGTACATGCCTACATTATATTGATGAATTGGAGCTAGTTCTGTGTCACCCCAAGTTATAACTGTTGCATGATGAATGCCATCTGACATAATTATCCATCACTGGTCCATTGCCTATGAGCTTTTAACATATTGATCTTTGCTACGTTACTTTGCCGTTGCTACTGTTACAATTGCTACAAAACTTCTACTGTTACTTTTGTGACTGTTACCGTTACTTCCATACTACTTTGCTACTAAATACTCTGCTGTAAATATTAAGTCTTTCAGGTGTGGTCGAATTGACAACTCAGCTGCTAATACTTGAGAATATCCTTTGGCTCCCCTTGTGTCAAATCAATAAATTTGGGTTGAATACCCTACCCTCGAAAACTGCTGTGGTCCCCTATACTTGTGGTTTATCAGGACCTTTTTCTGGCGCCGTTACCGGGGAGCATAGCTCTCTTCTCCGAGTCTTGGGGTTTACATCTGTTGGCCACTATGAAGAATTTGAAAGATACCGAAACCAAGATCTATCGCTGTACTACGAGGGGAGGTAAGGAACTGCCATCTAGCTTTGCACTTGATTCACCTTCTGTTTTGAGTAAGCTTGCGACACCTACACCTGCTATTGATTCCGCTATGTTGCATGTTCTTGATGATGCTACTTCTGCTATGAATGATGCTTATGATGATACTACTTTGTTCGATAAAACTGTGCCACCGGGTGAATTACTTGATGAACATCTTGCTAGAGTTAGAACTATTGATTATGCTGAAGATGATGATATTCTAAAACTGATGAAATTATTTAAACTGAAAACTTTGAAACACCTGTTAGACCTAGCTCTCCTAGATATGAAATTCCTGTTATGCCTGAGGGTTATGTTATGGATGGAGAGGTAGCTAGGGACTTTCTTGATTGTAAGGATAGAGATGATCTTAAGAAATTATTGTGCAAGTGGAAACAAAATCTTTGAATGCTAGAATGCAATATGATCCTAAGTTTGCTACTTCACCTATCTTTGTTACTGATAAGGATTATGAATTCTCTATCGATCCTGAGTTAATTACTTTGGTTGAATCTGATCCTTTCCATGGTTATGAATCTGAAACTGTTGTGGCACATCTTACTAAATTGAATGATATAGCCACCTTATTTGCCCATGAGGAAAAAAATTTGCTATTACTATATTATTAAGTTGTTTCCTTTCTCATTACAGGGTGATGCTAAGTTATCGTTTAATTCTCTTGCTCCTGGTTGTGTGCGTAGTCCCCAGGATATGATCTATTACTTTTCCGAAAAATATTTCCCTGCTCATAAGAAACAATCTATTTTGAAGGAAATATTTAACTTTGTGCAAACTGAAGAAGAGATTCTCCCACAAGCTTGGGGGAGGCTTCTCCAATTACTTAATGCTTTGCGTGATCATCCTCTCAAGAAAAATGAAATACTTGATATCTTTTATAATGGGCTAACCGATGCTTCTAGGGGCCACCTAGATAGTTGTGTTGTTTGTGTTTTCAGGGAACGAGCTGTTCAGCAAGCTGAATTGCTACTGAATAATATACTGAGTAATGATAATGATTGGACACTTCCTGAACCATCTCCTAAGCTAACTCTGAAGAAAAGAGGTATTCTATTTCTTAGTCCTGAAGATATGCAAGAGGCAAAGAAATCTATGAAAGAAAAAGGTATTAAAGCTAAAGATGTTATGAATTTACCACCTACTGAAGATATACATGGTCTTGATAACCCGACACAGGTAGTAGAGGTAAATTCTCTCTACAGATTTGATGAAGGTGATATTCCTCATAATAAGTCTGCTAGTCAATGCTTGGGTGAATTTGATAATTTTATTGTTAAACAAGAAAATTTCAATGCATATGTTAGTAGACAATTGAAACGTAATGCTTACATGCTTGACTGCTTGGGTGACTACATGAGTAGAACATTTAGTGATCTTAAAATCATTAGTAAGCTGCTTCCATGGTTAAAACTCACGTAGAACAAGTACTTAAGGCACAGGATGATTTGCTCAATGAGTTGAATTGTAAGAACAATGATAATGTTGTTAGGGTTATGACTAGAGGTGGTAAGATGACCCAGGAACCTTTGTATCCTGAAGGCCATCGTAAGAGAATTGAGCAAGATTCTCAGGGAATTAATACTGATGCACCTAGTCCTCCTAGTAACAAAAATAAAAAGAAAACAAAAATAAAAAGAAAACTGATAGGACTTTGCATGCTTCTAGTGAACCATTTATAGACACACCTGAGAATCCCAATGATATTCCTATTTCTGATGCTGAGACACAATCTAGTGATTAACATGAACCTAGTGATAATGTTAATGATGATGTTCATGTTGATGCTCAACCTAGTAATGATAATGATGTAGAGATTGAACCTGCTGTTGATCTTGATAACCCATAATCAAAGAATCAATGTTATGATAAGAGAGACTTCGTTGCTAGGAAGCATGGTAAAGAAAGAGAACCTTGGGTTCAGAAACCCATGCCCTTTCCTCCTAAGTCATCCAAAAAAAAGTATGATGAGAATTTTGAGCGCTTTGTTGAAATGCTTAGACCTGTCTTTTTACGTATGCGTTTGACTAATATTCTGAAAATGTCTCCTTATGCTATGTATATGAAGGATATTGTTACAAATAAAGGAAGATACCGGAAGCTGAAATTTCCACTATGCTTGCTAATTACACTTTCAAGGGTGGAATACCAAAGAAACTTGGAGATCCAGGAATACCAACTATACCATGTTCCATTAAAAGAAACTATGTTAAAACTACTTTTTGTGATCTTGGAGTCGGTGTTAGTGTTATGCCTTTCTCTTTATATCATAGACTTGAATTGAATAAGTTGACACCTACTAAAATGTCTTTGCAAATGGCTGATAAATCAAACGCTATACCCATTGGTATTTGTGAGGATGTGCCTGTTGTGGTTGCAAACGTTACTATATATCTTAACAGACTTTCTTATTCTTGATATTCCCGAGGACGACAGTATGTCGATCATCCTTGGAAGACCCTTTTTGAATACTGCAAGGGCTGTTATCGATTGCAACAAAGGCAATGTCAGTTTTCATGTTAATGGTAATGAGCATACGGTAGACTTTCCGAAGAAACAACCTCAAGTTCATAGTATCAATTCTATTGGAAAAATTTCAACTATTACTATT
The DNA here is from genome assembly GCF_002162155.2 of Triticum dicoccoides. Taxonomy (NCBI): domain Eukaryota; kingdom Viridiplantae; phylum Streptophyta; class Magnoliopsida; order Poales; family Poaceae; genus Triticum; species Triticum dicoccoides. Next base: position 203,762,740 of record NC_041385.1, read on the forward strand.
GGAGGTTTTGAATTCCCTCTCCCCACTGTCAAAAATAAATATGATATTCTTATTGTTGTGGACATGCATATCCCCGTTGAGGTAACCTAGTGTTATTCGAAAATTCTCCAGTTTCATGTTATTCGAAAGAAGTTTGTTTAATAAGACTTGATCAACCTTGTTAATGGATTCCTTTTGATGAGCATGAGATGGATGAATTTAGAAAGCACAACTTTCTGTACCTACTTTTTACTTTTTTGTTATTTAGAATAAATAAAGCAAAAATAGTATTGTTCGCCTGTTCTCTGAATTATCCGTGCAATAAAAATTGTCCCAAAAATAAAAGTTCTCCAAATGTGCTAAAAATTCAGTATGATTTTTTATAAAATATTTTAGAATTTCTGGCACTGAGAATGCACCAGGGGGCTACACTAGTGGACCACAAGGGTGGAGGGCACACCCCTACCTTGTGGGTCCCACGTGGGCCCCCCTCACTTATTCCAGCACCCATCCACTTCGTCTTCCTCCAGAAAAAAAATCATCCTGTTGCTCAAACCCGTGTTCTTGCTCATCTTGCTGCCATTTTTGATCCTTGTGCAAAGCTCCATTTGCAAAACTGTTTTGGGGGATTGTTCTATGGTATGTCACTCCTCCAATAGTCCAATTAGTTTTTGTTCTAGTTCTTTATTTATTGCAAATTTTTGCTGCTTAGGTGACCCTATTCTTGAGCTTGCATGTCAAATTTATATGGTCCAAAGTAGTTTTGATGCATGATATAGCCTCTAGGCACTTGAGGGAGTAGTTGCTATCAATTTTGTTGAGTTTGTTCACTTCTATTTTTGAGTCCTTAAAAATTTCAGAAATTTTTCAGAGGAAGAAAGTGATGAGGAGGTTGGTAAGAGGCTCTTCAAGCCGGGGTTCTAAAGAAAATGAGAATGAGAAGAAGAATAAGCCCAAGTACAACATTCCCGGCACCGCAGAGGCATCACCGACTTCCTCCATGATAAGTGTGACAAATACCTCCTACTGACTAATACCTTTGTGCAAAATTTTCACTTCCTTTATAGGGAAGATCCTCCTATGGTAGAATTTCACTTATATGATGTGCCTAAGAGAATGACTCTTTATGATTTTTGCAATGTTTGCAAAATACCTTATGAGGGCAGCGTCAGAGAACCACGTCCTAGAGATGTGGAGGACTTTATTGCTGAGACTACTGTGGGGGAAGAGAGAGGAGTGTCGGAAGCAAGAGTCGCTAGTTTACACTTTTACCATTTTATGCTATTATTCATTATTTGCGGGAGATGTTTGATTGGTCGTGGGGAGAGTGGAGGCCTTAGTGCCCCTAACCTTTCCATTTTACACCATGCTCTATATACTGATAGAACCTTTAGTTTAGACGCTATGGTTGCTCGATGGTTGAGCTTAAACCATTCGAGGGGTCCTATTTTCAGAGGTATCTATGCTTCTCGCTTAGCTAAACATTTTGAGATACCCATTAGGCTTGATGAGAAAGAGGAGATGCTGCCACCCACTAGAAATTTGGACTATAACAATATGGTAGCGCGTGATTTTATTAAGAAGCATAAGAGAAATAGACTCCCCTAGAACTTAGTATTTAGTCAGGATACTTGTGAGACTATTGCTCTGCCTGCTTCTTCTTTGTTCGATATTTATTCAGGCAGGTACACTATTATGCCCAAGGACATCTACAGATTTTGGGGTTTGTCACAACCCCCGATACCTGAGCCAGCACCAGTTCCTGACCCGTATCAGTAGCCTGTTTATCAGTGGGAGCCACAGGAGCTTACTAACCAGTGGAACCCTCAGGACCCTCCGCAGAATCGAGGAGAGGGTTATTTCCAGCCATGGCCCTAGACCAACTTAGGCCAAAAGCCTAAGCTTGGGGGAGTACTTATTTCTCACCGACATTACATTCATGTTCACACACTCATTCCAGTTGTCGGTGTTCATACTTTTTCATTGTATTATCCATGTTAGTTTATTTTTTTCTCGCTTTCTTCTTGTGTGTTTGAAAAACTTTGAGAAAAAAGAAAAATAAATAAATTTAGGTGTATCTTCTTTCCCTTCCATGTTTATTTAGTAGTACTATTAAAAGAAAACCCAAAAAGATTTCTCGTTCTTCTTTTGCTTGTTGGGAGCTCTCCCGTGTAAATAGTTTTTTCTCGTTCTTGTTTTACTTCCTTCAGAAAAACAAAAACTCTAAAAACATTTCAGTGTATTTCTTTGAAATTCTTTTTCTTTTCTTTGGGCCGAGAGGATAAGACCACGATGAAAAATGATGAGTGGCTCTCATATGCATTATTGTTGATCTAACAAAGAGCCCATATTACCTTGTTTTCTCCTTTGAATAAATATTTGCAGATTCCAGCTTAGTCCAATGCACATGCACTATTGTTATTATCCACACCATTCGGTCTTGCAAGTGAAAGGCAATGATGATGATATATGATGAAATGATTGAGATGGAGAAAAGCTGCTACGAACTCGACCTATCTTGTTTTTGTAAATATGATTAGTCCATCGTTCTTGATCAGCCCATTATGAATGAAACATGTTGGCAATGACAATTAGAGATTATAGTTACTCATGCCATGCTTAATTATCTAGGAGTTTATAATGGTTTACCTTTTGTGCCAACATGCTTTTAAAATGATTGTGATGTAGTATGATAGGATGGTATCCTACTTTGAATGATTCCAGTGGCTTGACTTGGCACATGTTCACACATGTAGTTGAAACAAAATCAACACAGCCTCCATGATATTTATGTTCATGATGATTTATATACTACTCATGCTTGCACTCAATGTTGATTAATCTCAATGCATGTTTATGACTGTTGTCGCTCTCTAGTTGGTCGCTCCTTAATTTTTGCTAGCCTTCACTTGTACTAAGCGGGAATACTGCTTGTGCATCCACTTCCATAAACCCAAAGTTATTCCATATGAGTCCACCATACCTACCTATATGCAGTATTTACCCGCCGTTCCAAGTAAATTTGCATGTGCCAAACTCTAAACCTTCAAATGATAATCTGTTTTTTATGCCCGAATCGCTCATGTAGCGATTGGCGGCTGTCAGTATCTTCCATGCTAGGTGGGTTATTCTCACGATGAGTGTTGATTCACTTGTCATTCACGAGAAAGTGGCTGGTAATCGGGATGCCCAGTTCCATGCTCAAATCAAATCAAAATATAATATCAAACAAAACTCCCCCAGTACTGTTGTTGGTATGGACGGTACCCGTTGTTTCGAACCAGCCGTGGAGTGTGCTTGTTGGTGAAGGGGGAGTAAAAACTTTACCATTCTGTTTGGGAACCGCCTATAGTGTATCTAGTATGGAAGATGCCGAGATCTCTTGGTCGTTGCGTTGACAATGAAATCATACCACTCAAAATATTATTTATCTCTGTTTCAAAAACTCGAGCTCTCTTACCTCTGCGAAAACCTGCTTCCCTCTGCGAAGGGTCTATCTATTTACTTTTATTGTTGAGTCATCATTCTCTTATAAAAAGCACCAGTTAGAGAGCACCACTGTCATTTGTATGCTTTGCTATTAATTGATATTGAGTATTACTGTGACTTGATCTCTTTTACCATGAATTACAATGTCTAGTTAGTCCTTGATCTTCAGGGGTGCTCTGCATTTATGTTTTGCAGTCTCAGAAAGGGATAGCGAGATACCATTCTATTATATCACATCATGATTGTTTTGAAAAAGTGTTGTCATCCGAGATTTATTATTATTGCTCACTAGTTGATTACGCCATTGATGTGATTAAATGTGAGACCTAAATGTTAGTGTGAATATAGTTAGTTCATAATCTTTGCTGAAAACCTGAATGCTGGCTATACATATTTGCAACAACAAGAGCAAACAGAGTTTGTAAAAGTTTTTCTTTATCACTTTCAGTCTATCAACCGAATTGCTTGAGCACAATCAATCGGTTAAGCTTGGGGGAGTTGATACGTCTCCATCGTATCTACTTTTCCAAACTCTTTTGCACTTGTTTTGGACTCCAATTTGCATGATTTGAACGGAACTAACCCGGACTGACGTTGTTTTCAGCAGAATTGTCATGGTGTTATTTTTGTGCAGAAATAAAAGTTCTCGGATTAGCCTGGAAATTTACGGAGAATATTTTTGGAATTAAGAAAAAATATTGGCAAAAGAATCAACCAGAGGGGACCCACTAGGTGACCACAAGGGTGGGGGCACGCCCTACCCCCTGTGTGCGCCCCCCGGGCTTGTGGGTCCCATGAAGCTCCACCGACCTCAACTCCAACTCCATATATTCACTTTCGGGGAGAAAAAATCAGAGAGAAGGATTCATCGCATTTTACGATACGGAGCCGCCGCTCCTGTTCTTCATCGGGAGGGTAGATTTGGAGACCGTTCGGGGCTCCGGAGAGGGGAAATCAACGTTGTCGTCATCATCAACAAACCTACATCACAAATTTCATGGTTCTCACCGTCGTGCGTGAGTAATTCCATCGTAGGCCTACTGGATGATGATGGGTTGGATGAGATTTATCATGTAATCGAGTTAGTTTTGTTAGGGTTTGATTCCTAGTATCCACTATGTTCTGAGATTGATGTTGCTATGACTTTGCTTAATGCTTGTCACTAGGGCCCGAGTGCCATGAATTCAGATCTGAATGCTTTATGTTTCCATGAATATGTCCGTGTTCTTGATCCGATCTTGCAAGTTGTAGACACCTATTACGAGTTATGATCCGCATACCCCAAGGTGACAATAATTGGGATTCTTTCCGGTGATTATCGTAGTTTAAGGAGTTCATGTATTCACTAAGTGCTAATGCTTTTTTTCGGTTCTCTATTAAAAGGAGGCCTTAATATCCCTTAGTTTCCATTAGGACCCCACTGCAACGGGAGGGTAGGACAAAGGATGTCATGCAAGTTCTTTTCCATAAGCACGTATGACTATATACAAAATACAAGCCTACATTATATTGATGAATTGGAGCTAGTTCTATGTCACTCTAGGTTATAACTGTTGCATGATGAATGCTATCCGACATAAGTATCCATCACTGATCCACTGCCTACGAGATTTTCACATATTGATATTTGCTATGTTACTTTGCCGTTGCTACTGTTACAATTGCAACAAAACTGCTACTGTTACTTTTGCCACTTTTACCGATACTTCCATACTACTTTGCTACTAAATACTTTGCTGCAGATATTAAGTATTTCAGGTGTGGTTGAATTGACAACTCAGCTGCTAATACTTGAGAATATCCTTTGGCTCCCCTTGTGTCGAATCAATAAATTTGGGTTGAATACTCTACCCTCGAAAGCTGTTGCGATCCCCTATACTTGTGGGTTATTAGTCACCACCCACTATGACCGGCAGGCGCGCAGCCGACACCTTTCTTGTGAGTTCATCAAGGAAGGATGTAGATCGACGATGGTCAGTGGGGCCATAGACTATGATGACCTCCCAGTTGAAGGTGAGGGCATGTCAAACAGCTCCATACTAACAAATAACTCTCCCCTATCCATACCACCCACCTCAAAGGTGGCATCCTTAACACCTAGCAGGATGCCACGCGAGTGCCCGACGATCCCACTAGAAGGGAGCCAATGCTAGGCAAACAGGTGGGAGCTTAGCCATTCAAGCTCAGACAAGGAGAATATTGTGCGCATGGTTTCTTGAATTGCTATGATGTCTATCCGCTCATCTCGCATGTACTCTATGAGCTTAGCCTTTCATCTCGCATGGTCTCTTGCCGAAACCACGAATATACCAGAAAAGGGTCCGCATTAAGCAGCCATCGGGGGGCTGCTTGACCCCAGGTGAAAGTGCTAGTATTCGACTAGAGGGGGGTGAATAGGCGATTTTTATGAGAGTCTTCAAAACAGGGCTGCTTTGAAGACAAACGATAGAAATGAACCTATTGACATGCAGCGGAAGGTAGACTACAGTAGACAAGCCATAATGAAGTAAGCAATGTAGTGAAAGCACGAAGACTATCAGCAGCTAGGTAGTATGGATCAGGATGGAAGATAGTATGAAGCCAAACAGTAAACAGTCTTCACACAATGAAGTCAATTAGACCAGGCAAGTGGGCAAAGACTTCATGAAGACAAACTGTAAGTAAGGTGAGAGAGGAAGGATAGAACCAGCTGCTCGGAGAGGACAAGGGATTTGTTGGACCAGTTCCATTTGCTGTGACAACTGTACGTCTGGTTAGGGAGGCCGAGATTCAACTCAGAAGACCGTGTCTTCACCTTATTCCCCTTGAGCTAAGAACACTTAGTCCTCGCCCAATCACTCTGGTAAGTCTTCAAGGGAGACTTCCAAACCTTCACAGACTTTGTTCACCAGCAATCCACAACAACTCTTGGATGCTCAGAACGTGATGCCTAACCGGCTGGAGGATTCACAGTCCTCAAGTGTAATAAATCTTCAGATCACGCGGACAGAAATACTTCAGTGATGCCTAACACTCTTTGACTCTGGGTGTTTTGGGCTTTCTCCTTGCAAGGATTTCTCTCTCAAAGGCTTCGGAGGTGGGTTGCTCTCAAACAACAAAAGCCGTGCACTAACTCTGAGCAGCCACCAATTTATGTTGTAGGGTGTGGGCTATTTATAGCCAGGAGGCAAGTAGACCTGAGTTGTCCAAAATGACCCTGGGTCACTATGGAATTGACACGAGTCCAACAGTCAGATTTCAAACACATGCGGCATCTTAGCTTGGGCTACAAGCAAAGCGGACTCATCCAGCTCTGGATAAGATTTGCTCTCATTGTCTTCGCTCGAAGACATAGGATTTGGTTGAGCATCACATCAGTCACTCAGACTTTGTTCATTTGGACCCCACTTAACAGTACGGTGGTTCCTATGACTCAACAAAAAGAAAAGGAAACTATGAAACAACTATGTCTTCGCACTCCATAGTCTTCACGCGATGTGTTCTCCTGTCATAGTCTTCAATGTTTATATCTTCACAGACCACCATTTTTCTTCAATGTCTTCAAACATTTTTAGGGGTCATTTCTGGTAGGTAAACCGAATCAATATGGGACTACTACCTGTGTTATCTTGCAATTCTCACAAACACATTAGTCCCTCAACCAAGTTTGTCCTCAATACTCCAAAACCAACTAGGGGTGGCACTAGATGCACTTATAATCTCCCCCTTTTTGGTGATTGATGACAAACTGGTTGAAGTTTTCAACGGTGATAAAAATATGTGAAAGTTTAGTGTTGTGAGTATTGTCTTCATACATATGATGAGGCTCCCCCTGAAGATGTGCATATAAATGGTTTGCTTTTGAATGCAAATGCACATGGCAGGTTTTGCTTTGTGGAGGCCATCTTCAAAGTGTGAAGACAATACATTATGCATATAAGTAAATAACAAAGATAATGATATGCATAATGGAAAATGGACGTCTGCAGAATGACTTCATGCATAATTTATCATCGCATCACAGAATAGCAGAAAAAGTAGCAGACGACCATTAAGTTTAAGTGTTACAACTTAGAGAACCAAATGTTTCAAAAGACGAGAGTTGTAAGAACTTGGCAAAATAATGCAGCCACCCATGAGGACCCGCTTGAAGACTATCAACTCATATGCTTCTCCCCCTTTTGTCAGTAATGACCAAAAAGGTTTGAGGACATAGAGCATCTACTCGTTCCTAGAAGGAGCAGATGGTGGAGCAGGGTCGACGTTGGAGTTTGGTGGTGCAGTAGGGCCTGGTGTAGAGTTGATATGCAGTGGAATCATTGTCGGTGAAGTGGCGTCGTCTTCTTCATCGACGACATTCGAAACAACAGTTGTAGCCAAAGATGAGTACTCAGAATCTTCAAGTGAGGGAGTATGGCGCCAGCTTGCATTAGGTGGAGGCCTGGAGTCAAACTTGAAGCTTTCGGTGAAGCCATCCGCTCGAAGATCATCTTCAGAACACAGTAGAGTTAGGCTCTTCTAGGACCGCCGCGCATTTTCATGGGCAACGAATGAGTTCTTGGGGGCCAAATTGCGAATGCGATTGACATCCACCAAGAGACTATGCATTTGACACTTCAGCTTGTCGTGGTGCTTGTCCTGCTTCTGATGTAAGGCCACAAGCAGCTGTCGGTCATTGAGTACACGAGAACACTTCCGAGGCCTTTGAGCAATTGTATTAGCTGTGGCTTCGGTATTTGCACAGTGAGGCAGACGCACATTGCCAGCAAGAGGATACACAGGAACAACAACATTTGGAACATGAACCCCTTATATGGGCTATGTGAAGCTTTGATGATCAGCATTCTGAAGATATATCGACTCCTTTGCAGGTCGGGATAGATGGCTTCAACTGATAGATCAACCTCAGGCAAAAAGATAAGATGGTTGCGCACTGAAGGCTGATAGTTGATAGTAGAATGAAGCTTGATTAGGCGCATCACCCATGGAGCATAAAACTTCAGGCCAAACAGATCAATCCCATATGCAGCAAGTTGTCTGATGAAGAAATCCTGGGAGTTGAATCTGATGCCATTGACAATGTAGAATACCAAAGTCTTCATAGCGCCTTCAAGTTTGGCTTCAAAAGAGTGTCCCTTGGTTGGCCATAGAGTACGCCTCAGTATATGATAACCTGTGCAGGGCAAGTACTTGAGGTCCTAGACAAAGAATTCCTTGGGATATGTTGCATATTGAGGCAATGGCTTCATCATGCTGAGCATCTGACTCATATTGGATTCAGGCCACTGGAAAATGCTCTGCAGTCCTTCTGTGTGGTGCTGACAACCAGGCTCGTACAATTCACCTGGAGTGGGCAGGGAAATAAGCTCAATGATGTCCTAAGCTTTGGCTTCATGGTGCACATCACTTGTCATCCACTCAAGGATCCATGTCTTCGGGTCCCGGTAGTAGCCACGAATGTGAATAGTAGCATAGAACTGCAGTAGAAGATCTTCATTCCAGTGCTCTTTGGTTGTGACAAATTCCAGAAGTCCAGCATCATGAAAGCAATCCATGGCTTCTTCAAGACAGGGGAGGCCGGCCTCACAATCAAGGCGCATGTGAGGAAAGATTCTCTCTTGATTGTAGAGGACACAGGAGTAATAGCTGCGTTGTTGATAGCTCCAGAAGCGATCTGAAGAGATCCTTGGCTTCGAGTATGGATTCTTGTCACTGTCAAAGAAGGTGTTGTGGGATCTGAAGCTGTTGACACTGAAGGATCCTGGTGCTATGGCAGAACCTGGAAGTCTTGGCAGTCTTGGCTTAGGCTTCTGTACTTGTGGTCACTGCTGCACATGATAATCATATTGGGGCCCTGGACCAGTGGGAGGAACCAGAATGGGCCAGTGAATAGTGACCAACTCCATATCACGGTTGTAAGCCATATCCAGAGTATGAGGCCTTGGGGTGGAACAACGCCGTCAGTGGGGACCGGCGTGATAGAATCTTCAAGATTCACATTGGCTTCACGCACAACATTGGCTTCAGGCTCCACATGATCTTCAGCCATGACAGGGTCATTGGCTTCAGCAATGTTTATGGCAGCTTGATTGTTCTCAACCTCCATATGGTCAACGACCAGAGGATCTTGCACAGTCACATTCTCATCGAGAATGACTTGATCTGGGGTAGGGGGTGTGGCAAATCTCTCTTCTCTCTTTCTCTTTCTTCTTCATCGGCTGATGCAGCCGGAATGTCTAACAGCTTTGGCTTCAGACTCAGGAACCGACACAGAAGGGTTTTCTTCAGGGAACACTTGATGTGCCACTGAGCTGAATTGTTGTGAATCTTCTTCTAGGATGGTTGACATGGAGACCGATGGCCTGAGGCCTTTGCGAAACTGTTGGAACACCGGTGACGCCTTTGGCGATGCAGTGGTATCATGTAGTCGTCGTCATTCACCATTGGGTTGGTGACTTGTGCTAGTGGAGTGCGGGGTGTTTCATCATGAACTGGGGTTTCTTCTTGCGGGCGCTCAGCCCATGAATCATCCTGAGCAATTGGCGTCAATGGACGACCAATGCTGATGTATTCGCTGCTCGTTGGAGCAGGCAATGATACCAACTGATGCTCGATTTGAGGAAGAACCTCATCATCTTCAACATTGTCTTCATGACCAATGTCTTCAGCTGCATTGGGGTCAACAGCTGGAACTTGCTCTTCTTCTTCACGAGCCTCTGTGAAAGCAGGCTGGTGGACCACAACACGTCGTTCTTGATTCGAGGAAGTAGGAGGAGCAACTAAGATGGGTTCAACAATGAGTCGCTGAGAAGCTGCAGCACGCTCTTTCTTTGAGGACTTAGTTCCCTTAGTCTTTAGCTTCTTCTCGGAAGGAGCATCGTCACAGATGTCCTTGTGCTTGCGCTTCTTGGCTTCTGCTTCAGCAGCCCTTGTTTTCTTCAGCTCTGAAGCTGCTAAGGGGACCTTAGGCTTCGAGCCTGTCATGCTGGCAGAGAAGACAATGCGAGGTTCTTCCTGTGTGGGTCTCAGCAGACTTCTTCTTCTTGGCAGCCATCTTGGGATCAATGCCAGGGCGCCCAAGAGCTTTTCGCTTCTCAGCTTCATTGTGGGCTTGAACACATTTCTCTACAAGATACTTCATGCGCTGCCTTGAGCCTTTAGCTTCAATGCGTTTCTTGTGGAACTCCTCCTTGAGGTAATTGAAAGGGCTAGTTATCGACTAGAGGGGGGGTGAATAGGCGATTTTTATGAAAGTCTTCAGAACATGGGAGTTTCAAAGACAAACAGTAGAACCGACACTATTCATATGCAGCGGAAGGTAGACTACACTAGACAAGCCATAGTCAAGTATTCAATGAAGTGAAAGCACGAAGACTATTAGCAGCTAGGCAGTAAAGATCAAGATGGAAGGTAGTATGAAGCCAATCAGAATAGGTACTCACACAGTGAAGTCAAACAGATAATGCAAGCAAGCAATGACTTCACGAAGACAAACTGTAAGTAAAGAGAAGTGAGAGATAGAACCAGTAGCTTCAGGAGGACAGAGATTTGTTTGACCAGTTCTAGTTGCTGTGTCAACTGTACGTTTGGTTAGGGAGGCTGAGATTCAACTCAGAAGACCGCGTCTTCACCTTATTCCCCTTGAGATAAGGACACCTAGTCCTCGCCCAATCACTCTGGTAAGTCTTCAAGGTAGACTTCCAAACCTTCACAGACTTCATTCACCGGCAATCCATAATGACTCTTGGATGCTCAGAACGTGATGCCTAACCGGCTGGAGGATTCACAGTCCTCAAGTGTAACAAGTCTTCAGATCACGCGGACAGAAAGACTTTAGTGATGCCAAACACTCTTTGGGCTCTGGGTGGTTTGGGCTTTGTCCTCGCAAGGATTCTCTCTTGAAAGCTTCGGCGGTGGGTTGCTCTCAAATGACAAAAGTCGTGTACTAACTCTGAGCAGCCACCAATTTATGGTGTAGGGGGTGGGATATTTATAGCCACTGAGCAACGCGACTTGATTTGTCCGAAATGACCCTGGGTCACTAAGGAACTGACACGTGTCACAATGGTCAGATTTTAAACACACGCGACAGCTTGACTTGGGCTACAAGTAAAGCTGACTCATCCGACTCTGGATAAGATTTGCTCTCATTGTCTTCGCTCGAAGACATAGGATTTGGTTGAGCATCACTTCAGTCACTCTGACTTTGTTCACTTGGACCCCACTTATCAGTACGGTGGTTCCTATGACTCAACAAAGAAGAAAAGGAAACAACAAAACAACTAAGTCTTCGCGCTCCATAGTCTTCACGTGATGTCTTCTCATGTCATAGTCTTCAACGTGAATACCTTCACAGACCACCATTGTCTTCAATTTCTTCACACATTTTTAGGGGTCATCTCCGGTAGGTAAACCAAATCAATGAGGGACTACTACCTGTGTTATCCAGCAATTCTCACAAACACATTAGTCCCTCAACCAGGTTTGTCGTCAATACTCCAAAACCAACTAGGGGTGGCACTAGATGCACTTAAAATCTCCCCCTTTTTGGTGATTGATGACAAACTGGTTGAAGTTTTCAACAGGGATAAAAGTATGTGAAGTTGTAAAGGATTAAGAGATTGTCTTCATAGGTGGCAAAAAGGCTCCCCCTGAAGATGTGCATATAAATGTTTTGCGTTGGAATGCAAATGCACATGGCAAGTTGTACTTGTGGAGATCCTCTTCACCATATGAAGACAATAGATCATGCATGAACAGATATATAGGAATAATGATATGCATAATGAAAAATGGACGTCTACGGAATGACTTTATGCGGGATTTATCATCGCACATGCGGAATTTATCGTCGCATCACAAAACAGCAGAAAAAGTAGCAGACGACCATCAAGTTTAAGTGTTACAACTCAAAGAACCAAATGTATCAAAAACGAGAGTTGTAAACACCAGGCAAAAGTATAGCAACCACCCATATGGACCCGCTTGAAGACTATCAACATATGCTTCTCTCCCTTTTGTTAGTAAGGACCAAAAAGGTTTGAAGACATAGTTGCTACTCGTTCCCATGAGGAGTAGGTGAAGAAGCAGGGTCGTCATTGAGGTTTGGCGGTGCAGACGAACTTGGTGCAGTGTTGATACGCGCCGATGTTGGAGGTGGTGAAGTAGCATCATCGGCGTCATCAAGGACTCTGGCATTAACAGTTGTCGCGGAGGAGGAATACTCTGAATCTTCAAGAGACGGGGTTCGACGCAAGACAACATTCCTCGGAGGAGTTGTGTCGAACTTGAGTCTTTCTGTGAAGCCGTCGTCTTGAAGATCAGCTCCAGCACTGAGCAATGTCAAACTCTTCCAGGACCTCCGATAGGTTTCATGAGTGACAAAGGCATTCTTGGTGGCACGGTTGCGAATGCGATTGACATCCACCAAGAGGATTTGCATTTGACGCTTTAGCCAGTAGTGATGCTTGTCGTGTTTCTGATGCAAGGCCACGAGAAGCTCTCGGTCATTGAGCACACGAGATCGCTTCCGAGGCCTTGGAGCAATAGTGCTTTCTGTGGCTTCAGTACGTGCACGACTGTCGGCATTCTGGGAACGGGGGTCCCCAGACTTGCCTGCCTGCGGCCTGCGGCGTGGCTCAAAGGAGGCCCAGCACAGCCCATCTTCATCAACGCAAGCTGAAGACCCTCGCGAGGGGCCAAGCCTCGCGGGGCGGACGACAAGGAGCTTCCTTAGGCACGGCCTCGTCAGGCTGGCTCATGAGGAGGCGGAGAGTTCAAGGCAGGGTACCTCGCGAGGTGCCCATGACGCAAGCCATGACGACCAAGGGCGCCAGTCGGGCGCCAGCCCGTGCAGTGTCCTCCATTCCTCTTTGGTGCAAAGGGAGCAAGCGCAGGCAAGAGTATCAAGCAAAGGCATCCATTTCGGTGCAACAAGACCAAGACCAGCCCAACGGCTGGAAGGGAGTCATCGTGGAGCCCAAGCCGGTGTCATCACCAGAGCCTTTGGCAAGCGAGGACCAACTTTAGTCAGGATAAGTGTACCCGCTGTTCCCCTTCAAAATGGCCAATTGTTGGCGCCCTTCCCGCTCAATATTTGGGAAGAGGCCCAGGGCCTTCGCCTATAAATAGGGCTAGCCACCCCCAGGGCAGAGACATCTGGATCCTCATCAAGAAACCAGTAGTTAGAGCGACCGAACCCCTCTCATCAGTTACACCAGCCAAGAACAGACCCTCGCGAGGCTGTTCTTCCTTGTATTGTTCCTCATTAGCCCAAGAGGCAATCCACCACACCACACACTGGAGTAGGGTATTACACCAGAATGGTGGCCTGAACCAGTATAAATCTTGTGTCTCCTGTGCTGTTCTGTTGAGTAGTTTAGGTCCCAGCGATTCGGCGAGGTGCGAGACAGCTGAGGGTTGAATCTCCGCGCGCACCCCAGTGTTCGAACCTCAAGGGTCTGCCGGAACCCGAAATCTGATATCTGGCGCGCCAGGTAGGGGTGTGCCGGGATCCGCCTTCTGCCGCCTCGCGCCCCGTCGCATCATCATCACCATGTCCGGCGACCAGGCTGGCACCCAGATCCTTGGGCGGCTTGGCCCACCCGCGCAGAGCCGCTCGCCCCGGGCGACTCCATGCCCCAGGCAGCTCGCAGTCCGCAGGGCGCTGTGGGCCGCGGGCGACGCGGCCAGACCTCGACGGCCCTAACACCACGGCAGACGCGGTCAGCAGCGAGGGCCTCCAACCACGCCGCGGCAACGGCGCCGTACACCCGCCGGGAGCAGGCGAACTCAAGGGCCGCGCTCACGGTGGCCCGAGAGCTGCTGTAGTGCAGACTGATGGAAGGCGGCCGCGACGTGCTGCTGGAGCGGGTGGCGGAGCTCCTGGGCTTCGCCGCCTCGGGGGCTCACCCCTTCTGCACCCCGCTCCCACCTCAAGCCCACGGGGGCGCCACGTGCAACCGCGGGCTCCCAAGCTACTCCAACACCAGCGAAGCCGTCAGCACGGGGCCGGCGGTGGCACCGGCTCCGCTCCTCGTCAGTGAAGAAGGGCTCGTTGCGGCCCACAACACCCGTGGGCCGCCACGCTACCATCACCAGGCCGGCACATCAAGCAGAGCTGCGTGGCACGTGGAGCCCTACGGCGCAGCCTTCGGGATGATGGCCGCGGAAGAGTACGTGCCCCACATGATGGATCAAGGGCACCCGCGCGAGGGCAAACAAGGCTCGCTCCTCAGCCCGAGCTGGGGGGACGAGGCTCCACAAGCTGAGCTCTTCCAGGAACCCCGGGGCGGCCCCGCCGGCCACGCCGGGAGTGACGATTATCGGGTACCACTTATCCCTCAGGAGCAGGCATACACTAATCATGGGTCGCAGGAGGTGCAGGTCGCCACGACGAGCAGCGGCCCCGCTCCAGCAGTCTCTTACCCCTCAGGAGGAGGGTGTCGGGGGCTGCAGGAGAGGGGTCGAGATCCGACATCACCACCGCGGCATTCGGAGCAAGGCGTTCCTAGGAGGTAGGGCCTCCGCTGGGGAGGAGCCTCAGGGCCTGCCCCTAGCGGAGGACCTGTGGTCGTCGGGGGAACCGCTGGCGACCGCCCTACCCCATTGGCGGCGTCCTGGTTTCCGGTCGTCGTTGATGGCACTAGGGTGTGGTGCAAGGCAGGGCCCTCGTCTGGCGATATGAAGCAAGGCCGATACCTGTGAAGAAGGCCCAGTGCCTGTGAAGCTCGCCGCCCCGTGACACTCTCACGTAATAATGAGTGGGGCTGTACACGCCCCGGAGTCTCAGGGGTGCCGGCCTCAGGCCCTGGGGCTCCCTCCCACGCCCAGGGGCAGCACTTAGCTCCGCGCCGGTGAGAAGACGTCCAAGACTAGACTAGGTGCCGGACGCGGCCTTTTGTTTGCTTTCGTTGCTTTTCCCTTGGTTGCTGCTTTCCCCCGCTGGATTTAAGTTGAACTCGAGTTTGGAGTTTGCGTGCGTTGGGGATGGGGTGCTTAGTCTCGTTCGAGCAATCTCTCGCGTTTCGGTTACGACCTCGCCTCAGCTGCCTCCCCTCGCGAGCCCCTCGCGAGCCGGGTCTGGCCTAGCTTGCGTGCAGCCCAGACTGCCGCTGACGTACCCTCTCAGGAGGTTTATTCGCTGCAGATCCCACGGATTCGACCGAGAGGCGCTCGAGGCACCGCAGCCTCCCACAAATTATTTCAGGACCTGCACAGGACAAAGGTAAACTAACTAGCCGGCTCGGCACATGGCCAACCACTCGGCACGGGCCTACGAGCAATGTAGCATTAACTAAAGCGCTGAAACGTTGGTTTTACATGAGGGGCACCCCCTCCCAAAAATGCTCTCACAACCGTCGGGACAAAAGCCTGAGTTCTATTCATGCAGGATAAGGAAACAGGAACAACGTGCTGTCAGTCGGATAAATCTCCCAATGCATCCTCAGGAGCGCCGCCCAAGCTGTCGCTGGCGTCGCTGGCCTCGCCATCACCCTCCGCGTCTCCGCCAGCGGCGTCAGGGCCATTCACCATGCCGCCCTTGTCGGCGGCCACGATCACGCCGTCATCGTCTGAGGCGAAGGCTCTGACAAGGGCGTCCACGTTGTCTTCCACCCAATACGCCAGGTCGTCTCGGACGGCCTAGGGGATTGGGGCGATGGCGGCGTCGAAATCGAAGTGGGGGTCCATGTTCCGGAGATGGCTGAAGACGCGGGAGAAGGCACGCCCAAGCAATGCTCGACTCCTCTCCTCCACCAACCTGTTGGCACGAGCCGACCGTGCCTCCAGCTGCGTCACGATGTCGGTGAAGAACTAAAGATTGCCGGCGTAGTTAATAGCACGCGGCTCACCAACGGCCGCCTCACAGATGACACCCAGGGCCGTGTTGGCTCTCTCCCGAAGCGTGGAGAGCATGGGGACGTGCTCATGCTCCAAGAGCCGCCGCTGGCGCATCTCATCCGCGTTTTGGCGAGTGATAGCCTCAGCCTCAACCACCTGTTGGCGAAGAAGGAGCACCTCGGCATGGGAAGTGGCCGACTCCCCCTGTGCCGCCTCAAGTGCGACCCGCAAGGCATCGGCTTGCCTCGTAGCTTCCTCCAGGTTGGCCCTAAGGGCGATGGTCCTACCTTCAGCCTCGGTCCAGACCAGCTCCAGCCTCTCCTTGAGCTCGCACTCGAGACTCAGGCGCGCTGCCGCCACCCGATGCCCAACTTCATCGGCGACACGGGCCTCTCGCGCAGCGACGTCGTCCTCCGCCCGTGTCACCCAGCGTTCCCTCGTCTCCAGGCGCTCGTGCTCGCGCGCGCGCTCGGCGGCTTCTAGCGTCAACGCCTCCTCACGCTTCTGGATCTCTGCTGGGTCGCCGGAGGCCACCTTCATCGACGCGAGGGCCGCCCCGCGCAACTCCACCTGCTCCTCCAGTGAGCGGCACCGGGCCAAGAGTTCCTGTGCCCGCTCCTCCGTGGCCTCTCACCGCCGGTCAGCTTCCCGGGCTTCTTCGACGGCCTGAGAACGGGCCTCCCGAGAGGCCGCCAGCGACGCCTTGGCCTCCTTGTCATCAAGATCACGCCGGCGGTGTGCAAGGGCGGCAGCCGCCTCCAGCTCGCGCATCTCCGCAACCAGCCAAAGGCCCTCGGCCTCAAGGCGCGCGTCCTCATCCGCAAGTTCCTCACCAAGCATGTTCACCGCGTCAGACGCCCTCCGCAGGAACCCTTGGCGAAGAGCGCGACGCTCCCGGGCGCGCTCGAGTACGTCCTCCACACCATCATCCGCCCCAAGCAGGCGCCGTGGGGTGCGGATCAGCACTCCCCTCTCGGGTAGGGGGCTAGGGGCTGGCATCCTCGAGATGACCGGGCGCGCCCTGCCAAAGGCCCGACCTGAAGCCAGCCCATCTCCAAGTAAAGAGCACCGGGAGTACCCCAGCCAATCGCGGTCCACAGCCAGGCCAGAGGCCCACGGCAGGCTGGCTATGCCACGGGAAGGCCCGCGAAGGAAGACCGCGGGGAGCGTAGGGCCAAGTTGCATTTCAGGATGACTCATCTCGCCGACCGGCCTCACCACGAGGGACCGGCTGCTCGGGATGATCGAAGACGACGGAAGAGGTGGAGACGAAGGGGATGGCTCCTCATCCACCCCCGTGAGCTCGGAAGGAAGGGCCCTGCAGGGCAAGAGTCAGAACAAGCAACAAAAGAATCAGGAGCAGGGAAGGGAGAAGGCTTACTCGTCGATGGTGTAGTACTTCCTACGCTTCAGCAGGCGACAGGGGTAGTCGTCGCCCAGGGCCTCCCTCCTCTTCCGTAGGGCCTCGAAGTCCATGCGGAAGCGACCCAAGCGTTGAGCGCGGGGGTCAGCTTGCGGCGAGGAGGAGGCATCGAAGAGACTCGCATCAGGGGCGTCCGCCTGGTGCGCGCTGCTGGACGCTCCATCAAGATGAACGGCTGGAGCCTCGAGAGCCTCAGCCTCAGGCGCTGCAAGCAGCCTCTCGCCACCTTCAACTGCGGCAGCATGGGCCTCGGGAGTCGCTCCCTCATGAGCGCTGCCCAGCGCTGTCGCCTCGACGATGGCACCTTCGGCCCCCGGAGGCTCACGCCTCCCTGCACCACCACTTTAGGAAGAGTCGCCCCGGGCGGCTGCAAGGGCAACCACCACCACTAGGTTTTCACGAGGCCCCTGGAGGCCAGCGGGGCACGGCCCCCATTCGTCGAAGATGGGCATTTGGCCCACAAAGTCGCCTCTGTTCGACCAGAGGTACAGCAAGGCTCCCCCATGACGAATGTCGCCAGGGGAAGGACCCCCAGTCAAGACCAAGAGCACCTTCCTCAGAGCTTCAGGCGTCAGGTCCCCTTCCTGGAGCCGCATACGGTCCTTGCGACCGCTGTAGGCCCACATTCAATGGGCGTGGAGCTGGAGAGGAGCGACGTGGCACAGCAAGAACTCCTTCACCACCTTGGGCGCCGTCACGCCAAGCTTTCTCAGGAACTCGAAGCGGTGCCAAACGAAGGCAAGCCGGGGGCTCGCGAGCGTCACTTGGCCCTAGCCTGAGTTGGGGACAGCAGGCGAAGATGGCTCCGTCAGCAGGGAGCTGGGCACCCCAACGTCCACATACAGCCACCGCTCGTGAAACCCAGGCGAGGGCGGGGGAAGGATGAAGTCAATTCCGGAAGCCGGTGTCTCAGGCACAGCGATGAAGCTCACGCACCCCGAGCATTGAGTGGGGTCGACAAGGCGCAGATAGAAGAAGTGGCGCAGCAAGGCAACCGAAGGAATGATGCCCGTCATTGCCTCACAAACGAAGGCAAATACCGCGAGAAGGGTGATGGATTCAGGACCCAGATGCATCATATGGATCTGGTAATGGGAAAGCACGGCATTGAAGAAATCTGAGAAGGGGGGAACCAGTCCTGCCCAAAGAGCATCGGCGAAATACCAGACTTCGGTGGTAATCCTGTCAACGGAGAAGCGAGACGCAGGCCAGGCCGTCGTCCTCCCGCACTCATTGAAGATGGTGGCCAGGGCCGAGCGGACCTTGCCCAGGCCTTCTTGGTTGACTATGACCGGCCAATCGATGGCGGGGGCCGCCGTCGACGGCGAGCGAGGCGGCGGCACGGGTTTCTTCCCTTTTCCCTTCCTCGGCGGGGCCATGACGACAGGAAGGGGATGGGGAAGGCTCGATATTAGAGTGGATGCAGGAGCTGGAGTTCGATAGAAGGAAGGACAGGGAGCGCACAAGCAACAGAAGGGGGAACGGCTGTGTGCGGCAGCGTGTCCGCCTAGCAAGGCACGAAATAAGGAGGCGTGGGGGAACAGTGCCACCCACGTCCAATCAACCACCACGCAGCACCCAAGGCCGCAGGCTGTTAGGGCCCGTGATGCTTCGCACTTGCCCTTTCGCCTCTCTGCTCGGACAAGTTCGGGCGCGCCATGGGCCCGGGGGCTACAGTCGGCGTTCTGGGAACGGGGGTCCCCAGACTTGCCTGCCGGCGGCCTGCGGCGTGGCTCAAAGGAGGCCCAGCACAGCCCATCTTCATCAATGCAAGCTCAAGGCCCTCGCGAGGGGCCAAGCCTCGCGGGGCGGACGACAAGGAGCTTCCTCAGGCACGGCCTTCTCAGGCTGGCTCATGAGGAGGCGGAGAGTTCAAGGCAGGGTACCTCGCGAGGTGCCCATGATGCAAGGCATGACGACCAAGGGCGCCAGTCGGGCGCCAGCCCGCGCAGTGTCCTCCCTTCCTCTTTGGTGCAAAGGGAGCAAAAGCAGGCAAGAGTATCAAGCAAAGGCATCCATTTCGATGCAACAAGACCAAGACCAGCCCAACGGCTGGAAGGGAGTCATCGTGGAGCCCAAGCCGGCGTCACCACCAGAGCCTTTGGCAGGCGAGGACCAACTTTAGTCAGGATAAGTGTACCCGCTGTTCCCCTTCAAAATGGCCAATTGTTGGCGCCCTTCCCGCTCAATATTTGAGAAGAGGCCCAGGGCCTTTGTCACGTCCCTAGCCTTGCCATGCACTTGGGCTAGCTTGGTTGCTGCATCACGTATAAATTTCATTTAAACCTGAAATGGGGATTGTTCAAACCCTAGCACCAGATCAAATCAAATATATTCAACCTAAAATAATCTTCAATGAACCCAAAATGCCCTTTGGAAATGTTCATGATTTTTGATAAAGGTGAAAACCTCTGGCAAAAATGATGAGCATATTTCTTGGCCATTTATGGATTTTTGAATTAACTCATATTGTATTTGAATTGGGGCATTTAAATTCTATAATATTTTAAATGCTCTAATAATTCTGAAAATAGTTGAGGGCTGTCGCATAAATTTAAGAAGGTGCCCACAATTATTTTCAGGATTTTTAGAAGTGCTCTGGTATTTTTTAATAAAGCCCAAACAGTTACAGATTAGAAGAAAAAGAGAATTAATAGAGAAGTTGAGAGAGAGAGAGAGAGAGAACACCCACCTGGGCCACTTACCTGTAGCCGGCCCAGCTGCACCGGCCCAGCCCATCGTGGCAGAGCGGCTGTCTTCAACCTCTGCCAGTAGGCAGAGGCGAAGTCGCACGCGCACACGCGGAGGCCTCCACCTCCTGCTTCGCGGTGGCAGCCTCCCCGACATCCTCGCGACGCCACGGAGACACCCAGAGCCTCCCCTCGTTCTCCCCTCTCCCTCTGGACCGCTCCCCCTCCTCTGGCTCTCTCTTCCCCTCTCTTCCCTGTGAGCCCCGAGAGCATGCCGTCGCCGTAGCAGTGGCTATAGTCCACCACCCACCCAACCAGCACGGCGAGGAGCTCCACCACGACACCGTGGAGCTACACACTGACGCATGCGACCACGGGAGCCCTGCAACGTCATCCCCGGCCTCATCTTCAACCTCCGGCCGCCGGTGACCTCGCAGTCGATTCGCGGGCTCCAGCACTTCCCCGACCTCGTCGTCGACTCTGCTAGTCCCTACGTGAGCCACTCTCCATTTTCCCCCTGGAATCCCCGTCGTTCCCCTCCCCTAGCTAGCTTCCCCACCTTGGCCGTGCGCCGCCGTCCGCCATTGCCGCCGTGCCGCCGCTGCAGTCCTCCCCGGACCAAACCAAGCATGTGCGCGAGCTCCTGGAGCTTCCCCAATGCTATGGTGCTACTCCTCTCGCTTGCTAGCAAGCTACAGCCTCACGCATGACCGAACCCGAGCTCCGGCCGCCGCGGCCGCGCTCCTCGCCGTCGCCTCCGGCTGGCTCCACCACCCAACGCGCACTGGTCTGGGCTCTCGAACGAGCCCAGCCACGCTGCGAACGGGGCACCACAGCCCGTTCCCGAGTGCCCCGCCGCTTCAGCTGCCGGCGGCGGCTAAACGCCGGTGGTTTAGCCCTGGTTGACCAGGGGATTTGACCTCCCCTGGCTCTATGACATGCGGGACCAGCCCGGCTAATTAATCTAGGTTAGCTTAAGTTAAAACGCTAATTAACCCAGTTAGTTAGGTTAGTAACTGACACGCGGGCCCACTGGTCAGTTTGACCTGGGCCGCCCGTTGACCTGCTGACGTCAGCATGATGTCATGCTGGTGCAGTAAACTATTTTCTGGTTTTAGTCTAATTTAAATAACCAGGAAATTCCAGAAAATAGTATAAACTTCTAAAAATCATAGAAATTCAACCGTAACTCCAAATGAGATAAATTATATATGAAAAATGATCAGAAAAATCCAATCTATCCATCTGTACCATTTTCATGCATGTTAGAACAACTTATGGCTGCTGTTTAGGATAAATCATATCAAGGGCATTTAAACCTTCACATATGGAGTTTGAATTTGAATCTTGTATTCAAACCAACTTCATTTAACTTGCTGCTAGTTGCATTAGCTCAAACCACAGCATATTGCCATGTCATGATCATGCATCATATTGTGCATTGCATTGATTGTGTTCTTCCTTGTTTGCCGGTGTTTGTCCCCTCTCAGTAGACGACGTACCGACGAAGAGTTCAATGACACCGATGAAGAAACTATATTATCTTCAGAAGTGCCAGGCAAGCAAAACCCCCTTGTTCATTCCGATACAATCCCATTCTCTCTCTCCTGCTCTCTTTTACTGCATTAGGACAACAATGATTCAACTGTTACATGCTGCAGTAGTTGAACACCTTTCCTCTGCATGACCTGTCATTGCCACAGTAAATAGATGAAACCCACTAGCATGAGTAGGAGTTGTTTGAGCCCTGATGTGCCTACTCATTCATGCTTGTTTGTCATGCCTGCTACCACTTAGAGTTGAGTCAGGTCTGATTCATCGGGAATGAATTGGAAAGTGGTGAACATGTCCTACTATGTGTGAGCTAAGTGTGTGAACACGATTTGGTAAAGGTAGCGGTGAGAGGCCATGTAGGAGTACATGGTGGGTTGTCTCATTGAAGCCGTCCTCGGGAACTGAGTTCTGTGTTTGTGATCCATGAACAGCTACTACCATGCATTGGATTACTTAAGTGCCCCTCTCGACTTATTAATCAACCTGATCTCTGTCCAGGAGTTGCAACTAGTTTCTGGTGTTTGTAGGTAGTGTTAGTAGTCTACCAAGTGGCACCCGGTACAGGTGGGCTTGGGACAGACTAGGCACAGTGGCCCGGTGTACCAAGTGGCACCCGGATGGTGGACTTGGGAACCCTGCACACATCGTTTGGGGCCGTGAGCGACACCTCGGCCGGATCTCCTTGCGGATGGAACCCGAATAGGCGATAAACCTGGACGAGAGACTTGTGTGATTAGTCAGGTCGTGGCCGACTCCCTCGCCAGGCTTCCGCTTGAAGGTTGCCGAGATACACGAGGTGTACATGGCGGTAAGTGGCGAGAGCGTGTGTGCAGAAGTACACCCCTCTAGGGTTAACATTATCTATTCGAATAGCCGTGTCCGCGGAAAAGGACTTCTGGGTTGCCTGTACAGTTCATAGACAAGTGAAAGTGGATACTCTAAAATACGCAAGATAAACGTGAGTGCTATGAATGGCGTTCTTGTAGGGAGACGGGAGCGGATTCATAGTGGTGTATTGATATGGTGAATATGTGGACTCGTGTGCGCCACCTCAAAAGAGTTACATGTAGTCGTAGTTCAGGATAGCCACCGAGTCAAAGCTGGCTTGCTGCACTTAAACTCCACCACCCCCCCCCCTTTGTTGATAATGATGCATATGTAGATAGTTCTGATGTAAGTCTTGCTGGGTACATTTGTACTCACGTTTGCCTATTTTATGTTTTTGCAGAGAGACTTCAGTCTCGCTAGTAGTTCCGCTTGGACTTCGACGTTTAGCTTGTTACCTCAGCTACGATCTTGTGCCCTCGACAGGATCTGGTAGATAGTCAGGCTTCTCAGCCTTTTTCATTTATAGATGTCTGTACCCAGACATGTTAAGCTTCCGCTTGTGCTTTGACTTGTATGCTCTGAATGTTGGGTCGAGAGACCCATGATTGTAATATTTCGCTCCTCAGAGCCTATTGAATAAAATACTTGAGTTGTAGAGTCATGATGTGATGCCATGTTGTATTTGCACATATCGAGCATATTGTGTGTATGTTATTGAAATGCTTGGTATGTGTGGGATCTGACTATCTAGTTGTTTATCCTTAGTAGCCTCTCTTACCAGGAAATGTCTCCTAGTGCTTCCACTGAGCCATGGTAGCTTGCTACTGCTCCGGAACACTTAGGCTGGCCGGCATGTGTCCTTCTTCGTTCCTGTGTCTGTCCCTTCAGGGAAATGTCACGCGATGAATACCGGAGTCCTGTTAGCCCGCTACAGCCCGGTTCACCGGAGTCCTGCTAGCCCAGTGCTACAGCCTGGATTCACTCGCTGATGACCGACACGTTCGATGCTGGGTCATGGATGCCTGTCCCTATAAGTTTGTGCCACTTTGGGTTTACGACTAGCCATGTCAGCCCGGGCTCCTTATCATATGGATGCTAGCGACACTATCATATATGTGTGCCAAAAGGCACAAACGGTCCCGGGCAAAGGTAAGGCGACACCCGTGGGAATACCGTGCGTGAGGCCGCAAAGTGATATGAGGTGTTACATGCTAGATCAATGTGGCATTGAGTCGGGGTCCTGACAGCTTTGGTATCAGAGCTTGACTGCCTATAGGATTACCAAGCCAAACTGGTCGAAGTTGAGTCTAGAAATTCTTTAGTTATATAAGGGAATTGATTGTGGGATGGAACGTAAGGCTCTTTTTACTCCTTATACCTCATGCCCTCTGATCCGAGTCATCTTATGTTTCCTACGGGGTTAAGGAACTAGCCTTTCTCTTCTTTCTATTAGGATCATGTGTTACTAATCCGTAGACCTATAGGATTGATGGTTCTAAGCCTTGGTCCAGTTCCTACTACTTCCGTGTATTCATAGCTGGTCTCAGAACCTTGATATTGTGCTTCTGAGTGGTTATGCCACCATTTTTGTAGCATGTCTCAAATCTTTTTGAGCATTTACAGCCGTTATGTTGTCCGAGTCATCCCAGGTTTCTAAATAGTCTGAAGCATTTGTAAATCCCTCCTTCCCGTTCCCAATAATCCTTTGGGCCAGATTAACCACACTAATTGCTGAGTAGAGGTACTTTATTGCCTCGACATATATGTTGGAGTTATTATTATGACCCTAGGTGTCTTAAGAGTACCACCTAGTACCCTAGCCATGCTTTGTGTTCCCAGTGTGATGATTCTGGCCACCGTCATTCTCGAAAGCATCCCGTGATGCAATTTAGCTAGTAGATATTCTACTCCTGGGTTTTGAACATGAGATTCACCCTACTTATTTCATGTTGATAGTGTTTGCTAGTTCCTTTAGGATATTAGTAACCTTTGCGATAGTCCTGGAGGTCCGTGGTATTTCCTTCTTCCAAATACCATGAACTGCTCGTGGCGGAAGTTCTTTGAACCAAAAGACACAACCAAAGTGCTCTTGATGAGTTCTCCATTCTATATTGTGACTCTGCCAGCTCTACCTTTCTGCATGGGTTATCCGGAAGAAACCTGTTGAACTTGGTTCGACATGCTAATCCATGCATCCACAACTCAGAAATCATATGTTCTTTTGAGTTGTCCCATTTTAGTTGAATTCTGACCCCCCATCTATCAATTGATAGTCAAGAGTATGCGTGCATTCGTTCATCGATGCCTATTACTCTTGTGGTCCATCAAGCCATTCTATTCAGAATGACTAGGAGAAACAAACTCCAGTACCTCATCCATATCCAGGATTGGGTCAAGTAGTTGTACCTCGCAGATCAAAATGCCAACCCAGCTTTTGTTCTGTCCTACCCTGGAGTATTACCCCCTTTATGCCAGGATTTTCATGAGAATTGCACCAGCTCTTGTGAATTCTTGACGCAGTGATACTTCTCGCCATCATTATTCATTTCTTTGTTTCCGTGTTGTCGCAACCGGAATACCGACAAGTGAATTGTGATGTGTGAAATCAATACTCCGAGCAACTCGTTGCCTGGTAGTAAATGGACAATATTCTCATCCTTAGCATGTTGGTTATTGAATCACCATCCTAGGACTGATTGTGGTACCTGGTCCATTTTTGTTGGTGCACTCTTCGATCGATGAGTTAGGATTTTGTCAAACCCTCACTCCTTTGATCATATCGTCTTGCCGTGAAAAGCAAGATTGTTCTCGAGCTTAATAGCATATGGGTGGTTCGTGATTTTCCGATTATCTTCTCGGAAGTATCACCAGGTTGTCACCTGACCGCTATGTTGAGCTCGTGATCAAGTTGGTTTTCGAAACCAACCTTTCTCCAAGAATTCGTGTTGGATACCCTGAGCTAGTTGGTTAAGCTAAACAACAACTTGGAGAGTTGGAAGATAAAAGCTTGTCCGACTCAGTTCATTCCAAAGGGATATCCTTGTGTGTGTGTGTGTGTATTCAAGAAAGATGTTATCCTCATTGATTGATCCTCGTGATCAGTTGTTGGATCAATTATCTTGTTAAAACTTTGAATTGAGTGTGGGCTATCGTCAAATCAAAACAGAACCAATGATATTCGTAATGTTGTCTTACTCGTGGTTGATCCCTCAAGCATACACCATTACATCCTTTGGTCTGACCGATGCTATCACCTTGTTCACATAATTATGGAATTCCATTTATATGGAAACCTGGATGAATTGTTGCTGAGCCCATCGACAACATCCTTATCTTTTCCATAATTGTGTTGAATATTAAGCTAGTGTTGGAAACTTTGTAAGCAATGCCTTCGTGTTTCGTTCATGAAGGATATGTTCGATGAAAGAAGTGACTTCCTTTGATTCACGTGCATTTGATGCAAGTTGCCGCCGTGAATTCTAGAAAGTTTATTTTTGCCTCCTCCGGAATCATCCCAAGTCAGTCAAGCATATGTGCGAAGTATTCTATGGTTTGGAGACTTGCAACCTTCATCCCATATGTATTACCTAGCACCCCAAGCCACTGATTGATTTGTTCAAGGAAAGGAGTTGATGTGCGAATACTAGTTCATGCACAAGACTTCGATATCGATAATGATGATTCCCAACCTGAACTCGGTAGTGTTTCATCATAAGACTACTACGTGGCCATGCTTGTCTGCGACAGTGTGTCTACATGTGTGTAGCAGAACCAACTCATGTTTTGGAGTTTGCTATCGTAGCTCATTCCCCGAGAATCTCGCAACGCCACCTTGTCGATTTGTGTTGCAAACTTTCATTTTTCTTTCTAGACTTAATGAGTCTGAATTATCCTATTACCAACCAGATCTGAATCTCAGGCAGATATGATGGTTGGAACTTCTCCCAAGAACTATGATATAGGTTCCAGTGAAGTGGACGCACCTAGCTAGAAGCACTATTATTGTAGTATCTTGTTTAAGTCATTTGGTCACCTCTCATGAGGATCTCGCATGACTTATTCTAGAAGTTGTTCCTTATGAATTTTGTGCTCCCGAAGTCCGACCTTTACTTGATGGCCATGTCGATGCTTTTAAGAAGATCGTGGTAGCTAGATCATAAAGGAGAACATTAGAAGCGGAGTGCTAAATGTCTCTCGGTCGATCATCCGGATTTTGTTTCCTTGGCCCCGCTAAGGTGAAATATGAGAAAGTGTTGTCTTCCTTTATATCCGCCTTGTCCATCACTATTCATCATGGTAGTAAGATGTGTTGCCAGGATCTCGGCACGGATGTTGGTAGGACCTTGATGAATATGGAAATGCTCAAGTTCTTGAGAGCACGCGCAAGCAAAATCATTCCTTGTGTTGTCTTTAACAAGGTAATCCACATCATCCATCCTAGTTTGAGTATACCATTCTTCCGAGCTCCCTCAAACGATCCATTATGATTTGCCTTATGCTGGTATAAAGAGTTTCAATGATCTCTGAATCAAAGGTAATTCTTTTTGCCACTTAAGAGAATATATCTACGAGTCACCTTCCCTAAGGTGCATCGTTATGGTAACATGGCAACTCAACTCCTCGCTACGTTGACAACCGTTCACCACCTTTTTAGGTGTGGAATTGTTGTCTACCTAGTGAACCCTCGTCATCTGTTACACTCCATCCTTTTGGATGTATGCTTCATGTCTCAGCTCGAGAGATGTTTTATGCCTCATTCTGTGAGTTGATCGTCAGTTGCTCGATCTTTGAGGAGATCAGTTCCGTAGAATTTCTTTCTATCGTCATCGTGGTGGATGAAGATCTCGAAAGCAAAGACGTCAAGATCAATTTGAATCAATGAACCAACATCTTCGAGAAGGGCAGATGGATCATGAAGATTGTGATAGTTTTGTGACCCCTTTTCCTCTTACCTCACGTCTTGAATCTCGGGACGAGATTCTTGTTTAGTGGGGGTGAGTTGTCATGTCCCTAGCCTTGCCATGCACTTGGATTAGCTTGGTTGCTGCATCATGTATAAATTTCATTTAAACCTGAAATGGGGATTGTTCAAACCCTAGCACCAGATCAAATCAAATATATTCAACCTAAAATAATCTTCAATGAACCCAAAATGCCCTTTGGAAATGTTCATAATTTTTGATAAAGGTGAAAACCTCTGGCAAAAATGATGAGCATATTTCTTGGCCATTTATGGATTTTTGAATTAACTCATATTGTATTTGAATTGGGGCATTTAAATTCTATAATATTTTAAATGCTCTAATAATTCTGAAAATAGTTGAGGGCTGTCGCATAAATTTAAGAAGGTGCCCACAATTATTTTCAGGATTTTTAGAAGTGCTCTGGTATTTTTTAATAAAGCCCAAACAGTTACAGATTAGAAACAAAAGAGAATTAATAGAGAAGTTGAGAGAGAGAGAAAACACCCACCTGGGCCACTTACCTGTAGCCGGCCCAGCTGCACCGGCCCAGCCCACCGTGGCAGAGCGGCTGTCATCAACCTCTGCCAGTAGGCAGAGGCGAAGTCGCACGCGCACACGCTGAGGCCTCCACCTCCTGCTTCGCGGTGGCAGCCTCCCCGACATCCTCGCGACGCCACGGAGACACCCAGAGCCTCCCCTCGTTCTCCCCTCTCCCTCTGGACCGCTCCCCCTCCTCTGGCTCTCTCTTCCTCTCTCTTCCCTGTGAGCCCCGAGAGCACGCCGTCGCCGTAGCAGTGGCTATAGTCCACCACCCGCCCAACCAGCACGGCGAGGAGCTCCACCACGATACCGTGGAGCTACACACTGACGCATGCGACCACGGGAGCCCTGCAACGTCATCCCCGGCCTCATCTTCAACCTCCGGCCGCCGGTGACCTCGCAGTCGATTCGCGGGCTCCAGCACTTCCCCGACCTCGTCGTCGACTCTGCTAGTCCCTACGTGAGCCACTCTCCATTTTCCCCCTGGAATCCCCGTCGTTCCCCTCCCCTAGCTAGCTTCCCCACCTTGGTCGTGCGCCGCCGTCCGCCATTGCCGCCGTGCCGCCGCTGCAGTCCTCCCCGGACCAAACCAAGCATGTGCGCGAGCTCCTGGAGCTTCCCCAATGCTATGGTGCTACTCCTCTCGCTTGCTAGCAAGCTACAGCCTCAAGCATGACCGAACCCGAGCTCCGGCCGCCGCGGCCGCGCTCCTCGCCGTCGCCTCCGGCTGGCTCCACCACCCGACGCGCACTGGTCTGGGCTCTCGAACGAGCCCAGCCACGCTGCGAACGGGGCACCACAGCCCGTTCCCGAGTGCCCCGCCGCGTCAGCTGCCGGCGGCGGCTAAACGCCGGTGGTTTAGCCCCGGTTGACCAGGGGATTTGACCTCCCCTGGCTCTATGACATGCGGGACCAGCCCGGCTAATTAATCTAGGTTAGCTTAAGTTAAAACGCTAATTAACCCAGTTAGTTAGGTTAGTAACTGACACGCGGGCCCACTGGTTAGTTTGACCTGGGCTACCCGTTGACCTGCTGACGTCAGCATGATGTCATGCTGGTGCAGTAAACTATTTTCTCGTTTTAGTCTAATTTAAATAACCAGGAAATTCCAGAAAATAGTATAAACTTCTAAAAATCATAGAAATTCAACCGTAATTCCAAATGAGATAAATTATATATGAAAAATGATCAGAAAAATCCAATCTATCCATCTGTACCATTTTCATGCATGATAGAACAACTTATGGCTGCTGTTTAGGACAAATCATATCAAGGGCATTTAAACCTTCACATATGGAGTTTGAATTTGAATCTTGTATTCAAACCAACTTCATTTAACTTGCTGCTACTTGCATTAGCTCAAACAACAGCATATTGCCATGTCATGATCATGCATCATATTGTGCATTGCATTGATTGTGTTCTTCCTTGTTTGCCGGTGTTTATCCCCTCTCGGTAGACGACGTACCGACGAAGAGTTCAATGACACCGATGAAGAAACTATATTATCTTCAGAAGTGCCAGGCAAGCAAAAACCCCTTGTTCATTCTGATACAATCCCATTCTCTCTCTCCTGCTCTCTTTTACTGCATTAGGACAACAACGATTCAACTGTTACATGCTGCAGTAGTTGAACACCTTTCCTCTGCATGACCTGTCATTGCCACAGTAAATAGATGAAACCCACTAGCATGAGTAGGAGTTGTTTGAGCCCTGATGTGCCTACTCATTCATGCTTGTTTGTCATGCCTGCTACCGCTTAGAGTTGAGTCAGGTCTGATTCATCGGGAATGAATTGGAAAGTGGTGAACATGTCCTACTATGTGTGAGCTAAGTGTGTGAACACGATTTGGTAAAGGTAGCGGTGAGAGGCCATGTAGGAGTACATGGTGGGTTGTCTCATTGAAGCCGTCCTCGGGAACTGAGTTCTGTGTTTGTGATCCATGAACAGCTACTACCACGCATTGGAATGCTTAAGTGCCCCTCTCGACTTATTAATCAACCTGATCTCTGTCCAAGAGTTGCAACTAGTTTCTGGTGTTTGTAGGTAGTGTTAGTAGTCTACCAAGTGGCACCCGGTACAAGTGGGCTTGGGACAGACTAGGCACAGTGGCCCGGTGTACCAAGTGGCACCCGGATGGTGGACTTGGGAACCCTGCACACATCGTTTGGGGCCGTGAGCGACACCTCGGCCGGATCTCCTTGCGGATGGAACCCGAATAGGCGATAAACCTGGACGAGAGACTTGTGTGATTAGTCAGGTCGTGGTCGACTCCCTCGCCAGGCTTCCGCTTGAAGGTTGCCGAGATACACGAGGTGTACATGGCGGTAAGTGGCGAGAGCGTGTGTGCAGAAGTACACCCCTACAGGGTTAACATTATCTATTCGAATAGCCGTGTCCGCGGAAAAGGACTTCTGGGTTGCCTGTACAGTTCATAGACAAGTGAAAGTGGATACTCTAAAATACGCAAGATAAGCGTGAGTGCTATGAATGGCGTTCTCGTAGGGAGACGGGAGCGGATTCATAGTGGTGTATTGATATGGTGAATATGTGGACTCGTGTGCGCCACCTCAAAAGAGTTACATGCAGTCGTAGTTCAGGATAGCCACCGAGTCAAAGCTGGCTTGCTGCAGTTAAACTCCACCACCACCCCCCCTTTGTTGATAACGATCCATATCTAGATAGTTCTGATGTAAGTCTTGCTGGGTACATTTGTACTCACGTTTGCCTATTTTATGTTTTTGCAGAGAGACTTCAGTCTCGCTAGTAATTCCGCTTGGACTTCGACGTTTATCTTGTTACCTCAGCTACGATCTTGTGCCCTCGGCAGGATCTGGTAGATAGTCAGGCTTCTCAGCCTTTTTCGTTTATAGATGTCTGTACCCAGACATGTTAAGCTTCCGCTTGTGCTTTGACTTGTATGCTCTGAATGTTGGGTCGAGAGACCCATGATTGTAATATTTCGCTCCTCGGAGCCTATTGAATAAAATACTTGAGTTGTAGAGTCATGATGTGATGCCATGTTGTATTTGCACATATCGAGCATATTGTGTGTATGTTATTGAAATGCTTGGTATGTGTGGGATCTGACTATCTAGTTGTTTATCCTTAGTAGCCTCTCTTACCGGGAAATGTCTCCTAGTGCTTCCACTGAGCCATGGTAGCTTGCTACTGCTCCGGAACACTTAGGCTGGCCGGCATGTGTCCTTCTTCGTTCCTATGTCTGTCCCTTCGGGGAAATGTCACGCGATGAATACCGGAGTCCTGTTAGCCCGCTATAGCCTGGTTCACCGGAGTCCTGCTAGCCCACGTTCGATGCTGGGTCATGGATGCCTGTCCCTGTAAGTTTGTGCCACTTTGGGTTTACGACTAGCCATGTCAGCCCGGGCTCCTTATCATATGGATGCTAGCGACACTATCATATACGTGTGCCAAAAGGCGCAAACGGTCCCGGGCAAAGGTAAGGCGACACCCGTGGGAATACCGTGCGTGAGGCCGCAAAGTGATATGAGGTGTTACATGCTAGATCGATGTGGCATTGAGTCGGGGTCCTGACAGCCTTCGCCTATAAATAGGACTAGCCACCCCCAGGGCAGAGACATCTGGATCCTCATCAAGAAACCAGTAGTTAGAGCGACCGAACCCCTCTCATCAGTTCATCACACCAGCCAAGAACAGACCCTCGCGAGGCTGTTCTTCCTTGTATTGTTCCTCATTAGCCCAAGAGGCAATCCACCACACCACACACTGGAGTAGGGTATTACACCACAATGGCGGCCTGAACCAGTATAAATCTTGTGTCTCTTGTGCTGTTCTGTTTAGTAGTTTAGGTCCCAGCCATTCGGCAAGATGCGAGACGGCTGAGGGTTGAATCTCCGCGCGCACCCCAGTGTTCGAACCTCAAGGGTCTGCCGGAACCCGAAATCCGATAATGACGAGTATTGCCAAACACGAGAAGCAGCCTGAACACCTTCAACATGCTGAGAGGAACTCTGACGATCTGCATTGTGAAGATAAATTTCTTCCTTGGTAGGCTCTGGGTAAATGGCTTCGACGGACATATCAACCTCTGGCAGAAATATGAGATGGTTGCTTGCAGAGGGCTGATAGTCAACAGCAGGTGAAGCTTGATCAGTCGCATAACCCAGGGAGAATAGAATTTCAGACCAAATATGTTTGAGCTAGATGCAGCAAATTGGCGAATGAAGAAATCCTGAGCATTGAAGTTGATGCCATTGAGAATGTAGAAGACCAACGTCTTCATTGCGCCTTCTAGCATTGCTGAGGAAGAATGTCCTTTGATGGGCCATGGAGTTTGCCTGATGATGTGATAGATGGTGCGGGGCAGATACTCTAGGTCTTCAACAAAGAATTCCTTGGGATATTCAGCATCCTGTGGTAGTGGCTTCATCATACTCAGCATTTGGCTCATATTGGGCTCTGGCTTCTGAAAGATGCTTTCCAACACATTGCAGTGAAGCTGACAACCAGGTTCATAGAGTTCACCTGGAGTGGACAGGCCAGTAAGCTCAATGAGATCAAGAGCTTTGGCTTCATGGTGTACATTGCCTGTCATCCACTCAAGGACCCATGTCTTCGGATCCCTGTTGTAGCCGCGAATGTGGAGAGTTGCATAGAATTGCAGCAGAAGCTCTTCATTCCAAGTCTCCTTATCTTTCACAAACTGGAGAAGGCCTGCATCTCGGAAGCAGTCAAGGGCTTCTTCTAAGTAGGGCAGGCCAGCAATGGCTTCACAATCCAGACGCATATGAGGAAATATGCACCCTTGATTGTATAGAACACAAGAGTAATAGTTGCGTTGCTGATAACTCCAGAACCGATCAGATGATATTCTTGGCTTGGAGTATGGGTTCTTGGCTCTATCGAAGAAGGTGTTGTGTGCAATGAAGCCATTGACATTGAATGATCCTGGTGCAAATGCAGTACCTGGAAACCATAGCAGCCTTGGTTTTGGCTTCTGAACCTGAGGCCTGTGCTCCACATGATAGTCAAACTGAGGTCCGGGAGCAGGCGGAGGGACCAGAATTGGCCATCTGACAGTGACCAGCTTGCCTTGATAGAATGCTTGCTCAATGGTGTGTGGCCTAGGTGGCGGAACAGGAGCAGTGGCATTAGCAAGGGCGTCAGGTTGCACATTTTTTGCAGGTGCATCATTGGCTTCATGCACAATGTTCATTGCAGGCGCCACATTATCTTTAGCCATGACAACGTCATTGGCTTCAGTAGTGTTGTTGGTGGCCACCTCAGGATTTTCAACCTCCACTTGAGTAGCTGGAGGGTCGGGCACAGACACGTTCTCCTCGAGAACAACTTCTTGGTTGGTAGGGGATGTAGCAACACGTTCTTCTTCTTGTCTTTCATCGGCTGATGCAGCCGGATTGTCTTCAGCAACATTGGCTTCGGACATTGGAACCGTCACAGAGGGATTTTCTTCAGGGAACACTTGACGTGCCACTGAGCTGGATTGGTTTGAATCTTCTTCTGTGATGGTTGTCAAGGAGACTGATGGCCTTAGACCTTTGCGAAGCCGTTTGAACATGGGGACGCTTTTGGTGATGGTGTAGTCTCCATGTAATTGTCGTTATTCACCATTGGGCTGGTGACTTGCGCTGGTGGAGGACGGGGTGTACTTGGTGAGTCTTGACTTGGAGTTGCTGGTTGGGGGCATCAGCCCATGAGGCATCCTGGGAGATTGGCGTCAAAGGACAACCAATACTGATGAGTTTGCTGTTCGTGAGAACAGGCGATGATATTGTTTGGCGCTCGATCTGAGGAAGGACTTCATCATCTACTACATTGTCTTGGGGACCAATGTCT
This sequence comes from Triticum dicoccoides, assembly GCF_002162155.2. Taxonomy (NCBI): domain Eukaryota; kingdom Viridiplantae; phylum Streptophyta; class Magnoliopsida; order Poales; family Poaceae; genus Triticum; species Triticum dicoccoides. The sequence goes on from NC_041385.1 coordinate 203,796,865, forward strand.
TCAGCCGTGATGGGGTCAACGACTGGAACTTCTTCAGCTTCAGGAACCTCTGTGGAAGCAGGCTCGTGAACTATCAAATGACGCTCTTGGTGTTTAGATGCAGGACGATCAAAAGGAATGGGCTCGACAATAAGGGGCTCTGTGGGAGCAGCTCGATCCTTCTTCTTGGTCTTTCTCTTCTTGGTGGGTGGTGCATCATCAGTGGTGTTCTTGAGTTTGCGCTTTCTGGATTCGGCTTCAGCTGCCCTGGTTTTCTTCTGTTCCGAAGCCACTGTGGGGACCTTAGGCTTTGAGCCTATCATGCTGGCAGGGAAGACAATATGAGGTTCTTCCCGCCTTGGTGCTTCAGTTTGGGCCACAGTAGGCTTCTTTTTCTTGGCAGCTAGCTTGGGGTCGATGCCAGGATGCCCAAGTGCCTCGCGCTTCTCAGCTTCATTGTAAGCTTGAACACACTTGGCAGCTAGATTCTTCATGTGATCTCTTGAACCTTTGGATTCTTCGCGCTTCTTGCGAAATGCCTCCTTGAGGTCATGCAGCATCACCTTGAAGTTTTGAACATCAGCCATGCTGAGCTTGGCAACATGCTTCTTGAACTGCTCTTTCTCGTAGTCAATCTTGTTCTTCAGTTCAACAATCCGCTGAGCCAGAGCCAGCTCAGGAGCAATGGCGCCTTGGAAAGAGACGTTGATGCCAATTGGGCGCTGAAGATCATCAAAGTTAAGATTGGGGTTGTCAAACCACTCATCAATGAAGTTATCTAGAATGTTTACATCGAAGAGGGGCAGATCACTGAAGATCTCCGCCTCTTGCTTGCCTTTGCCAGCGGCTCAAGAGCATCATCTCCACACTCATCATCTGATGACAGATCAATGGCTTCATTTTCGTTCCTCAGAACAGCAGCAGGCGTCAGGGCTTGACCAGAACTTTGAACATTTTTCTTCTGTGTCTTCTCTTTCTTCTTGGAGATGCGAGAGAGATCTTCAGAAGTGTTACTTGGAGCAGGAGGGGCAGTTGCCAATGGTTTCACTCGCGAAGCTTTTGGTGCAGTAGTCGTTTTTGAAGCCTTAGACTTCTTTTGCTTCTACGGCTTAGGAGGAGGAGCTGGTGCATCATCAGTGTCAGCATCATGACCAGAGTGATCCACATTTGCTCCTTGTACGGCAATGTGAGTGATGAGGCCGTCGAGGTTGTAGAAGGGGTCGATCCTGTTTTCATTGGCTTCACGGGTGCCATCTTCCCGATGAGCAGATGGACCTGGGTTGAAGTCAAGTCCGAATGCCTTCTTGTTCTTCACAGCAGAGTCTTTCGCGAACTGGAAGTTGCGCTTGAACAGATTGTCTTCGGGACACCATAGCAAAGATGAAGGGTCAGCATTATCTGGCTGTGGTCCGCGAACCATGCACGGATAGAAGCCTTGCTCAATAGCTTCAGTCTTGGACCTGGGAGGAAGATTTTTGTATAGTATATCTCCCCAGCGTCGCTTGATGGCATTCTTTTCGGCATATTCTTCAGTTGCAAATCTGTACTTGAACCATTCCTCTGCCCAATATCTTCGAATCCATTGGATTCAATTCTTGTGTTCTCCATATGTTTCCTCTGGGTCTGTCTTGTACAGTTCGTGCAGGTCAGGTGGCAGATCCTTGGAAGTATTCCCACGGCGCTGCCTGCCACCCTTTCTAGCTGACTTCTCTGTAGCCATGAAGCTTAACCTGAAAGGCTTCAGAACTTGCAAAGGCTTCCAACGGCTGATCAGACAAGAACTGGCTTCAGGAGATTTTATGTGACTCTGTAAGAATTCTGCAAACGAATGCAGACTATGAGAACCAAGGGATTCTCCCACGGACATGTACCTGTGATAGCATTAGAGGTGCGAGGGAAGGGGAAGAGGTCATATGCATTCTCAGAAGATTTTGAAGATAAATCAGTTTGAAGACATTGACCTCATAACGCGAAGACATTCACTTATTTGTTGAGAGTTGGTTCCAGATTTGTACGAATCCAAGAATAAGTACAAGTGAGGAATCTATCTTGTAGAGAAGCATAAGTGAACAGACTAGGCATACTATGAGATGCAGGAAGAGATAGATTCAACTTTGGAGATCTAGAAACCACTTTTGGTAAAGAAGGATGAATCTATCAGATCGAAATGATGGTAAAAAGTGAGTTTTAGTTACCACATGAAGAACTGCTAGACGAAGCGAAGTTGCAGGCCGAGCAGTTCGATCTTCCGTGCCCTAACTTGGCGATGGAAGACACCTACGGCGACGGCAGAGAGGACGAGGTCCACGGCTGGTGTGAGGACAACATTGGAGAAGTCGCGGCAGCTAAGCGCTTCGTCACCAGTGTCGTCGAGAGCTAGCAGTGCCGCTAGGGTTTGTGAGAGGTGGCGAGGTGGAGGAAGGATTTTTGACTATGATGTGATGGGTCTTTATAAGGAAAGGGACGGAGCAACGCAATTACGCAGGTGCCCCTGGCGGTTCATATCTGAAGGGCACGTGGCAGGCATGCAACACCTTGGAAGTTGTTCCATGTTCCCACGGATGCCTGGATTGTCGGGGTGGTCGTTCCGAATTATCCGGCTTTCCAGCAATAAGGATATAGCATTAATAACAGATATAAATGTTTGTCAGATTGACTTCAGCTAACAAGGTCTCAGGGAAGACAATCGACAGTTTTCAATAGAATGCATTTGATTTGGGCAGACAGAGTTGAGGTAGAAGCATAGATAGGTTAGGGTCCGATCACATTCACTTAGATCAAAAGATTCAGCATGAAGCCATAGCTATAAGTGAATGCTATAGAGGACAGAACATATAACTAGTATAAGACCAAATCACAGGATGAAGATAAACTTGAATATAAGTCAGGGATGAAGACAAATTAAATATGAAGACTTTGCAATCATAACGCCAAGGGAAACACTTCACACAAAGTTTGGTGGTGGCGTTACCCACCGTATAGGAAGTATTAGACCCAGACACGGTGCACAATTATTGTGGTGCTCCGAAGTCAAATTCCGCATTAATGTATTCACACTTAGAGTCTATGTCTTCATTAACTGAAGATATGCATTACTTCATGTGTTGCACATATAAGTTATCAAAATACATAAGTGTAAGGATGTGTGCCTAATCACAGGACATTTGAGGATTCCAAGATATTTAGCTCACACCGCAACTTGCAAAACCTTTTCTCATCCAAGGGCTTTGTGAAGATATCAGCCAATTGCTCTTCAGTTTTGACATGAATGATATCAATATCTTCCTTCATAACATGATCTCTGAGAAAGTGATGACGAATTTCAATGTGCTTTGTCTTCGAGTGTTGAACTGGGTTGCTGGCAATCTTCATGGCGCTCTCATTGTCGCAGTAGAGAGGCACATTCTTCAGGTGGATACCATAGTCCTTGAGAGTTTACTTCATCCAGAGAAGCTCAACACAGCAAGATCCAGCAGCAATGTATTCGGATTCAGCAGTGGAGAGAGATACACAATTCTGCTTCTGTGAGGACCAACATACAAGAGATCATCCCAGAAAGTGACATGTGCCTGATGTGGACTTGCGATCAACCTTGTCACCAGCATAATCAGCATCTGAGAATCCAACTAGATCAAACTCTAAGCCCTTTGGATACCATAATCCTAGTGTTGGGGTGTAAGCCAAATATCGAAGAATTCGCTTCACAGCTAAGTGACGCGATTCCTTTGGTGCCGCTTGGGATCGGGCACACATTCAAACATTAAGCATTATATCTGGCCTAGATGCACATAAATAAAGCAAAGAACCAATCATGGAGTGGTATACCTTTTGATCGAACTCTTTACCATTGGCGTCGGGACCCAGATGACTTTTGGTTGGCATTGGCGTCGTGTATCCTTTGCAGTCTTGCATTCTAAACTTCTTCAGGCAATCTTTGAGGTATTTTTCTTGAGATATGAAGATGCTATTGCGTTGCTGACGGATTTGGAGACCCAGAAAGAACTTCAGCTCGCCCATCCTGGACATCTGATATTGCTCTTGCATCATGTGACCAAACTCATCACTGTATTTCTTGTTGGTGCACCCGAAGATAATGTCATCCACATGGATTTGGCACACAAATAGTTCACCATCATATGTCTTCGTGAAGAGTGTAGGATCTAGTGAACCAGGTCTGAAGCCTTTGCTCTTCAGGAAGTCTTTGAGCGTGTCATACCAAGCACGAGGGGCTTGTTTGAGGCCATTTGATACTATATCAGGATGTTTTGGATCTTCAAAGCCAGGAGGTTGTGCGACATAAACTTCTTCTTCTATCTTTCCATTGGGAAAAGCACTCTTCACATCCATTTGATACAGAAGGATGTTGTGATGATTTGCATAGGCTAACAGTATGCGAATGGCTTCAAGCCTTGCCACCGGAGCAAATGATTCATCGAAGTCAATTCCTTCCACTTGAGTGTAATCTTGTGCAACGAGACGAGCCTTGTTTCTGACGACTTGTCCATGCTCATCTTGCTTGTGGTGATATATCCATTTGGTGCCAAAGATATTGTGCTTCCGAGGATCAGGACGCTTCACCAATTCCCACACATTATTCAGCTCGAGCTGTTGAAGCTCTTCTTGCATAGCTTGATTCCATTCAGGTTCCATGAAGGGTTCATCAACTTTTTGGGTTCTGAGATTGAGACGAATGCAAAATGCCCACAGAAATTGGTTAGCTATGTTGCTCTTTGAGTAGCTCTTGAACGAGTGAGTGGACCAGGCGCATTCAAGCTGTTAATTATCTTCTCAATCTGAACTTCATTTTTAACACGAGGATGAACAGGACGAAGATTTTGCTCTTGCTGATGTCATCATCTGTGGGGATTGTCTTCAGGCTGAGCATTGTCTTCAGGTTGATTAGGTGCAGAAATGAATAGCTCTTCTTCAGTCTGATTCTCAGATGGTATGATCTCTCCAATTCCCATCTGCTTGATTGATTCACTTGGAGGTACTTCATCTAGCGCATTTGGCAAGTGCTCTCTTTGCGAGCCGTTAGTCTCATCGAACCGCACATCCATAGTTTTAACCACTTTATAGTGAAAGAGGTTGAAGACTCTGTAGGAGTGTGAATCCTTTCTGTAACCAAGCATAAAACCTTCATGTGCTTTCGGTGCAAATTTTGAAGTGTGATGTGGATCCTTGATCCAGCACTTAGCACCAAATACTCTAAAGTAACTTACATTTGGCTTCTTACCAGTTAGGAGCTCATAGGATGTTTTCTTCAGAAGCTTGTGAAGATAAACACAGTTGATGACGTGGCATGCAGTGTCAATGGCTTCAGGCCAGAACTTCCATGGAGTCTTGTACTCATCAAGCATCGTTCAAGCAATCTCAATAAGAGTTCTGTTCTTGCGCTCCGTGATGCCATTCTGCTGAGGTGTGTAAGGAGCAGAGAACTCGTGAGTAATACCCAAAGTATCCAGAAAAAGGTCGAGGCCGGTGTTCTTGAACTCAGTGCCGTTGTCACTTCTGATGTGCTTGATCTTGATGCCATAGTTTGTCATGGCATGATTTGCAAAGCGTAAGAAGACATCCTGCACTTCAGTCTTGTAGAGGATTATGTGCACCCAAGTATATCTAGAGTAATCATCAACAATGATAAATCCATAGAGGCAAGCAGTAGCATTGAGAGTAGAGTAGTGAGTAGGGCCAAATAAGTACATGTGTAGCAGCTCGAAGGGTTGAGATGTAGTCATGATTGTCTTCGAGGGATGCTTGGCCCTGGTCATCTTTCCAGCTTCGCAGGCGCCACACAGATGATCCTTTTTGAACTTGACGCCTTCGATTCCCACGACATGCTTCTTCTTCGCGAGAGTGTGCAAGTTCCTCATGCCAGCATGTCCTAGCCTTCGATGCCAAATCCAGCACTCTGAAGCTTTTGCTAGAAGACATACGTTCATCTGTGGTCCTGCGGAGAAATCTACCATATACAAATCATCTTTTCGATACCCTTCAACGACTAGAGACTTGTCAGATTCCATTAGCACAAGGCATCGATATTTTCCAAATAGCACAATCATGTTTAAGTCACAAAGCATTGAGATAGACATTAAGTTGAAACCAAGGGATTCAACAAGCATCACTTTATCCATGCGCTGATCCCTTGATATTGCAACTCTACCTAGACCCCATACCTTGCTTTTACCAGTGTCAGCAAATGTGATGTGACTCTTGTCTGATGGACGTAGCGTTGAATCCATCAGAATACTTCGATCGCCAGTCATGTGGTTAGTGCATCCACTGTCCATAATCCATTCTGAAGCACAAGGTGTCATAGCCTACAGTGCAGTTTGGGGGATAGGCTTCACCAAGCGAGTTGTGAAGCATAAACATTTTACGAACAAGTGGAACATGGAAATTCAGATCTTGGTTAGGATAGATAGGATGAGTGTCAAGGAATCCCGGAACGAAATACATAGTAAGACCATTTGGGCATTTTATCTTGCGCCCCACAAGATGTTTAAGGTCCCCAGCATTAGTTTTGGACGCCTTTGATTTCCGGCTGGAGACCTTTCCCTGCAAAAGAGAGTTAAGTTTTCTTAACCACCCACATTTTCAGGGGTGGCTTAGAAGCAATGAGCCTAAGTGTAGCATCTGAGAACTTCGGCTTTGGAGCCCTAGTAAATAGCCTTGCAGGAGGTGAATAATACTCATAGGAATAAGCAGAAAAGTTCTTAGTTCTATGAACATAGCGGTTTGAAGAAACACGCTCATATTCATGTGTCTGAGTATGATTTCCCTGCAAAACATTGACATTAGGGTGACTCAGATGAGTCCTCGGTCTGTATGAAGCTTTTGGACCATATGAAGCCTTTGGTATGGGGTTTGTCTTCTTCACAGGTGCTGTCATGATGGCATTCACTGGAAGATTCTCAAGACAACTTTTGGGTACCCATATCTTCTTCATAGGTGGCCCATTCCTGCAGTTAGTACCAATATACCTGGCGAACACTTCGCCATTCTGATTCTTAAACAGTTCATAGTTTGCATCAAAGGATTCATCAATGATAATGGGGTTAGCAAAAGTGAAACCAGATAAGGTGGATGGATCTACTGAGGATTCCTTTGCAGCAACCCATGTGGTTTTGGGGTACTGCTCAGGCTTCCAGTACGACCCATCAACATTCATTTTCCTCTCGAACCCAACACCCTCTTTCCTAGGGTTTCGGCTCAGAATCTGCTTTTTGAGGAGATCACATAATGTCTGATGCCCTTTGAGACTTTTGTACATCCCTGTCTCAAGCAGTGTCTTCAACCTGGCATTCTCAGCAATAGTAGTGGTATCCTTAGCAGAGGGGTTAGTTCCCACATCGGCAGTTGAAGATATTGCAACAGTAGTAGCAGTAGAACATTCAGCAACAGAGGCAGCGTTATCATGCTCAATGCATTTTAGACATGGTGGTTCAAATCCTTCCTAAGCGGGACTGATCTGTTGAGCGCGAAGTGACTCGTTCTCCTTTTGAAGATTTTTATGAGCGGATCTCAATTTCTCAAGTTCCTGCTTCCTTTGAAGATAATCATAGGAAAGCTTTTCATGAGAAGTTGAGAGCGATTCATGTCGACCTTCAAGTTCCTAGTACTTAACATGAAGATTTTTGATGTCTTCAATTAAGGACTGAGACTTGGTTATTTCCGCATCCAACAGGTCATCGCTTTTGTCTAACAGTTTTTGAGTATGTTCCATAGCTTTCTGTTGTTCAGTTGCAATTTTAGCAAGTGTTTTGTAACTAGGTCTGGATTCACCATCAGAGTCATCTTCACTAGATGTTTGAAAGTAAGCATCGCATGATTTTACCTTGGCACCACGTGCCATGAAGCAGTAGGTGGGAGACGAGTCGTTCTTGTCACTATCATCAGTGTTGGTAACGGAGCCATTGTCTTCAGTTTTGAAGATGGACTTGGCGACGTAGGCTGTAGCTAGAGCCAGACTCGCAACACCAGAGTCGGACTCCTCCTCAGACTCCACCTCCGCCTCCTCAGAAGACGACTCCTCCTCTGAATCCATTTCCTTGCCAACAAAAGCACGAGCCTTGCCAGATGAGCTCTTCTTGTGTAATGAAGACTTGGAAGAAGACTTTGAGGATTTCTTCTTCTTGTTGTCATTAGAATCATATTCTTTGCTCTTGTTCTTCTTCTTCTCATTGTCCCACTGTGGACACTCAAATTTGTAGTGACCAGGTTTCTTGCACTTGTGGCAGGTTCTCTTCTTGTGGTCATGGGTAGAAGCTTCATCATTCCTTGAGCTGGATCAAGAAGACTTTTTGAAGCCTTTCTTCTTGGTGAATTTCTGGAACTTCTTCACAAGCATAGCAAGCTCCTTTCCAATGTCTTCGGGATAACCAGAACTGTAGTCAGATTCTTCTTCAGATGAGGAAGTAGCAGCCTTTGCCTTCAAAGTGCGAGTTCGTCCATAGTTGGGGCCATAGATATCTCATTTCTCAGATAGCTGGTACTCATGTGTGTTGAGCCTCTCAAGTATGTCAGACGGATCGAGAGTCTTGAAGTCAGGACGTTCTTGTATCATCAGGGCTAAGGTGTCAAATGAGCTGTCAAGAGATCTCAGTATTGTCTTCACTATTTCATGCTTGGTAATCTCAGTGGCACCGAGTGCTTGGAGCTCATTTGTGATATCAGTGAGGCGATCAAATGTGAGCTAGACGTTCTCATTGTCGTGTCTCTTGAAACGGTTGAAGAGGTTGCGGAGAGTACTGATCCGTTGGTCTCACTGAGTTGAGATGCCTTCATTGACCTTGGAGAGCCAGTCCCAAACTAGCTTCGATGTTTCCAGAGCACTCACACGGCCATACTGTCCTATGGTCAGATGACCACAGATGATGTTCTTGGCGGTAGAGTCCAGTTGAACGAACTTCTTGACATCAGCAGGGGTGACACCTTCACCAGTCTTGGGAACGCCGTTCTTGACGACATACCATAGATCAACATCAATGACTTCAAGATGCATGCACATCTTATTCTTCCAGTAGGGATATTCAGTGCCATCGAAGATGGGGCACGCAACAGAGACTTTGATTATCCCTGCAGTCGACATAGCTAAAACTCTAGGTGGTTAAACCGAATCACACAGAACAAGGGAGTACCTTGCTCTGATACCAATTGAAGCGCTAGTTATCGACTATATGGGGGGTGAGTAGGTGATTTTTATGAAAGTCTGCAGAACATGGGAGTTTCAAAGACAAACAATAGAACCGACACTATTCGTATGCAGCGGAAGGTAGACTACACTAGACAAGCCATATTCAAGTATTCAATGAAGTGAAAGCACGAAGACTATTAGCAGCTAGCCAGTAAAGATCAAGATGGAAGATCATATGAAGCCAATCAGAACAGGTAGTCACACAGTGAAGTCAAACAGATAATGCAAGCAAGCAATGACTTCACGAAGACAAACTGTAAGTAAAGAGAAGTGAGAGATAGAACCAGTAGCTTTAGGAGGACAGAGATTTGTTCGACCAGTTCTAGTTGTTGTGACAACTGTACGTCTGGTTACGGAGGCTGAGATTCAACTCAGAAGACTGCATCTTCACCTTATTCCCCTTGAGCTAAGGACACCTAGTCCCCGCCCAATCACTCTGGTAAGTCTTCAAGGTAGATTTCTAAACCTTCACAGACTTCGTTCACCGGCAATCCACAATGACTCTTGGATGCTCAGAATGTGATGCCTAACCGGCTGGAGGATTCACGGTCCTCAAGTGTAACAAGTCTTCAGATCACGCGGACAGAAAGACTTCAGTGATGCGAACACTCTTTGGGCTCTGGGTGGTTTGGGCTTTGTCCTCGCAAGGATTCTCTCTCGAAAGCTTCGGCGGTGGGTTGCTCTCAAACGACAAAAGCCGTGTACTAACTCTAAGCAGCCACCAATTTATGGTGTAGGGGGTGGGCTATTAATAGCCACTGGGCAACCCGACCTGATTTGTCCAAAATGACCCTGGGTCACTAAGAAACTGACACGTGTCACAACGGGCAGATTTCAAACACACGCAACACCTTGACTTGGGCTACAAGTAAAGCTAACTCATCCGACTCTGGATAAGATTTGCTCTCATTGTCTTCGCTCGAAGACATAGGATTTGGTTGAGTATCACTTCAGTCACTCTGACTTTGTTCACTTGGACCCCACTTATCAGTACAGTGGTTCCTAGGACTCAACAAAGATGAAAAGGAAACAATGAAACAACTATGTCTTCGCGCTCCACAGTCTTCATTCGATGTCTTCTCATGTCATAGTCTTCAACGTGAATAGCTTCACAGACCACCATTGTCTTCAATGTCTTCACACATTTTTAGGGGTCATCTCCGGTAGGTAAACCGAATCAATGAGGGACTACTACCTATGTTATCCTGCAATTCTCACAAACACATTAGTCCCTCAACCAGGTTTGTCGTCAATACTCCAAAACCAACTAGGGGTGGCACTAGATGCACTTACAGTCATGCATCATCTTCTTGAAGATTTGAACATCAGCCATGCTTGCCATTTTCTTCTTGAAGTGAGCCTTCTCATAGTCAATCTTGTTCTTCAGCTCGACAATCGTCTGAGCCAAGGCCAATTCACCAGCAATGGCTCCATGGAAGGTGACGCTGATGTCCACAGGGAGCTAAAGATCATCAATACTGATGTCCTGGTTGTCAAACCACTCATCAATGAAGTTATTGAGAATATCAACATCAAAGAGGGGCAGACCGTTGAAGATTTCTGCCTCTTGCTTGCTCTTGATGAGCATTTCCAGAGGATCATCACCAAGATCATCATCACTGGACAGATCAATGGCTTCTTCTTCACTGCATAGCACAACAAAAGGGGTCAAGGGTTGCCCAGTGGCCTTCCTAGGCAATGGCTTCTTGGTCCTCTTGGACACACGAGATAAGTCTTCAGACTGTACACTGGATTCAGGCGGTGCAGACTTCGGAGGCTTCCTTGTTGAAGCTTTTGGTGAAGAAGATGGTTGTGAAGCCTTTGCCTTCTTTTTCTTCTTTTCCGTGGGAGGTGAGGGAGCAGCTTCAGTATCAGCATCACCATCAGATTGCTTCACAGCTGCTCTCTGAGTAGCAATGTGAGACAGAAGCCCATCAAAATTGGTAAAGGGGCCAATTCTGTTCTCATTGGCTTCATGAGTCCCATCAGATCTGGGAGCAGAGGGGTCGGGGTTGAAGTTGAGGCCATAGTCCTTTTTGTTCTTGGCAGCTGAATCTTTGGCAAACTGATAGTTGGGCTTGAAGAGATTGTCATCATGACACCATAATAAAGAAGATGGGTCGGCATTTTCAGGCTGTGGTCCTCTGACCATGCAAGGATAAAATTCTTGCACAATGGCTTCAGCCTTACTCTTCGGCACCAAGCTGCGATACAGAAAATCACCCCATGGCCACTTGATGGCGTTCTTCTCAGCGTATTCAGGCATGATGAATCTGTACTTGAACCATTCCTGAAAGGATCGAGAAGAGGTGTCTAGAGGGGGGGTGAATAGACTCTAAGTGAGAAAAGTTGCAGTTTTTAATCTCTTTAAGTTGAAGTGCAGTTTGGCACAAGTTTTAACATTCACAATACATATCAAGCAAGCATGACAAGAGTATATGAGCAGCGGAAAGTATAGCATGCAAATTCCAAGAATGTTAAGGCATGGGATTGGAGTGTGCAAACGCAATTTGGAGACACGGAGATTTTTTTATCCGTGGTTCTGATAGGTGGTGCTATCGTACATCCACGTTGATGGATACTTCAACCCACGAAGGGTAATGGTTGCGCGAGTCCATGGAGGGCTCCACCCACGAAGGGTCCATGAAGAAGCAGCCTTGTCTATCCCACCATGGCCGTCGCCCACGAAGGACTTGCCTCACTAGGGTAGATCTTCACGAAGTAGGCAATCTCCTTATCCTTACAAACTCCTTGGTTCAACTCCACAATCTTTGACGGAGGCTCCCAAGTGACACCTAGCCAATCTAGGAGACACCACTCTCCAAGAAGTAACAAATGGTGTTTTGATGATGAACTCCTTGCTCTTGTGCTTCAAATGATAGTCTCCCAAACACTCAACTCTCTCACACAGGACTTGGATTTGGTGGAAAGAATATCTAAGTGGAAAGCAACTTGGGGAAGGCTAGAGATCAAGATTTATGTGGTAGGAATGGAATATCTTGACCTCAACACAAGTGTAGGTGGTTCTCTCTCAGAAAATGTATGTTGGAATTGTAGGCGCGTTCTGATGGCTCTCTCCATGAATAAAGAGTGGGTGGAGGGGTATATATAGCCTCCACACAAAATCTAACCGTTACACACAACTTACCAAACTCGGTGGGACCGAATCGTTAAACTCGGTCGGACCGATTTAGTTCATAATGTGACCATTAGGAATTTTGATGGGACCGACATGTCAACTCGGTGGGACCGATATGGTTAGGGTTAGGGTATAACATAATCTCGGTAAGACCGATTACACAAACTCGGTGAGACCGATTTTGGTAATAGACACACAGAGAGTTGGTCAGGCAAACTCGGTGGGACCGATTCGCTCATCTCAGTTGGACCGAAACATTACAAAAGGGAAACAGAGAGTTTGCATTGCAATCTCGATGGGACCGATCGCTTATCTCGGTCTGAGAAAAACGTTATGAAGGGAAACAAAGAGATTAAAATCCCATCTCGGTGAGACCGAGATCCCTATCGGTGAGACCGAAAAGACTAGGGTTTCTGGCAGTGGCTATGTCAACTGAACTCTGTGGCGCCGGATAGAAAGATTCGGTAGGGCCAAGTTTGACTTTTTGTTTGGGACATATGTGGATGTGAGAAAGTGGTTGAGGGCTTTGGAGCATATCACTAAGCACTTTGAGAAAGCAAGCCATTAAGCAACACCTCATCCCCTCTTAATAGTATTGGCTTTCCTATGGACTCAATGTGATCTTGCATCACTAAAAGTAAAATGTAGAGTCTTGTGCTTTGAGCTTGAGCCAATCCTTTGTCCTTAGCATCTTGAAGGGGTTCCACATCCTATAGTCCATGCCACTCCATTGTTGGACTTATCTGAAACATACTAGGTAAAAGTATTAGTCCAACAAGATATATGTTGACATTAATTACCAAAATCACCCAGGGAGCACTTGTGCTTTCAATCTCCCCCGTTTGGTAATTGATGACAACATACATCAAAGCTTTAGATAAAGATATAGAGAATAACAAGTGAAGCTTTGGAAAGACATGTAACATGCATAGGCTCCCCCTACATGTATGTAATCATGTAAATATGGAATATAGGAGCATGTGAATGCATAAGCATGACAGAGTAAGCAATGTGTTACATGTATCTTGGTTGTATGCATCAGAGCAAATGATGTGACTATAGGAAATGTACCTTCATGCTCATGAGTCCTTGCAAACAATATGTACATCAGCAAGAAATCCTCATACACATGACTATGATGCATATACTTACCTTGTGGTCTTGAGTTGGCTTAGGAAGGAATGTACCTATGTAAACAAGGTTAGATAACACAGATACACCTACCAGCCAGAGCAAACAAAAGAAACCACAAGAGTACCAAGACTGGGATGACATGTAGAGAGTGAGTACTGAGTAACCCATTGGATATAGACATGTCCCCAAAGGTAAAGATGTGCAATGAATTCAAGGATTTCCTTCCCTTAGATATCTTGCTCCCCCTGAATCTAGCATGGGATACTGGGAGAAAATAGGGAACAGAAAATCAGAGCAAAGAAAAGAAACAGAGCTAATGCAAACAATCAAATATGAAAATGTCTTTCCCCTCTTGAAGACATGTGACTTCTCTCCTCCTGAACACCAAGCATCTGGGGTCTCTCTCTCCCTGAGTATTCTCTCCCCCTATAGAAATGATTAAGCTTTGATGTGATCTCTCTCTCCCCCTTTGACATAAATTTCCAAGAAGGGTTCTTCTGGATTTTTGTCACAAATGGGTTTGGTCCTTGAGTTACAGAGCAAAGCAGCAAGTCGAATGTGATGCTGGTAGAGGACAAGAATCATTGAGTGGAGCTAGATTAAAATGAATGCAGGAACAAGTGGCAAGCTGTCTTTTCTGCAGTGAAATCGATGGCACCGAGTTGTGTGCTTTGGTTGTACCAAAAGAATTCGGTTGGACCGAAGGCGACAGACTGGTGTGACCGAGTTCATCACAGAGAAAACACTTGTCACCTCAGCTCTCTAGAAAAGTAAGATTTCACAAGGATTTGCAAGGAATTAACTGAAAGATTTGCAATGAATTGGATGCAGGGAAATGCAGCATAAAAAGAAACAGAAAAGAACTCTAGATGAAGTTTTTTTTTGAAAGGGGAAACAAACATGGATGAGACAAATGCAAGAGCAAAGAAAAGAACACAAGAGAACTTCATCTAGAATTGGTCGGCGACGATGTCACCTATCTTAGAGTATATGGACTTAGGAGTCAAGTGAGATCACTTGATCATAGGTCATACTCATCGTTTAAGCTCAAAATGGGTTTACCAGTTTTCGTTTAAGCATTTTTATGTATTCACATCTTGTTGAGTTGCTTTGACTCATGACTTGGAGTAAATCTTCTCTAAGATGGAATAACATACCTTGGTTGGTGGTGTTGATCGTGATCATGTAGTTGAACTTGTGTGGGTTGCTCAAGGTTGATGTAGCTTATCAAGAGTTGGGAGCACCACTTGGAATTTGAGTTCATCTACCTACATGGGTTAGTCTTGCAAGGGAGAGCACTTGTGTATACAAAATGACAATCATGAAATTTGATAGAGGAATTTGTCAAAGGATATGTTTGAAGAGTTTCATGCTTCCTTGTCTTCAACCACCGTTGTGTAGAGACTTGGTCATGTAGAGATTTGCTCAAGATGTGAGTGGGTTGCAATCTCATAGATTTAGATTCATCCAAGTACCTACAAGGGTTAGATAACATGCAAGATGCAAATATATCCAAGACATAAGATTATCATCATAAGAGAAATATCAAGGATTAGTCATAGGCTCATGTCTTGCATGTATCCAAATGGAGTTCCTACTCCAAGTTTGAAGCATCAATGATGTTCAATTCACCTCTCAACCTGCAAAACACTTTCTCATCAAGCGGTTTGGTGAATATATCCGCTAATTGCTTATCAGTGCGAACATGCTTAAGATTAATGTTCCCTTTGGCAACGTGATCTCGAATGAAATGATGACAAACTTCAATATGCTTAGTTCGAGAGTGATGCACGGGATTTTGAGCAATCTTGATAGCACTTCCATTGTCACAAATCAATGGAACATGTTTCACATATATCCCATAATCCTTAAGAGTTTGGGTCATCCAAAGTAATTGAGCACAACATGAACCAGCGGCAATGTATTCCGCTTCGGCGGTGGATAAGGAGACCGAGTTTTGTTTCTTGGAGGACCAAGACACAAGAGATCTACCAAGAAATTGACAAGTACCTGAAGTGGACGTTCTATCAACCTTGTCTCCGGCATAGTCCGAATCGGTGTAGCCAACAAGATCGAAAGAAGACCTCTTAGGATACCAAATGCCAAAATTTGGTGTGTGAATTAAGTATCTCACTATCCTTTTCACAGCATTAAAATGACATTCTTTAGGAGCCGCTTGATATCGTGCACACATGCACACACACTTAGCATAATATCGGGACGAGAGGCACATAGGTACAACAATGAACCAATCATAGAGCGGTAAACCTTTTGATCAACCGGTTCACCATCTTTGGTCAAATCAAGATGTCCACTAGTAGGCATGGGTGTAGTCATACCTTTGCATTCTTGCATATTGAACTTCTTGAATAAGTCCTTGGTGTACTTTGTTTGAGAGACAAAGGTACCTTCCTTAGTTTTCTTGATTTGCAAACCGAGAAAGAATTTGAGTTCACTCATCATAGACATCTCAAACTTCTTCGACATAAGCTTTCCAAACTTTTCACTAAAGTGAGGGTTAGTCGAACCAAATATAATATCATCAACAGAGATTTGGCACACAAATAGTTCTCCATTAACCCTTTTAGTAAAAAGAGTAGAATCAACTTTTCCAATTTCAAAGCCTTTTTCAATAAGGAACTTGGTCAAGCATTTATACCACGCTCTAGGAGCTTGTTTAAGACCATAAAGAGCTTTGTGAAGTTTGTAAACATGATTAGGTTTCTTAGGATTGACAAAGCCAGGAGGTTTCTTAACATAAACTTCCTCCTCTATTTCACCATTTAGAAAAGCACTTTTAATGTCCATTTGGTACAAGGTGATATCATGGTGATTAGCATAGGCAAGTAAGATGCGAATGGACTCAAGTCTAGCAACGGGGGCAACGAGACGTGCTTTGTTGCAAACTACTTGTCCATCTTCATCTTGTTTGTTGCGAAACACCCATTTGGTACCAATGATGTTGTGGTTGTTGTTGGGCTTCTCAACTAGTGTCCAAACTTGATTTATCTCAAAGTTGTGTAGCTCTTCATGCATGGCGTATATCCAATCCGGATCTTCTAATGCTTCTTCAACCATCATAGGTTCAATGCTAGAGATGAATGAATAATGTTCACAAAAGTTAGCCAAACGAGTTTTAGAGCGAGTGATTCTCCCGATTCGGATATCATTGTACATTTGCTTGATGGGATGGTCTTTGGCGACTCTTGCTTGAACTCGTGAAAGCTTTTGCTTGGATCTGGGTGGAACATCTTCTTCATCTTGTTCTTCTTCTTGGCCTTCTTCATTGTTGACGTTGTCGTTCTCTTGTCGTGGTGGAGAAGGAGGTTGTTGATGTTCATCTTGGTGTACTTCCTTGTTTTCTTCGTCTTAGTATGTCCCACTTGTGGATGCTTCCGTATCAACTCTTGGTTCACCTTGTCGTGAGGTAGAAGCTTCCACTTGGACGAACGAGGTACTCTCCTTCACCTTCGTTGGACGAATCTTGCCAATGGACAAGTCTTGGATTGCTTCCGAAGGGTCTTTGTCTCCTACATCAATTGGAAACTGCTCTACTTGCGAGCCGTTAGATTCATCAAACTTAACATCTACCGTCTCTTCAACCTTTCAGGTGAAATTATTGTAGACACGGTAAGTGTGAGTTTGAGCCATAACCAAGTAGGAAACCTTCATGAGATTTAGGAGCAAATTTAGAACGACGATGCTTATATAGGATGTAGCACTTTGAGCCGAATACTCGAAAGTATCCAACTTGGGGTTTGTTACCGGTGAGGAGCTCGTATGTCGTCTTGCCGAGTAGCTTGTGAAGATACAAGCGATTTGTTGCATGACAAGCTGTCTCAACCGCTTCCGCCCAAAAGTGCTTCGGCGTCTTGTACTCATCAAGCATCGTTCTCGCCATTTTGATGAGCGTCCGGTTGTTCCTCTCAACAACTCCATTTTATTGAGGTGTGTACGTAGCCAAGAACTCATGTGAAATCACTTCTTCATCAAGAAAGGTGTCCACATTTGTGTTCTTGAACTCCGTTCCATTGTCGCTACGAACCTTCTTGATCTTCACTTCAAATTGATTTTGGGCCTTCCTAGTGATGTTTTTGAAGATCTTTTGGACCTGTGATTTATCATCGAGAAAGAGCACCCACGTAAATCTTGAAAAATCATCGACTATGACTAGACCAAAAGAATTTCCACCGAGACTTTTGTAAGCGTTGGACCAAAAAGATCCATGTGAAGTAGCTCGAGCGGCCTCCTTGTGGTCATGATGTTCTTCATAGGATGCCTTCCTCCAACCTGTTTACCTGCTTGACAAGCGCTACAAAGTCTATACTTATCAAATATGACATCGTTAACGCCAAGGATATGATTACCTTTAATAAGCTTGTCAAGGTTTCGCATGCCCACATGACCTAACCGTCTATGCCACAACCAACGTTTAGAGGATTTAGCAATTAAGCAAGTTCTAGGTTGAGCCTTTTTCGTGAAATCAATAATGTAAGATCACCTCTACGTATACTGATAAAGACCATTTTATGATTGTCTCTTCGAAACACTTGGCAATCTACTTTAGTAAATAGGACATTGAAACCGAAATCAGCAAGTCTAGATACTGAAAGTAAATTGTACCCAAGAGATTCAACGAGCATGACATTTTGTATGGAGCTATCATGTGAGATGGCCACCATACCGAGGCCAACCACCTTACCCTTTGAGTTATCACCAAAAGTGACATACTTTCGAGGGTCGTCATTTTCAGCAAGGTCATGAAACATATCTTTATCTCCGGTCATGTGATCGGTACATCCACTATCAAGAACCCATTCCTTTCCTCCTGCCATGTATCCCCAAAGATTTGTCATAAGACCAAAGTGTCTCATTGCATCATCAAGATCAAAGTCACTATCATCATCCTCATCATAGTATCCATGTTCAACATCGTCATGTGATGGATCAATTCCTAGAGAGGGTGACCCATTAGAATGAGTTTGACAATGATCTTATTTATGAATTCTAATAGCTTCGGAAATAATGTCGCTAATAATTCCAACATCTCCTTTGGCACGCATAAGATTTGTAAGCTCAAATAGACAATCACCAAACTTAGGATCATTGGAATTCATCTCACTCAAGGCAATAGACTTATGGAGAATTTCATCTAGATTTTGCAAGGAATAATTTGGAAAACGTTCCTCAAGAAATTTTCATATGGTGTAGGCACACTTAAGAGTAGGCAAGCAACCTATCAAGTTTCTAGGCAAACCTCTAGTGATAAGATCAACAGTTCTAAGATCGCGAATCATGTCAATTGACTCATCAAGGGTAGGATGCATAGGATCGACATGAGGTGCACAAGGGCTAGTAATGTACTTGTTCAAATGATATCATTGAAAATCACAAGCATCTCATTTTTTCACTCATGAAAATACTCTCCATCAAGTATAGGCACTCTATGTCTAAGACTCCCCAAAGTAGACTCATCCATCTTCCTCCAATGGTGTTTAAACCAAAACAATGGAGACCAAAGCTCCGACACCAATTGAAAGGATCGAGAAGAGGTGTCTAGAGGGGGGTGAATAGACTCTAAGTGAGAAAAGTTGCAGTTTTTAATCTCTTTAAGTTGAAGTGGAGTTTGGCACAAGTTTTAACATTCACAATACATATCAAGCAAGCATGACAAGAGTATATGAGCAGCAGAAAGTATAGCATGCAAATTGCAAGAATGTAAAGGGATGGGATTGGAGTGTGCAAATGCAATTTGGAGACACGGAGATTTTTTATCCGTGGTTCTGATAGGTGGTGCTATCGTACATCCATGTTGATGGAGACTTCAACCAACGAAGGGTAATGGTTGTGCGAGTCCACGGATGGCTCCACCCACGAAGGGTCCATGAAGAAGCAATCGTGTCTATCCCACCATGGCCGTCGCCCACAAAGGACTTGCCTCACTAGGGTAGATCTTCACGAAGTAGGCGATCTCCTTGCCCTTACAAACTCCTTGGTTCAACTCCACAATCTTGACGGAGGCTCCCAAGTGACACCTAGCCAATCTAGGAGACACCACTCTCCAAGAAGTAACAAATGGTGTGTTGATGATGAACTCCTTGCCCTTGTGCTTCAAATTATAGTCTCCCCAACACTCAACTCTCTCTCACGGGATTTGGATTTGGTGGAAAGAAGATTTGAGTGGAAAGCAACTTGGGGAAGGCTAGAGATCAAGATTTATGTGGTAGGAATGGAATATCTTGACCTCAACACAAGTGTAGGTGGTTCTCTCTTAGAAAATGTATGTTGGAAGTGTAGGCATGTTCCGATGGCTCTCTCCATGAATGAAGAGTGAGTGGAGGGGTATATATAGCCTCCACAACAAATTTAACCATTACACACAACTTACCAAACTCGGTGGGACCGAATTGTAAAACTCGTCAGACCGATTTAGTTCATAATGTGACCATTAGGAATTTCGGTGGGACCGACATGTAAACTCGGTGGGACTGATATGGTTAGGGTTAGGGCATAACACAATCTCGGTGAGACCGATTACACAAACTCGGTGAGACCGATTTTGGTAATAGACACACAGAGAGTTGGTCAGGCAAACTCGGTGGGACTGATTCGCTCATCTCCGTTGGACCGAAACGTTACGAAAGGGAAACAGAGAGTTTGCATTGCAATCTCGGTGGGACGATCGCTTATCTCGGTTTGACCGAAATGTTACGAAGGGAAACAGAGAGATTACAATCCCATCTCGGTGAGACCGAGATCCCTATCGGTGAGACCGAAAAGACTAGGGTTTCTGGCAATGGCTATGTTAACTGAACTCGGTGGCACCAGATAGAAAGATTCGGTAGGGCCAAGTATTACTTTTGGTTTGGGACATATGTTGATGTGAGAAAGTGGCTTAGGCCTTTGGAGCATATCACTAAGCACTTTGAGAAAGCAAGCTATTAAGCAACACCTCATCCCCTCTTAATAGTATTGGCTTTCCTATGGACTCAATGTGATCTTGGATCACTAAAAGTAAAATGTAGAGTCTTTTGCTTTGAGCTTGAGCCAATCCTTTTTCCTTAGCATCTTGAAGGGGTTCCACATCCTCTAGTCCATGCCACTCCATTGTTGAACTTATCTGAAACATACTAGGTAAAAGTATTTGTCCAACAAGAGATATGTTGACATTAATTACCAAAATCACCCAGGGAGCACTTGTGCTTTCAATTCCTCAGCCCAATATCTTCGGATCCACTGAATTTGGTTCTTGAGCTGGTTGTAGTTTTCGTCAGGGTCTGACTTGTATTGCTCATACAAAGTAGGAGGCAGATCAAGTGCTGTGTTGCCTTGGCGTTGCCTGCCACCCTTCTGAGCAGACTTCTCTGAAGCCATAATATTCAAGATGATTGGCTTCAGTTCAGTGAATGGCTTCTGTCTGCTGGTCGGACAAGAACTAGCTTCAGGTGATTCAATGTGACGCTGTAAGTATTCTACAAATGAATGTAGACTATGAGAACCTAGGGATTCTCCCATGGACATGTACCTGTGACAGCATTAGAGACGCGAGGGAAGGGGAAGAGTTCATATGCATTCTTAGAAGATTTTGAAGATAAATCAGTTTAGAAGACATTGACCTCATAGTGCGAAGGCATTCACTTATTTGGAGAGAGTTGGTTCTAGATTTGTACGAATCCATGAATAAGTACAAGTGAGGAATATAACTAGTTATAAAGCACAAGTGAATATACTTATAATGGTATGAGATGCAGAAGAGAACAAATCGAGATTTGGAAGTGAAGAAACCACTTTTGGTTGAAGTGGACGGATTTGACAGATCTAAAAGGCTGTAAAAATTAAGATTTATTTACCCTGGACGAACTGCTAGACGGGTTGGAAGAGAAGCCGAGCAGTTCAATCTCCCGCGCCCTAACTTGGCGGCGGAAGACACCTACGGCGGCGCCAGAGAGGACGAGGTCCGCGGCTGGCGTGAGGACGGCATCAAAGAGGTCACGACAGCTAAGCGCTTCATCTCCGGCATCAACGCGAGCTAGCGGAGGCGCTACGGTTTGTGCGAGGTGGCGAGGTGGTATAGCAGATAATGATCACACGGGTGTGTATTTATAAGAAGGAGGAGGGAGGCGTAGCGCAATTACGCAGGTGCCCCTGGCGGTTCACATCTGAGAGACACGTGGCATGCATTCAACTCATTGAAAGTTGTTCCATGTTCCCACGCACACATGGATTGTCGGGTGGTTGTTCCTGCATCGCAGGTTTTCAGGCAATAAGGAAGCAGCATTAAAATAGATTAAGTGTTTGTCAGATTGTCCTCTGCTGGCAAGGACTCAGAGAAGACAATCAACAGGTTTCAATAGAATGCATATGATTTGGACAGATAGAGTGGAGGTAGAAGCACAGAATAGGTTAAGGTCCGATCACATTCACTTAGATCAATAAAGATTCAAGAGTGAAGACATAGCTATAAGTGAATGTTATAGAGGACAGAACACACACACACACACACACACACACACACACACACACACACACACACACACACATATATATATATATATATATATATATATATATATATATATATTCAACATTGCGAAGATAAATCATGAAGACAAATTAATGTTGAAGACAATCCAAATGCGAAGACTTTGCAATCATAATGCCAAGAGAAACACTTCAATAAGAATTTGGTCGTGGCATTACCCACCGTATAGGAAGTATTAGACCCAGACATGACGCACAATTATCGTGGTGCTCCGAAGTCAAATTCCACATTAATGTATTCACACTCAGAGGGTAAGTCTTCATTGATTGAAGATATACGTTACTTCGTGTGTTGCACATCTAAGTCGTCAACATGCATAAGCGTTAGGATGTGTGTCCAATTACAGGACATTTGAGGATTCTAAGATATTTATCTCACACCGCAACTTGCAAAACCTTTTCTCATCCAAGGGCTTAGTGAAGATATCTGCCAATTGCTCTTCAGTGTTGACGTGAATGATATCAATATCTTCCTTGTTGACATGATCTCTAAGAAAGTGGTGACGGATCTGAATGTGCTTTGTCTTCCAGTGCTGAACTGGATTCTTGAAAAGCTTGATGGCGCTTTCATTGTCGTAGAAGAGTGGTACATTCTTCGTGTTGATGCCATAGTCCTTGAGTGTTTGCTTCATCCATAGAAGATGATCACGGCATGATCCAGCAGCAATGTATTCAGATTCAGCAATGGAGAGTGACACATAGTTCTGCTTCTTTGAAGATCAACAGACAAGTGATTGACCAAGAAAGTGACATGTTCCTGAAGTGGACTTGCGATTAACCTTGTCACCACCATAATTAGCATCAGAATAGCCAATCAGATCAAATATTGAGTCCTTTGGATACCATAATCCTATCGTTGGGGTGTAAGCCAAATATCAAAGTATTCGCTTCACCGCTAGGTGATGCGACTCCTTTGGTGCCGCTTGGAATCGGCCACACATGCAAACGTTAAGCATTATATCTGGCCTAGATGCGCATAAGTAAAGTAAAGAACCAATCATGGAGTGGTATACCTTTTGATCAAACTCTTTACCATTGTCGTCAGGACCCAGATGACTTTTGGTTGGCATTGACGTCGTGTATCCTTTGCGGTCTTGCATTCCAAACTTCTTCAGGAAATCTTTGAGGTATTTCTCTTATGATATGAAGATGACATTCCTCTGCTGACGGATTTGAAGACCAAGGAAGAACTTCAGCTCACGTATCATGGTCATCTGATATTGCTCTTGCATCATGTGCCCAAACTCATCACTGTATCTCTTGTCAGTGCAGCCAAATATAATGTCATCCACATAGATTTGGCATACAAATAGTTCACCGTCATATGTCTTCATGAAGAGTGTCGGATCTAGAGAACCAGGTTTGAAGTCTTTGCTCTTCAGGAAGTCTTTGAGTGTGTCATACCAAGCGCGAGGAGCTTGTTTGAGGCCATACAGTGCCTTGTTGAGCTTGTATACCATGTCAGGATGTTTTGGATCTTCAAAGCCAGGTGGTTGTGCAACATACACTTCTTCTTCAATCTTGTCATTGAGAAAGGCACTCTTCACATCAATTTGGTACAGAAGGATGTTGTGATGGTTGGCATAGGCTAGTAGTATGTGAATGGCTTCAAGCCTTGCCACGGGAGCAAACGTTTCATCGAAGTTAATCCCTTCTATTTGAGTGTAACCTTGAGCAACCAGACGAGCCTTGTTTCTGACAACTTGACCATGCTCATCTTGTTTGTTGTGATAGATCCATTTGGTGCCAATGATATTGTGCTTGCGAGGATCAGGACGCTTGACCAGTTCCCAGGCATTGTTCAGCTTGAACTGATGAAGCTCATCTTGCATAGCTTGAATCCATTCAGGTTTCACAAAGGCTTTAGCAACTTTCTTGGGTTCAGATATAGAGACAAATGCAAAGTGCCCATAGAAATTTGCTAGTTGTGTTGCTCTTGAACAAGTGAGTGGGCCAGGTGCATTGATGCTATCAATTATCTTCTCAATATGTACTTCATTTGCAACACGGGGATGAACTGGACGAAGATTTTTCCCTTGCAGATCATTGTCTTTAGCTTCAGCATTGACTTCAGGTTGAGCATTGTCTTCAGGTTGACTTGGTGCAATGATGAGTTCATCTTTAGCCAGAGCTTATGAAGGTATGATTTCTCCAGTACCCATGAGCTTGATAGATTCACTAGGAGGGAATTCATCTAGCACATTTGGCAGGTGCTCTCTTTGCGAGCGGTTAGTCTCATCGAACCGTGCATCCATAGTTTCAACCACTTTATAGTGAAAGAGGTTGAAGACTCTGTAGGAGTGTGATTCCTTTTCGTATCCAAGCATAAAACCTTCATGTGCTTTCGGTGCAAATTTCGAAGTGTGATGTGGATCCTTGATCCAGCACTTAGCACCAAATACTCTGAAGTAACTGACGTTTGGCTTCTTACCAGTTAGCAGCTCATATGATGTCTTCTTTAGAAGCTTGTGAAGATAAACGCGGTTGATGATGTGGCATGCAGTATCAATGGCTTCAGGCTAGAACTTCCTTGGAGTCTTGTACTCATCAAGCATCGTCCAAGCCATCTCGATGAGAGTTCTGTTCTTGCGCCCCACGATGCCATTTTGCGGAGGTGTGTAAGGAGTTGAAAACTCATGAGTGATGCCTAGAGTATCAAGATAAGTGTCGAGCCCGGTGTTCTTGAATTTTGTGTTGTTGTCATTTCTGATGTGCTTGATCTTGACGCCATAGTTCGTCATGGCACGATTTGCGAACCATCTGAAGACATCCTGCACTTCAGTCTTATAGAGAATTATATGCACCCATGTATATCTTGAGTAATCATCAACAATAACGAAGCCATAGAGACAAGCAGTGGTAGTAAGAGTAGAGTAGTGAGTAGGGCCGAATAAGTCCATGTGAAGCAGCTCGAAGGGTTGAGATGTCATCATGATTGTCTTCGAGGGATGCTTGGCCCAAGTCATCTTCCCAGCTTCACAAGCACCACACAGATGATCCTTCGTGAACTTGACGCCCTTGATGCCTATGACATGCTTCTTCTTCGCGAGAGTGTACAGGTTCCTCATGCCCGCATGTCCTAGCCTCTGATGCCAGAGCCAGCACTCTGACACTTTTGCTAGAAGACATACAGCTAACTGTGGTCCTGCTGAGAAATCTACCATATACAGATCATCTTTTCGATACCCTTCAAAGACTAGAGATTTGTCATATTCCATAAGGACAAGGCAACGATATTTTCCAAATACCACAATCATGTTCAAATCACATAGCATTGATACAGACATTAAGTTGAAACCAAGGGATTCAACAAGCATCACTTTATCCATGTGCTGATCCTTTGAGATTGCAACTCTACCAAGACCCAATACCTTACTTTTACAAGTGTCAGCAAATGTGATGTGACTTTTATCAGATGGGCAAAGGGTTGAATCCATCAGAAGACTTTGATCACCAGTCATGTGGTTGGTGCAGCCACTATCCATAATCCATTCTGAAGCTTGAGATGTCATATCCTTGGCACCATGTGCCATGAAGCAGTAGGTGGGAGCAGAGTCATCCTCATCCTTGGCATCTGCGTTGGTGACGAGGCCATTGTCTTCAGTGTTGAAGATGGACATGGTGACGTATGCAGAAGCTAGAGCCAGGCTTGCTACTCCAGAATCAGATTCCTCTTTAGACTCCACCTCTGCCTCCTCAGATGCAGACTCCTCCTCTGAATCCATCTCCTTGCCAACAAATGCACGAGCCTTGCTTGATGATATCTTCTTGTGTGATGAAGACTTCAATGAAGATTTGGAAGAAGACTTTGAGGATTTCTTGTTCTTCTTGTCATCAGAATCGTATTCCTTGCTCTTCTTCTTCTCCTTTGTCTCATTGTCCCACTGTGGACACTCAGAGATGTAGTGACCAGGTTTCTTGCACTTGTGACAGGTTCTCTTCTTGTGATCACGAGAGGAAACTTCATCATTTATTGAGCTGGATCTTGAAGACTTTCTGAAGTCTTTCTTCTTGGCGAAATTCTGGAACTTCTTCACAAGCATAGCAAGTTCCTTTCCAATATCTTCAGGATCCCTAGAACTATAGTCAGATTCTTCTTCAGATGAGGAGACAACCTTTGCCTTCAAAGCGCGAGTACGATCATCGTTGGGACCATAGATATCTCTTTTCTTAGATAGCTAGAACTCATGTGTGTTGAGCCTCTCAAGTATGTCAGACGGATCGAGGTCTTGAAGTCAGGGCGCTCTTGAATCATCAGGGCCAGGGTGTCAAATGAGCTATCAAGAGATCTCAGAAGTGTCTTGACAATTTCGTGCTTGGTGATCTCAGTGGCGCTGAGTGCATGAAGCTCATTGGTGATATCAGTGAGGCGATCAAATGTGAGCTGAACATTCTCATTGTCATTTATCTTGAAGCGGTTGAAGAGATTGCGAAGAACACTGATCCTTGAATCTCTCTGTGATGAGACGCCTTCATTGACCTTAGAGAGCCAGTCCCAGACTAGCTTCACAGTTTCCAGAGCACTCACACGACCATACTGCCCTTTGGTCAGATGACCAAAGATGATGTTTTTGGCAGTTGAGTCCAGTTGGATGAACTTCTTGACATCAGCAGGAGTAACACCTTCACCAGCCTTGGGAACGCCATTCTTGACGACATACCAGAGATCATAGTCAATGGCTTCAAGATGCAACGCATCTTATTCTTCCAGTAGGGGTAATCAGTGCCATCGAAGACAGGGCACACAGCAGAGACCTTGATTATCCCGGCAGTCGACATAGCTAAACTCCGGGTGGTTAAACCGAATCACACAGAACAAGGGAGCACCTTGCTCTGATATCAATTCAAAGTGCTAGTATTCGACTAGAGGGGGTGAATAGGCGACTTTTATGAGAGTCTTAAAAACAGGGGTGCTTTGAAGACAAACGATCGAAATGAACCTATTGACATGAAGCGGAAGGTAGACTACACTAGACAAGCCATAGTCAAGTAAGCAATGTAGTGAAAGCACGAAGACTATCATAGGTAGTATGGATCAGGATGGAAGATAGTATGAAGCCAAACAGTAAACAATCTTCACACAATGAAGTCAATCAGATCAGGCAGGTGGGCAAAGACTTCACGAAGACAAACTGTAAGTAAGGTGAGAGAGGAAGGATAGAACCAGTTGCTCGGAGAGGACAAGGGATTTGTTGGACCAGTTCTAGTTGTTGTGACGACTGTACGTCTGGTTAGGGAGGCTGAGATTCAACTCAGAAGGCCGTGTCTTCACCTTATTCCTCTTGAGCTAAGAACACTTAGTCCTCGCCCATTCACTCTGGTAAGTCTTCAAGGGAGACTTCCAAACCTTCACAGACTTCATTCACCGGCAATCCACAAAAACTCTTCGATGCTCAGAATGCGACGTCTAACCGGCTAGAGGATTCATAGTCCTCAAGTGTAATAAGTCTTCAGATCACGCGGACAGAAAGACTTCAGTGATGCCTGACACTCTTTGACTCTGGGTGTTTTGGGCTTTGTCCTTGCAAGGATTTCTCTCTCAAAGGCTTCGGAGGTGGGTTGCTCTCAAACGACAAAAGCCGTGCACTAACTCTGAGTAGCCACCAATTTATGTTGTAGGGGGTGGGCTATTTATAGCCAGGAGGCAACCCGACCTGATTTGTCCAAAATAACCCTGGGTCACTAAGGAACTTGAAAGTGCTAGTATCGACTAGAGGGGGGTGAATAGGCGATTTTTATGAAAGTCTTCAAAACTTGGAAGTTTCGAAGACAAACAACAGAAATAACCTAATTGATATGCAGCGGAAGATAAACTACCCTGAACAAGCCATAGTCAAGTATGTAATGATATGAAAGTACAGGACTAATAGCAGTTAGGCAGTAAGGATCAGGATGGAAGATAGTATGAAGCCAATCAACAATAGTAGTCAAGCAATGAAGTCAAACAGATACACAGATAGGCAATGACTTCACGAAGACAAACTAAAGTAAAGTTGGGAAGGGATAGAACCAGTTGCTTGTTGAAGACACAGGATTTGTTGGACCAGTTCCAGTTGCCGTGACAACTGTATGTCTGGTTAGGGAGGCTGAGATTTAACTCAGAAGACCGTGTCTTCACCTTATTCCCCTTGAGCTAAGGACACCCAGTCCTTGCCCAATCACTCTAGTAAGTCTTCAAGGGAGACTTCCAAACCTTCACAGACTTCGTTCACCGGCAATCCACAATGACTCTTGGATGCTCAGAACGCGACGCCTAACCGGCTGGAGGATTCACAGTCCTCGAGTGTAATAAGTCTTCAGGTCACACAGACAGAAAGACTTCAGTGATGCCTAACACTCTTTGGCTCTGGGTGTTTGGGCTTTGTCCTCGCAAGGATTTTTCTCTCTCAAATGCTTCGAGGTGGGTTGCTCTCAAACGACAAAAGCCGTGCACAAACTCTGAGCAGCCACCAATTTATGGTGTAGGGGTGGGCTATTTATGGCCACTAGGCAACCCGACTTGATTTGTCCAAAATGACCCTGGGTCACTAAGGAACTGACACGTGTTCCAACGGTCAGATTTCAAACACACGCGGAAACTTTACTTGGGCTACAAGCAAAGCTGACTCATCCAGCTCTGGATAAGATTTGCTCTCATTGTCTTCGCTCGAAGACATAGGATTTGAGTTGAGCATCACTTCAGTCACTCTGACTTAGTTCACTTGGACCCCACTTAATAGTACGGTGGTTCCTATGACTCAACAAAGAAGAAAAGGAAACAACGAAACCACACAGTCTTCACGCTCCAAAGTCTTCACACAATGTCTTCTCATGTCATAGTCTTCAATATGAATATCTTCTCTTACCACCATTGTCTTCAATGTCTTCATACATTTTTAGGGGTCATCTCCGGTAGGTAAACCGAATCAATGAGGGACACTACCTGCGTTATCCTGCAATTCTCACAAACGCATTAGTCCGTCAACCAACTTTGTCGTCAATACTCCAAAACCAACTTGGGGTGGCACTAGATGCACTTACAATCTCCCCCTTTTTGGTGATTGATGACAAACTGGTTGAAGTTTTCAACGGGGATAAAGTATGTGAAATTGTAGGGATAGGGAATTGTCTTCATAAGTTGCAAGGGCTCCCCCTGAAGATGTGCATATAAGAAATTTGCTTTTGGAATGCAAATGCACATGGCAGGTTGTACTTGTGGAGATCCACTTCAACTTATGAAGATAATTCATTATGCATGAAATGATATAGCAAGTAGAATGACATGCATAATGAAAAATGGACGTCTGCAGAATGATCTAAATGCGGAAGTTATCATCGCACATGCGGAATTTATCATCACATCATAGTAGAGCAAATAAGTAGCAGAAGTAGCAGAAGACCATCAAGTTTAGGTGTTACAACTCAAAGAACCAAATGTTTCAAAATGCAAGAGTTGTAAGCACGCAGCAAAATATAATGCAACCGCCCATATGAACCCGCTTGAAGACTATCAACTCATACGCTTCTCCCCCTTTTGTCAGTAATGACCAAAAAGGTTTGAAGACATAGAGCATCTACTCGTCATGAGTAGGTGAAGCAGCTGGGTCGTTGTCGTTGGTTGGCGGTGCAGATGAACTTGGTGCAGTGTCGATGCGCGCAATTGTAGGAGGTGGTGAAGTAGCGTCATCTTCATCATCGATCACTCTGGCATTAACTGTTGTCACGGAAGAAGAATATTCAGAGTCTTCAATAGATGGGGTGCGACGTAAGACAGCAGTCCGTGGAGGAGTAGAGTCAAACTGGAATCTTTCACTGAAGCCATCGTCTTGAAGATCAGCTTCAGCACTGAGCAGAGTCAAACTCTTCCATGATCGCTGGCAGGTTTCATGAGCAACAAAGGCATTCTTGGTGGCTAGGTTGCGAATGCGATTGACATCCACCAAGAGGCTTTGCATTTGTCGCTTGAGCCAGAAATGATGCTTATCCTGTTTCTGATGAAGAGCCACAAGAAGTTCTCGGTCATTGAGAACGCGAGGACGCTTCCGAGGCCTTTGTGCAATGGTGCTTTCAGTG
Organism: Triticum dicoccoides; assembly: GCF_002162155.2. Classification (NCBI taxonomy): domain Eukaryota; kingdom Viridiplantae; phylum Streptophyta; class Magnoliopsida; order Poales; family Poaceae; genus Triticum; species Triticum dicoccoides. The sequence continues at coordinate 203,826,906 of NC_041385.1, forward strand.
GCTTCAGTGGGCGCTCTGTGAGGCAGACGAGTGTTACCAGCCAGTGGATAGATTTGTGTCGCTTCTTGAACACCTTCAATAGGCTGAGTGAAGCTTTGGTGCTCAATATTCTGAAGACAAAGCGGCGTCTTGGCAGGGTCAGAGTATATAGCATCTACTAACATATCAACCTCTGGCAGAAATATTATATGATTGCGAGCAGAGGGGTGATAATTGACAGATGAGTGTCGCTTGATGAGGCGCATGACCCATGGAGCATAAAACTTCAGACCAAATAGGTCGGAGCTGGAAGCAGCCAGTTGCCTTATGAAGAATTCTTGCATGTTGAAGCTGATGCCATTGAGAATATAGAAGACCAAAGTCTTCATAGCTCCTTCAAGCTTGGCTGCTGATGAGTGTCCTTTGACTGGCCATAGAGTTCGCCTGATGATATGATATATGGTGCGAGGCAGATACTCAAGGTCTTCAACAAAGAAATGTGTGGGATACTCAGCGTCAGATGGCAAAGGCTTCATCATGCTCAACATCTGGCTCATATTGGGTTCTGGCTTATGAAAGATGCTCTCCACGGCATTGCGGTGTAGCAGACAGTTAGGCTCATATAGTTCTCCAGGAGTGGCTAGCCCAGTAAGCTCGATGATATCCATAGCTTTGGCTTCATGATGAACATTTCCAGTCATCCACTCGAGAACCCAAGTCTTGATGTCTCTGTAGTAGCCGCGAATGTGCAGAGTGGTATAGAATTGAAGCAATAGCTCATCATTCCAATGTTCTTTGTCTGTCACAAAATGGAGCAGGCCAGCATCACGAAAGCAATCAAGTGCTTCTTCTAAGAACGGCAGTCCAGCAATGGCTTCAGTATCAATACGCATATGAGGGAAAATGCGCCCTTGATCATATAGCACGCATGAGTAATAGCTTCTCTGCTGATAGCTCCAGAACCGATCCGATGATATCCTTGGCTTGGAGTAGGGGTTCTTGGCGCTGTCAAAGAAGGTATTGTGGCTTTTGAAGCCATTTGCATTGAAGGACCCGGGTGAGTTGGCAGTACTTGGAAACCTTGGCAACCTTGGCTTTGGCTTCTGAACTTGAGTCCTATGCTCAACATGATAGTCAAATTACGGTCCTGAGGCAGTAGGCGGAGGCACCAGAATGGGCCATCAGACAGTGGTAAGCTGACCATGACTGTATGCTTGCTCAATTGTGTGAGGCCTTGGTGGCGGAACAGGAGCAGGGGCAACAGCTGAGGCATCAGGCTGCACAACAGGTGCTTCGGGAGCAGATGTCATATTAGCTTCAGGTGCAGCATCCTCATGGGCTTCAGGTGCAGCATCCTCATTGGCTTCAGGTGCAGCATCCTCAGTGGCTTTAGGTGCAGCAGCTTCATTGGTTTCAGGTTCAGTGGCCACATTGGCTTCAGGCACACTAGTTGGTGTAGGCTCCACATTAGCGTCAGCCATGACTATGTCATTGGCTTCATTGGCGTTTGCGGTGGCAGCCTCAACATTGTCAACCTCCTCTTGATGAACAGGAGGGTCGGGCACAGGCACGTTCAGATCATGAACTGCTTCTTCTTCAATCACTAGGGGGATTGGTACACGCACTTCTTCTTGATTTTCTTCGGCTGATGCAGCCGGAATGTCTTCAGCAGCATGTGCTTCAGACTCAGAGACATTTCACTATTGGAGCAGGCTCAGAAAATACTTGACGTGCAACAGGTGAATGCTGCACTTCTCCTTCTGGAACGCTCGACAGAGGGACTTGAGGCCTTTGTCCTTTGCGAAGGCTGCGAAGTGCTGGCTTCTCCTTAGGAGATGGAGTTGGGTGGGCCTCATAGTATTCATCCTCTTCTTGCACTGGGGGTGTAGCTTGTTGTTGTTGGTGGGGATTATTGGGGGAGTCTTGTTGTTGTGGGTGATCAGCCCACGATGCATCCTGAGCAATTGGCGTCAGAGGACGACCAATGCTGATGAGTTCGCTGTTCGTATGAATAGGCGATGATACCACGTCATTTTCGATCTGAGGAAGAACTTCATCATCAGCTATATTGTCATCATGACCAATGTCTTCAGCAGCGGTGGGTTCAGCTGCTGGTATATCTTCAGCCTCATGATCCTCTGTGGGAGCAGGCTCATGGACTACCATTCTTCGTTCTTGATGTACTGACACAGGGTGAACCACAGAAATGGGTTCAACAACTAAGGGCTCTGTGGAAGCAGCCCTAGTCTTCTTGGTCTTGCACTTCTTCTTAGAGGGAGCGGTATCAGAGGCTTCAGTGTTCTTTCTCTTTCTGGCTTCAGCCTCGGCAGCCCTCGTCTTCTTCTATTCTGAAGCGGTTGTGGTGACCTTTGGCTTCGAGCCAGTCATGCTGCTTGGGAAGATAATGCAAGGGGCTTCTTGGCTTGAAGGTTCAGGCTGTTCAGGGTGCTTCTTCTTCTTCTTTGCAGCCATCCTGGGGTCAATGCCAAGACGGCCAAGTGACTTGCGCTTCTCAGCCTCATTATAGGCGAGCACACACTTATCAGCCAAAATCTTCATGCGCTCTCGAGAGCCCTGAGCTTCTTGGCGTTTCTTCAGAAAAGCTTCTTTAAGCTCATGGAGCATGACTTTGAAGTTGCGGACGTCTTGAACACTTAGCTTGGCCACATGCTTCTTGAATTGAGCCTTCTCGTAATCAATCTTGTTTTTGAGCTCAACAATGTGTTGAGCGAGAGATAGCTCAGAAGCAATGGCTCCATTGAAGGAGACACTGAGGCCAATGGGGAGCTGTAAATCTTCAAAGCTGATGTTGGGGGTGTCGAACCACTCATCAATGAAATTGTGAATGATGGCCACATCAAAGAGAGGCAAGTTGCTGAAGATTTCTGCTTCTTCCTTGCTCTTTATCAGCTGCTCAAGAGCATCATCAGCAAGATCTTCATCACTTGATAGATCAATGGGTTCTTCACGCAGAATGGCGGCAGGAGTCAAGGCTCTTTGATCAGATGGTCTAACAAGTTGCTTCTTTTTCTCCAATCTCTTGGAGACACGGGATTGATCTTCAGACTGCACACTGGCTTCAGGAGGTGCAGTGGCCAGTGGCTTCGCACGTGAAGACTTTGGAGGTGCAGCTGAGGTTGAAGCCTTTGACTTCTTTTGATCCTGTGGCTTTGGAGGAGGAGCAGGGGCTTCATCGGAGTCATCACCATTGTCAGAATGATCTACTCTGGCACCTTGGACCATGATGTAGGTGATGAGGCCGTCAAGGTAGGAGAAGGGGCCGATGACATTGGGATTAGCATCACGGGAGCCGTCAGCATGGGGAGCAAAGGGACCTGGGTTGAAGTCCAAACCCAAGGACTTCTTGTTCTTCTTGGCTGAAGCCACATCAAACTGGTAGTTGCGCTTGAAGAGATAATCTTCACGACACCAGAGTAGTGAAGTGGGATCTGCGTTCTCAGGCTGTGGACCACGGACCATGCAAGGATAGAAGCCTTGATCAATGGCTTCATCTCGGCTCTTGGGTTGAAGGCCTCGATAGAGGATATCACCCCAAGGTCTCCTGATGGCATTCTTCTCTGCATATTCCTTCGTCACAAACTTGTACTTGAACCACTCCTCAGCCCAATAGCGTCGAATCCATTGGATTCGCGTCTTTCTCTGATGATAATTCTCTTCAGGATCTGTCTTGTATAGTTCTGCTAAGTCATCAGGCAGATCTTTGGATGTTCCTTCTCTGCGCTGTCTGCCACCCTTCCTTGCTGATTTTTCTGCAGCCATGAACTTTAAGCTGAAAGGCTTCAATACGTTCAAAGGCTTCAGAGATTTACGCTTGCTGGTCAAGCAGGAACTGGCTTCAGGAGAATTGATATGATGCTGTAAGTATTCTGCAAACGAATGCAGACTATGAGAACCAAGGGATTCTCCCACGGACATGTACCTGTGACAGCATTGGAGATGCGAGGGAAGGGGAAGAGGTCATATGCATTCTCAGAAGATTTTGAAGATAAATCAGTTTGAAGACATTGACCTCATGATGCGAAGACATTCACTTATATAGGTGAGTTGGTTCCAGATTTGTACCAATCCGTGAATAAGTATAAGTGAGGAATCAAACTAGTGGAAATCCAAGTGAATCGACTAGGCAGTATGAGATGCAGACAGAATAGATCTAACTTTGAATAGGCAGAAACTACTTTTGGTAAACAGGATGAATCTTGAAGATCAAAAAGGTGGTAAAAATAGAGTTATAATTACCGCACGAAGAACTGCTAGATGGAAGAATAGGAGACCGAGCAGTTCAGCCCACCGTGCCCTAACTTGGCGACGGAGGACACCTATGGCGACGGCGAAGAGGACGATGTCCGCGGCCGGCGTGAGGACGGCGTCGGAGAAGTCGCGGCAGCTAAGCGCTTCGTCGCCGGCGTCGTCGCGAGCTAGCGGTGGCGCTAGGGTTTTGACAGAGGTGGAGAGGTGGAAGAAGGATTTCTTTACCGCAGGGGACAAGTATTTATAAGTAGGTGAGAGACATAGTGCAATTACGCTGGTGCCCCGGGCGGTTCACATCTGAGGGGCACGTGGCAAGCATGCAACATGCTCAGAGTTGTCCCACATTCCCACGCCCGCCAGGCATGTCGAAGAGTTGTTCCGGCTTCTCCGGATTTCAACAATAAAGATAAGTCATTTAAAACAGATTTAATGTTTGTCTCTTTGCCTTCTGCTGACTAGGACGCAGAGAAGACATTCGACAATTTCAATAGAATGCATATGATTTGGACAGATAGTGTTTGAGATAGGAAGCATAGAGAGGTTAGGGTCCGATCACATTCACTTAGTTCAAAAGATCCAATCTTGAAGACATAGCTATAAGTGAATGCTGTAGAGGACAGAACACTAGTATGTATATATATTGGAAAGCAATCAAATCATCATAGTGTAGAAAGTCACGAAGACAAATTGAAACTGAAGACAAACCAAATGCGAAGTCATTGCATTATAACGCCATGAGTGAAACACTTCAAACAGGGAAAGTTGGTGGTGGCGTTACCCACCGTATAGGAAGTATTAGACCCAGACACGGCGCACAATTATCGTGGCGCTCCGAAGTCAAATTCCATGTTAATGTATTCACACTCAGAGTGTAAATCTTCATTGATTGAAGATATACATTACGTTGTGTGTTGCACATCTAAGTCATCAACATGCATAAGTGTTAGGATGTGTGCCTGATTACAGGACATTAGAGGATTCCAAGATATTTAGCTCACACCGTAACTTGCAAAACCTTTTCTCATCCAAGGGCTTTGTGAAGATATCTGCCAGTTGCTCTTCAGTGTTGACGTGAATGATATCGATATCTTTCTTCATAACTTGATCTCTGAGAAAGTGATGATGAATTTCAATGTGCTTTGTCTTCGAGTGTTGGACAGGATTGTTGGCTATTTTGATGGCACTCTCGTTGTCGCAGAAGAGAGGTACTTGTTTCAGGTTGATGCCATAATCCTTGAGAGTTTGCTTCATCCATAGAAGCTGAGCGCAACAGGATCCAGCAGCAATGTATTCAGATTCAGCAGTTGAGAGTGATACACAGTTCTGCTTCTTCGAAGACCAACAGACAAGTGATCGACCAAGAAAATGACATGTGCCAGATGTAGACTTGCGATCCACCTTGTCACCAGCATAATCAGCATCCGAGAATCCAACCAAATCGAATTTTGAGCCCTTGGGATACCATAATCCGAGTGTTGGGGTGTAAGCCAAATATCGAAGAATTCGCTTCATAGCTAAGTGATGCGATTCCTTTGGTGCCGCTTGGAATCGAGCACACGTGCAAACACTAAGCATAATATCTGGCCTAGATGCACATAAATAAAGCAAAGAACCAATCATGGAGCGGTATACCTTTTGATCGAACTCTTTACCATTGTCGTCGGGACCAAGATGGTGTTTGGCTGGCATTGGCGTCGTGTAGCCTTTGCAGTCTTCCATTCCAAACTTCTTCAGACAATCTTTGAGGTATTTCTTTTGAGATATGAAGATGCCATTCCTTTGCTAACGAATTTGAAGACCAAGGAAGAGCTTCAGCTCACCCATCATGGACATTTGATATTGCTCTTGCATCATGTACCCAAACTCATCACTGTACTTCTGGTTGGTGCAGCCGAAGATTATGTCATCCACATATATTTGGCACACAAACAGTTCACCATCATATGTCTTTGTGAAGAGTGTGGGATCGAGGGATCCAGGTTTGAAGCCTTTGCTCTTCAGGAAGTCTTTGATTGTATCATACCAGGCACGAGGGCTTGTTTGAGGCCATACAGTGCTTTGTTTAGCTTGTACACCATATCAGGATGTTTTGGATCTTCAAAACCAGGTGGTTGTGCGACATATACTTCTTCTTCAATCTTGCCATTGAGAAAAGCACTCTTTACATCCATTTGATATAGCAAGATGTTGTGATGATTAGCATAGGCTAGCAGTATGCGAATAGCTTCAAGCCTAGCAACAGGAGCAAATGTTTCATCGAAGTCAATTCCTTCAACTTGAGTGTATCCTTGAGCCACAAGACGAGCTTTGTTTCTGACGACTTGACCATGCTCATCTTGCTTGTTTCGATATATCCATTTTGTTCCAATAATGTTATGCTTGCGAGGATCAGGTCGCTTGACAAGTTCCCAGACATTATTGAGTTTGAACTGTTGAAGTTCTTCTTGCATGGCTTGAATCCATTTAGGTTCCATAAAAGCTTCAGCAACTTTCTTGGGTTCTGATATTGACACAAATGAAAAGTGTCCACAGAAGTTTGCTAGCTGTGTTGCTCTTGATCGAGTGAGTGGACCAGGTGCATTGATGCTATCAATTATCTTCTCTATTTGAACTTCATTTGCAACACGAGGATGAACAGGACGAAGATTTTGCTCTGGCTGATCATTGTTATCATTGGGAGGATTGTCTTCGGTCTGAGCATTTTCTGTAGGTTGATTTGGTGCAGAGATGATAAGTTCCTCTTCAGGCTGTGCTTTAGAGGGCATGATTTCACCAGTTCCCATCAGCTTGATAGACTCGTTTGAAGGAGCTTCATCAAGTGTGCTGGGCAGAATCTCTCTCTGTGAACCATTGGTTTCATCAAATTTCACATCCACGGTTTCAACGATTTTGTAGAGATAAAGGTTGAAGACTCTGTAGGAGTGTGAATCCTTTCCATAGCCAAGCATGAAGCCTTCGTGAGCCTTAGGTGCAAATTTTGACTTGTGATGGGGATCCTTGATCCAGCATCTTGCTCCAAATACTCTGAAGTAACTGACGTTTGGCTTCTTGCCAGTAAGTAGCTCATATGATGTTTTGTTCAGAAGCTTATGAATGTACACACGGTTGATGATATGACATGCTGTATCAATAGCTTCAGGCCAGAACTTTCTTGGTGTCTTGTACTCATCTAGCATTGTTCGAGCCATCTCAATGAGGGTTCTGTTTTTGCGCTCAGCGATGCCATTTTGCTGAGGTGTGTATGGAGCAGAGAACTCATGAGTGATTCCCATTGTATCCAGATACAGATCAAGTCCAGTGTTCTTGAATTCAGTGCCATTGTCACTTCTGATGTGCTTGATATTCACACCATAGTTGTTCATTGCTCGATTTGCGAAGCGCTTCAAGACATCTTGCACTTCAGTCTTGTAAAGAATTATATGAACCCATGTGTATCTTGAGTAGTCATCAACAATGACGAAGCCATAGAGACAGGTAGTTTTTGTGAGGGTGGAGTAGTGCGTAGGTCCAAATAAGTCCATGTGTAACAGCTCGAAGGGTTGAGATGTTGTCATGATTGTCTTCGAGGGGTGCTTTGCCCTTGTCATCTTTCCAGCTTCACAGGCACCACACAGATGATCCTTCTTGAACTTGACATCCTCGATGCCAATGACATGCTTCTTCTTGACGAGTGAGTGTAAGTTCCTCATGCCAGCATGTCCCAGCCTTCGATGCCAGAGCCAGCATTCTGAAGCTTTTGTGAGAAGACATACGGCAAGCTGTAGACCTGCTGAGAAATCTACCATGTATAGATCATCTTTTCGATACCCTTCAAAGACTAGAGATTTGTCAGATTCCATTCGTACAAGGCAGCGATATTTGCCAAATATCACAATCATGTTCAAGTCACAAAGCATTGAGATAGACATTAAGTTGAAACCAAGGGATTCAACAAGCATCACTTTATCCATGTGTTGATCCTTTGAGATTGCAACTCTACCTAGACCCAATACTTTGCTTTTACCAGTGTCAGCAAATGTGATGTGACTCTTGTCGGATGGACGTAAGGTTGAGTCCATGAGAAGACTTCGATCACCAGTCATATGATTTGTGCATCCACTGTCCATAATCCATTCTGAAGCTTTTGGTGATGTACCCTACAGTGCAGTTAGGAGGATAGGCTTCACAAGAGTGTTGTGAAGCATATGCATTTGATACATATAGGGACAGTCACAACTTATAACAAAGTTAGGACATAGTATGACTGATAAGAAATTCATATGTGAAGCATATTGAATGACATTTTATCGTGCGTCCTCAATGAGTTTTAGGTCCCCAGCAATAGTATCGGACGCCATTGATTGCTGGCTGGAGACCGTTTTCTGCAAAAGAGAGTTAGTTCTTCTTCGCCACCCACATCCTTAGTGGGGGCTTAGAAGCAATGAGTCTAAGTGCAGCATCTGAGAATTTTGGCTTTGAAGCCCTAGCAAATAGCCTTGCAGGAGATGAATGATACTCATATGAATAAGCAGAAAAGTTCTTAGTCCTATGAACATAACGGTTCAAAGATACACGCTCATATTCATAAGTCTGAGCATGATTTCCCTGCAAAACATTGGCGTTAGGGTGACTCATTTGAGTCCTGTATCTGTATGAAGCCTTTGGGCCACATGAAGCTATAGGTCTGGGGTTTGTCTTCTTCCTTGGTGGTGTCATGATGACATTCACAGGAAGATTCTCAATGTACCGCTTAGGTACCCAGATCTTCTTCATATGTGGTCCATTCCTGCAGTTAGTACTAATGTACCTGGCAAACACTTCACCATTCTGATTTTTGAACAGCTTATAGTTTGCATCAAAGGATTCATCAATGATAATAGGATTAGCACAGGTAAAGCCAGATAAGGTGGATGGATCTACTGAAGGTTCCTTTGCAGCAACCCATGTGGTTTTGGGTACTGCTCAGGCTTCCAGTACGAGCCATCAACATTCATTTTCCTTTCGAACCCAACACCCTCTTTCCTAGGGTTTCGGTTCAGAATCTGCTTTTTGAGGACGTCGCAAAGAGTCTGATGTCCCTTCAAACTTTTGTACATCCCTGTTTCAAGCAATGTCTTCAACATAGCATTTTCATCAGCAACAGCAGTGGTATCCTCCGCAGAGGGGTTAGTAACCACATCAGTAGGTGAAGACAATGAAACAGTAGTAGTAGTGGAACATTCAGCAACTGATGCAGCGTTATTACGCTCAATGCATTTTAGACATGGTGGTTCAAATCCATCCTGAGCGGAACTGATCTGTTGAGCGCGAAGTGACTCATTCACCTTTTGAAGATCTTCATGAGCCGCTCTCAATTTCTCAAGCTCTTGTTTCCTTTGAAGATAATCATAGGAGAGCCTTTCATAAGTAGTTGAGAGCGATTCATGACGACCTTCAAGTTCTTGGTACTTAGCATGAAGATTTTTTATGTCATCAACTAAGGACTGTGAACGTGTCATTTCAGTGTCCAACAGGTCATCGCTTTTGTCTAACAGTTTTTGAGTATGTTCCATAGCCTTTTGTTGTTCAGTTGCAATTTTAGCAAGTGTTTTGTAGATGGGTTTGGATTCACAATCAGAGTCATCTTCACTTGAAGTTTGAAAGTAAGCATCACGTGATTTTACCTTGGCACCACGTGCCATGAAGCAGTATGTGGGAGTAGGATCGTCTTCGTCATTAGCTTCAGCGTTGGTGTGGAAGTCATTGTCTTCAGTGTTGAAGATGGACTTGGCAACATAGGCAGTGGCTAGAGCCAGACTTGCAACGCCAGGGTCAGACTCCTCTCCAGACTCCACCTCCGCCTCCTCCGAAGCAGACTCCTCCTCTGAATCTATTTCCTTGCCAACAAAAGCACGAGCCTTGCCAGATGAGCTCTTCTTGTATGATGAAGACTTGGAAGAAGACTTAGAAGACTTTGAGGATTTCTTCTTCTTCTTGTCATCGGAATCATATTCCTTGCTTTTCTTTTTCTTCTTCTCATTGTCCCACTATGGACACTCAGATATGTAGTGACCAGGTTTCTTGCACTTGTGGCAGGTTCTCTTCTTGTGATGATGTGTGGAAGCTTCATCATTTCTTGAGCTAGATCGTGAAGACTTTCTGAAGCCTTTCTTCTTTGTGAATTTCTGGAACTTCTTCACAAGCATAGCAAGTTCCCTTCCAATGTCTTCAGGATCTTTAGAACTGCAGTCAGTTTCTTCTTTAGATGAGGAAGCAGCTTTTGCCTTCAAAGCACATGTCCGGCCATAGTTTGGGCCATAGATATCTCTTTTCTCAGATAGCTAGAATTCATGTGTGTTGAGCCTCTCAAGTATATCAGACGGATCGAGTGTCTTGAAGTCAGGACGTTCTTGTATCATGAGGGCAAGGGTGTCAAAGGAGCTGTCAAGTGATCTCAGCAGTGTTTTGACGATTTCATGCTTGGTAATATCATTTGCGCCAAGAGCTTGAAGTTCATTTGTGATATCAGTGAGGCGATCAAACGTGAGCTGGACATTTTCGTTGTCGTTTCTCTTGAAGCGGTTGAAGAGGTTGCGAAGAACACTGATTCTTTGATCTCTCTGGGTTGAAACGCCTTCATTGACCTTGGATAGCCAGTCCCAGACTAGCTTCGACGTTTCCAGAGCACTCACACGGCCATACTGTCCTTTGGTCAGATGACCACAGATGATGTTCTTTGCAGTAGAGTCCAGTTGAATGAACTTCTTGACATCAGTGGGGGTGACACCTTCACCAGTTTTGGGAACGCCATTCTTGACGACATACTAGAGGTCGACATCAATGGCTTCAAGATGCATGCGCATCTTATTCTTCCAGTAGGGATATTCAGTTCCATCGAACACGGGGCAAGCAGCAGAGACCTTGATTATCCCTGTAGTCGACATAGCTGAAATTCCAGGTGGTTAAACCGAATCACACAGAACAAGGGAGTACCTCGCTCTGATACCAATTGAAAGTGCTAGTATCGACTAGAGGGGGGTGAATAGGTGATTTTTATGAAAGTCTTCAAAACTTGGAAGTTTCGAAGACAAACAACAGAAATAACCTAATTGATATGCAGCGGAAGATAAACTACCCTGAACAAGCCATAGTCAAGTATGTAATGATATGAAAGTACAGGACTAATAGTAGTTAGGCAGTAAGGATCAGGATGGAAGATAGTATGAAGCCTATCAACAATAGTAGTCAAGCAATGAAGTCAAACAGATACACAGATAGGCAATGACTTCACGAAGACAAACTAAAATAAAGTTGGGAAGGGATAGAACCAATTGCTTGTTGAAGACACAGGATTTGTTGGACCAGTTCCAGTTGCTGTGACAACTATACGTCTGGTTAGGGAGGCTCAGATTAACTCAGAAGACCGTGTCTTCACCTTATTCCCCTTGAGCTAAGGACACCCAGTCCTCGCCCAATCACTCTGGTAAGTCTTCAAGGGAGACTTCCAAACCTTCACAGACTTCGTTCACCGGCAATCCACAATGACTCTTGGATGCTCAGAACGCGAAGCCTAACCGGCTGGAGGATTCACAGTCCTCAAGTGTAATAAGTCTTCAGGTCACACAGACAGAAAGACTTCAGTGATGCCTAACACTCTTTGGCTCTGGGTGTTTGGGCTTTGTCCTCGCAAGGATTTTTCTCTCTCAAATGCTTCGAGGTGGGTTGCTCTCAAACGACAAAAGCCGTGCACAAACTCTGAGCAGCCACCAATTTATGGTGTAGGGGGTGGGATATTTATAGCCACTAGGCAACCCGACCTGATTTGTCCAAAATGACCCTGGGTCACTAAGGAACTGACACGTGTTCCAACGGTCAGATTTCAAACACACGCGGCAACTTTACTTGGGCTACAAGCAAAGCTGACTCATCCAGCTCTGGATAAGATTTGCTCTCATTGTCTTCGCTCGAAGACATAGGATTTGAGTTGAGCATCACTTCAGTCACTCTGACTTAGTTCACTTGGACCCCACTTAACAGTACAGTGGTTCCTATGACTCAACAAAGAAGAAAAGGAAACAGCGAAACCACATAGTCTTCGCGCTCCAAAGTCTTCACACAATGTCTTCTCATGTCATAGTCTTCAATATGAATATCTTCTCTTACCACCATTGTCTTCAATGTCTTCATACATTTTTAGGGGTCATCTCCGGTAGGTAAACCGAATCAATGAGGGACACTACCTGCGTTATCCTGCAATTCTCACAAACGCATTAGTCCCTCAACCAACTTTGTCGTCAATACTCCAAAACCAACTAGGGGTGGCACTAGATGCACTTACAGAACTGACACGTGTCCAACAGTCAGATTTCAAACACACACGGCAGCTTAGCTTGGGCTACAAGCAAAGCTGACTCATCCAGCTCTGGATAAGATTTGCTCTCATTGTCTTCGCTCAAAGACATAGGATTTGGTTGAGCATCACATCAGTCACTCTGACTTTGCTCACTTGGACCCCACTTAACAGTACGGTGGTTCCTATGACTCAACAAAAAGAAAAGGAAACTACGAAACAACCATGTCTTCGCACTCCATAGTCTTCACACGATGTCTTCTCCTGTCATTGTCTTCAATGTGAATATCTTCATAGACCACCATTTGTCTTCAATGTCTTCACACATTTTTAGGGGTCATCTCTGGTACGTAAACTGAATCAATATGGGACTATTACATGTGTTATCCTGCAATTCTCACATACACATTAATCCATCAACCAAGTTTGTCGTCAATACTCCAAAACCAACTAGGGGTAGCACTAGATGCACTCACACCAAGACACAGGAGGCGCTTTGGGCGGCTGTGCGGGAGCGGGTGCGGCCATGGATCTCCAAGACCGCTTGCGGGGCCTTGCGATCCGACGGGGTGGTCGTGAGAGATCCACTGGCCTTGGTCGCCAACCTCTCATCCAGGATTTCTCGGGCTTGGATTGCTTCGATCTGGTTAAGGGGGGAGCCACCTCCCCCCTGAAAACTATAGTGGAGTCGGCTATGACCTTAGTGAAAGGATCGAGAAGATGTGTCTAGAGGGGGGTGAATAGACGCTAAGCAAGAAAAGTTGCAGTTTTTAATTTCTTTAAGTTGAAGTGGAGTTTTGGCACAAGTTTAACATTCACAATACATATCAAGCAAGCATGCAAAGAGCATATGAGCAGCGGAAAGTAAAGCATGCAAATTGTAAGAATGTAAAGGGATGGGATTGGAGTGTGCAAACGCAATTTGGAGACACGGATTTTTGAGCCGTGGTTCCGATAGGTGGTGCTATCCTACATCCACGTTGATGGAGACTTCAACCCACGAAGGGTAACGGTTGCGCGAGTCCACACAGGGCTCCACCCACGAAGGGTCCACGAGGAAGCAACCTTGTCTATCCCACCATGGTCGTCGCCCACGAAGGACTTTGCTCACTAGGGTAGATCTTCATGAAGTTGGTAATCTCCTTGCCCTTACAAACTCCTTGGTTCAACTCCACAATCTTGACGAGGCTCCCAAGTGACACCTAGCCAATCTAGGAGACACCACTCTCCAAGAAGTAACAAATGGTGTGTTGATGATGAACTCCTTGCTCTTGTGCTCCAAATGATAGTCTCCCCAACACTCAACTCTCTCTCACAGGATTTGGATTTGGTGGAAAGAAGATTTGAGTGGAAAGCAACTTGGGGAAGGCTAGAGATCATGATTTATGTGGTAGGAATGGAAGATCTTGACCTCAACACAAGTGTAGGTGGTTCTCTCTCAGAAAATGAATGCTGGAAGTGTAGGCACGTTCTGATGGCTCTCTCCACGAATGAAGAGTGGGTGGAGGGGTATATATAGCCTCCACACAAAATCTAACCGTTACACACAACTTACCAAACTCGGTGGGACCGAATTGTGAAACTCGGTCGGACTGATTTAGGAAATATTGTGACCGTTAGGATTTTTGGTGGGACCGACATGTCATCTTGGTGGGACTGATATGGTTAGGGTTAGGGCATAACGTAATTTGGGTGAGACCGATTACACACACTCGATGAGACCGATTTTGGTAATAGACACACAGAGGGTTGGTCAGGCAAACTCGGTGGGACTGATTCGCTCATCTCGGTTGAACCGAAATCTTACGAAGAGGAACAGAGAGTTTGCATTGTAATCTTGGTAGGACCGATTACACAAACTTGGTGAGACCGATTTTGGTAATGGACATACACAGAGAGATTACGATCCCATCTCAGTGAGACCGAGATCCCTATCGGTGAGACCGAAGAGACTAGGGTTTGTGGCAGTGGCTATGACATCTGAACTCAGTGGCGCCGGATAGAAAGATTCGGTAGGGACGAGTTTGACTTCTAGTTTGGGTCATATGTGGATGTGAGAGAGTAGTTGAGGGCTTTGGAGCATATCACTAAGCACTTTGAGCAAGCAACTTATTAAGCAACACCTCATCCCCTCTTGATAGTATTGGCTTTTCTTATAGACTCAATGTGATCTTGGATCACTAAAATGGAAAGAGTAGAGTCTTGTGCTTTGAGCTTGAGCCAATCCTTTGTCCTTAGCATCTTGAAGGGGTTTCACATCCTCTAGTCCATGCCACTCCATTGTTGAACTTATCTGAAACATACTAGGTAAAAGTATTAGTCCAACAAGAGATATGTTGACATTAATTATCAAAATCACCCAGGGAGCACGTGTGCTTTCAATCTCCCCCTTTTTGGTAATTGATGACAACATACATCAAAGCTTTAGATAAAGATATAGAGAATAACAAGTAAAGCTTTGGAAAGACATGTAACATGCATAGGCTCGCCCTACATGTACGCAATCATGTAAATATGGAATATAGGAGCATGTGAATGCATAAACATGACAGAGTAAGCAATGTGTTACATGTATCTTGGCTATATGCATCAGAGCAAATGATGTGAATATGGGAAATGTACCTTCATGCTCATGAGTCCTTCTTGCAAACAGCATGTACATCAGCAAGAAATCCTCATACACATGATTGTGATGCATATACTTACCTTGTGGTGTTGAGTTGGCTTAGGAAGGAGTGGACCTGCGTAAACAAGGTTAGATAACACAGATACACCTACTAGACAGAGCAAACAAAAGGAATCACAAGAGTACCAAGACTGGGATGACATGTAGAGAATGAGTACTAAGTACCACATTGGATATAGACATGTCCCCAAAGGTAAAGATGTGCAATGAATTCAAGGATTTCCTTCCCTTAGATGTCTTGCTCCCCCTGAATCTAGCATGGGATATTGGGAGAAGATAGGGAACAGAAAATCAGAGCAAAGAAAAGAAACAGAGCTAATGCAATCAATCAAATATGAACATGCCTTTCCCCTCTTAAAGACATGTGACTTCTCTCCTCTTGAACACCAAGCATCTGGGGTCTCTCTCTCTCTGAGTATTCTCTCCCCCTATAGAAATGATTAAGCTTTGATGTGATCTCTCTCCCCCCTTTGACATCAATTTCCAAGAAGGGTTCTTCTAGATATTTGTTACAAATGGGTTTGGTCCTTGAGTCACAGAGCAAAGCAGCAAGTCGAATGTGATGCTGGTAGAGGACAAGAATCATTGAGTGGAGCTGGATCAAAAAGAAAACAAGAACAAGTGGCAAGTTGTCTTTCTTGTAGTGAAATCGGTGGCATCGAGTTGTGTGCTTCGGTTGCACCGAAATAATTCGGTCGGACCTGGCTCGAGGTTGCGGGTCCGCGGCCCTAAGCTCTGCCCGCTCTGGGATGGGCAGAGCAGGGCTGCCGGCCGGCCGAGCAGCATCGATTTGGGTGCTATGCCGTGAGGACGTCACCGGAGTCGAGGTTGAGCGCCCATGCCTGGAGTACGCAGCAGTCCATGGCGGGAGAGGAGGTGCCACCATAGGCGTAGATAGGACGGAGGCCACTCCACTCCCTATGGCAGACAGAGGGAAGGTGGGGTGGCAGGCAGGCAAGGCGAGATAAGGGGACGCACCCGTCTGCACCCCAGCCAGTGGGGCACACCCCAACAACTCAAGCCGGGATAGTGGGGGGGTCCACGGGCTGGGCATTAGGAGGGTCCTCTGGGCTGGGAGAATCGGAGGGGCCGGTGTCGGGAGCCGGGGGGAGGCCACATCCGCCGGGGGTGGGGGAGGGGGCAAGACAGGGCTGAGCCCCGATGCGGGAGGAGGCAGGGGCTGGCCTGTGCCCACCAGAGCGCTAGAGGAGTCGGCGTCGTCGGAATTAAACAAGTCCAAGGAGCGGAAATAGCATGCGGAAGCTATCACAAGGATGAGGGGGTCGTCAGGGAGGGCTTCTTTGATACCAATCTGCACGCTGACCTCAATGGGTCTCTTCCTCCTGGCTGCCCTCAGCTCAACAACATCGGCGTTGGATGACACGTAGTACCGCGAGGCGGCGGCAAGGAAAGGGGCGAATATATTTTGGAAGGGAAAGTAGTGGCCGAACCCCACCTCGGTGCATCCATGGCGCACCCACGTAAGAAAATATACCAAAACATTTAAAAAAAAAGTCTGAAACTTTGTGGAAATGATAATCAACAAATGTTAGAGAGTCTTGCAAATTTTCGTGGTTAAATGACATCCGGGGAGCTCTATACAAAAAAGGCAAAATTGCAAATTTTGGTAAAACAGTGCGTGTACATTTTGAGTAATTTTGTCCTTTTTATAGACCTTCTCGCATGTCATTTGAGCACAAAACTTTGCAAGCCTCTCTAGCATTTATTGATGATCATTTTCATAAAGTTTCAGATTTTTCAAAATATTTTGATATGTTTTCATTCGTGGGTGCACGGTGCACCAAGGATGGGTGTAGAAAAACCACTCAAATTTTGAAATTCCTGATTTTTTTGAAAACACGAACATTTTTTGAAACATGTGAAAAATTTACGAAACTAGGACAATTTTTGGAACTCCAGCAAAAAATAAAACGTGAACATGTTTTGCAATTTGCGCACAATTTTTGAAAATGAAATAATTTTTTTAACGCACGTCCATTTTTTGAAAATTTTGAACAAAAGCATTCGCAACATATTTAAAAAAAAGAACATTCTTTCAAAGTCCCGAACATTTTTTTTTAATTTAGAAACAATTTTGACAACCAACCATTTTTTGAAATTTCAAACATTTTGAAAAGAAAAAACTTTTTAGAAAATTAAGAAAAAATTTAGAACATGAAATTAGATTTAAAAAAGATGAAATAACCTTGAAAATAAACAAAAATAAAAAATTAAATAAAAAAGAATGAAGAAAAAGAAACAGAAACAGAAACAAAAAACCGGCTGACTAGTTGTGGTTATACCTGCACTGTCTACTCAAAACTAGGCCGGCCCATCGCGCTGCTTGATCGCTCGCCTGTACGAAGCGTCGGCAATTTGACATAAAACGCGTCAAATAGGATATTCCGCTCATAAAATCGCCCATGTGTGCCAAAGGCTATAGATGGGATACAAATCGCCCATGTTTTTCATTGTTTTCTTTGATTTTTCATTCTTTTCTTTGTGTTTTTTTGTTTTTATACTTTGGTTTTCATTCATTTTATTTGTTTCGTTTTCACTATTTTTTATTCTGTTTGCACTTGTATCTTCGGTTTGTTTTTTGTCTTCTTTGGTTTCTTTTGTTTCTATTTCGGTTTTCATTGTCTTTTTGTTTTCTTTGTTTTTTTTCATTCTACATTTGTATACGCCAAAAACATTTCTATAATACACAATTAATATTTTTTAAATAAATGTTTAATATTTTTGAATACACAATCAACATTTTTTTTCTATATAGGTATATAAAAAATTGAAATGATTGATTAACATTTTTTAAAATAGAAGATTAACACTTTTTGAACACATGGTCAACATCTTCTCTATACACATTTTCAATATTTTTAAAATGCTCGATTAATATTTTTAAATACAAGCTTAACAATTTTAAACACATTTTCAACATTTTTATACACATTTAACATTTTTCAAATGCTTTATTAAAAAAAGTAAATCAAATATTAAATATTTTTAATACATGGTCAACATTTTTCTATGTACATTTAAAAAATTTAAAATGCTTGATTAATAATTTTTGAAATACAAGTTTAACTTTTTCTAAAAAAAATACTAGGTGAAGGTTTTTTAATACAAGTTCAACATTTTTTCTATACATATTTAACATTTTTGAAATGCTTGATTAACATATTTCAAATACTAGTTTAATAATTTTTATATGCTTGATAAAAAAAATTGAATACATGATCAAAAAATTTCTATAATATATTTCTTTAGAATATTTGGAAATATAAATGAAATTTTAAAAATAAATAAGTAAATCAAAAAACATGAAAAAACAAAGAAACTACATTGTGGCCTCCCTTGTGCCTAGGCCGGCCTATACGGCGTTCCCCTGACGCGAGGCTTCCCTCGCTCTCTCTAGAAACGAGGTATAGCGGCGCCCCCTATGTGGCCCGTCCGGATAGTTATTATAGCAGGCTGATCGGGCATATCCTATTTGACGCTTCAGGCGCCCGTTACTGTGCGTTTTCCAAATGGGCGCACTCCCGTTTAACTTTTCTTTCTATGAAACTGCAAAAAAATGAGATCATGAGTGCGCCTAAAGGATTTGAACCCGCGACCTCTTTGTTCTCAATTAGCTGTAGTAACAGCCGGAGACACCGCACCTCATGTGATTGTCACCTTGATTTTCTTCTTTTTGTTCTTCCCTTCAGTTTTCGTTTTCTTTTTTTCTTTTTTCTCTTTCATAAAATTTGATGAAATATTTTTCATTTTCAATTAAATTTTTTTAAAATTGATTAAGTTTTTTAAATTTGATGATTTTTAAATTTGATGAACATTTTGAAATTTGATGGACATTTTGAAATTTGAATGAATATTCTTTAAATTTGATGACTTTTCTCAAATTTGATGATATTCTTAAATTTGATGAAAACCAGAGACACCGTACCTCAGGTGGCATGGATAACTTCTGGCGCAGATTCTTTTTCAATAGTCCTGACTACATTTGCCAAAGATTCTGTAATCTCGTCAAGCTATACTGTCCTCCCACTTACTTCTTTAGAGAGAAACTCATCCTCGAGAAAGTATCCACTTTTTGCCATAAATACTTTGTCACTGGATTTTTGGTAGAAGGAATACCCAAATGTTTTTTTGGGATAACCTACAAAGTAGCATTTGTCTACTTTAGGATCAAGCTTGTTTGGTTGTAGGTTTTACATAAGCTTCACAACCCCAAATCTTGAGATGCGACAAATTTGGTTTCTTACCATTCCATAACTCATATGGTGTCGTCCCAACAGACTTTGATGTGTATATATTGCCGTCTCCAGTGCATATCCCCCAAAATGATAAAGCTAGACTGGTAAATGACATCATTGACCTGACCATGTCTAACAAGGTTCAGTTATGCCTTTCCGACACGTCGTTTCTCTGCGGAGTTTCAGGAGGGGTAAGTTGTGGGACAATCCCGCAATCACTTAGATGCTTTCTAAACTCATGGCTTAGATATTCTCCCCCACAATCTGATCGTAGAAATTTTATCTTCTTGCCACGATGATTCCCAACTTCGTTATGAAATTCTTGAACTTTTCAAATGTTTCAGACTTATGTTTAATTAAGTAGATATACCCATATCTACTCAAATCGTTAGTGAAGGTGACGAAGTATAAGTATCCACCGCATGCCGAAACACTCATTGGTCCACATACATTGCTATGTATTATATCCAATAATTCAAACGCCCGTTCAGGATGACCAGTGAACCGTGTCTTGGTCATCTTACCCATCAGACAAGATTCACATGTATCAGATGACTCAAAATCAAACGATGTTCACACTCCATATTTATGAAGTTTTTGCATACATTTCTTTCTGATATGACCAAGATGGCAGTGACACATATAAGTGATATTATCAGACTTCTTAAGATGTTTAGCATTAATGTTATAAACTTCTTTCTCACGTTCAAGATCTAATATGAATAAACCACCAACCATGGGTGCAAATCCATAAAACGTATCCTTATAATATATTGCACAACCATTGCTCTCAGACTTATAAGATAACTGTCATTTATCAAACATGATCCAGAGATAATATTCTTACATAACTTTGAAACAAAATAACAATTATTCGATTCTAAAATAAATCCTGAAGGTAAACTTAATGACATGACACCGACGGCCTGAGCAGCGATCCCATCACCATTTTCCAACACGCATCACGAATTCATTCTTTCCCACCTTGTGAATCTTCCGTAGTACCTGTGTAGTGTTACAAATGTGAGCAATCGACCTGGTATAAAATACCCAAGACTTGGAATTTTTTAGCAAGTGGAATCAATAACATTAACTTGTATACCCTCTATACCTTTATCAGAAGATGAGTTCTTCTTATCTGTGAGAAACTTCACACAATTTCTTGATCACATAGCATTTGTTTAAGTGTGCGAGGATGCCAAACAACATTGAGAGTGTGATGTTAGTAGAATGATCATATCGAATTGATCAACTTGTTTGTTATACTTTGATGGTTTCGTCACAAGTCTATAGTTATAACATGGAGAGTTAATGTATGCTTTAGCTCCTTAGACCATGAGAGAATTGTAGTCACTTCATACTGGATGATACACTTTGGGGTTGCTCCAATGTCATCTGTAACACGATGATTATAACGACAACTTATAGGTTTACCGAAAAGTGTGACAAGGGGCTAAATAGCTCAAGAGTGGAATTTACTCCTCCGGTGATGGAGAGATATTATTGAGACCCTCTTGGTGTTACGATATCAATCATCATCTGGCCAGACACAGGTGACTAGGTCAAAGGGATTCCAGAACATGTCGACGAGAAAGAAGAAAAAAACGATAACAAGGAGACCGATATAATGAGCATGAGAATGACCTAGGGGGATACCGATATATCTCACCTCGGGTTTTGTAAAGTATCATGAAGCAAAGGGAGTAGCATAGTTCACTCGAATATTATTCGTGTAATCATAGGGGTCAATATGGATGTCCACGGTTCCATTATTGATCATTGAACAAAAAGAGTTTTGTTCATGTCTATGTTTAACCGAACTTACAAGGTCACACGCTTAAGGGAATTCCGATACGTTGATACTTAGTGGAGTGAGGGATATGAGAAAATATTTTTGAAATAGTTTCGGGAATGAAAGAAATAGTTTCGAGAGAAACCAGAAGCGTTTTGGGGTTACCGGAAGGGTTTCGGGGAGTACCGGGTAATATCAGAAATTAATATATAGGTGGAAATTGTTTCTAGGGACTTAAATATAAATTATAAAGGATTAAAATACTATTGTGGAGTCCTAAGAATTTATTTAAAGTCAACGGGCTAAATAAAATATTAAAAGGCCTTTTAGGGGAGAGATAATGGGCCCTAAGGCCCATTAGTAGTAGCGCCCCTAGAGGAGGCGGATTGGGATGCGGAGTTGGACACCAGCTCCTCCCTTGGCCAGCGCAAGGGGAGGGGAAGCCCTTCCCCAAGTCGTCCACCGTCCCCTCTCCCTACACCTATATATAGTAGAGGTTTTGGCTCTTTTGAGACACAAGTTTTCTCTCAAGTTCTCTCAAGTTGATCTAGTTCTAATTTAGACTTGATCTAGATTAGAGCTAGTTCTAGTTATCACTAATCCTCATAATAGAGAAGCCCCGTGAGGTTATCTTCTCCCTCCTCTAAATTTTTCGATGATAATTAGCTCTGGACGGCGAAGCGCTGTCGGATCGGAAAGCTTGAATGTGTGCAATCCGTAAAGAGGTCGTGCTTTCGGTCTTCGGTTTGAGGGATCGTTCGTGAACAGTTTGACTGACTTCATCAATGATCTACACCAACTTTTCTTCCACTGCAACTCGAAGTATGTGACGATCCAATCTAAACTTCTAAAGCATCTTCATAGTGTTCCTGGGATCGTGACCGTAGGGCGATTTTTTTTTGCTTTCTACTTTGTTTCCTAACATAGTTGCTCCGCTATGAGTCATAGTTTTTTATCACAACAATAAACAGTGGGAGCTAGTAATATAGGTCATTTTGGCACAGTGGAGCCTTCCATGCAACGCCAGAATGAATGCTAAAGACTATTGACCTGCTCCTATAATGTGAGTAATTTTGAGATAGCTACCCGCTTATTCCAAACGGTATAATTTGAGTAACGCTCATTCAACTAACGATATATTATCTGGTGTCTGACCGAATGATACTGATTCGACTGAGGGTAATCTTCCCGGCCGATGTTCTTTGCAATCATTGGCTTGGGCCTCTAGTTGTGTCTTATGTCATCGTAGACCTGCCCGGTGGGGAATTCCCTCGTGAGTTAGGCATTTGGGTTTCTGTTAAAGTGTCTAATTGTTCTTGTAGTCTTTTTTATCAGTTCTCTTAGCGAAGAATTGGTGAAGTGTATAATCATGATGTCATTTACTCCTTTAAAATTGGACCCTGATAAGTGCCACACGTGTGGCACGAACATATGGCAACCCGAACCTTTTTTGTGGTAAGTTTATTGACGCGAAGATGACAACTTCCTTTTCAAATGGCAAGCTTCAGCTTTTTTGGGTTTATGTTTTTTTTTGGATGACAGCCTTAGTTGTAAAAAATATCAGGGCCGGTGCTTCATGCCACATGTGTGGCACTTATTATTTAAGGAAATTTATGAGATCAAATAGAGATGCCGTAAACAAAAAGAAAGGGGCCTCAACACCATGCGTGACTTTTCTCTCAATCAAACCCTCTCTTCTTTTCGGTCTAAAAAGTGATATTTTTTCCTGTTTCCGTTTGCCTAGACTAGATCGTCTTACATCTTTATCTTTACCTCTTTATCTTTACCTACTAATAAAGCGGCTATCGCTTCTGCCCGTCCGTCATTAAAACTGCCCCTAAAGTTGCAAATAATTACCCACCAATGCCACCGGTAAGTGAGAAGAACGTTTTGTTTTTTTTTTCCGCGCTCGCCCATAGCTCAATAAGGGGAGATCCCCTCATATACAACGACCAGGTGAGCAGCGCACTGGTTGGTTCCGTGACCTACCGCGCTAGAGGTTGTGGGTTTGATTCCCACAACCACCCTTTTCCTTTAAAAAATCAATTACTTTTTGAAATTTTCATATCTTTGAAACCCTAACTTTAAATCTGACATGCCATATATGAAAATTCATCAGAAAAATATGTAGATTTCAAATATGCTATTATCATTAATTTTTGAAATTACGTTCAGGGTGTAAACTTAAATAATACCTTCTTTGTATGATGAGATATTTTAGAAATGCCTATTACATATGTCCTTATAGATTGGTTGTTTTTGTGGAGCTATCCTATATGTTTGCAACCAAATTAAGTCTTGAACTGAATTATGATTGCACACACACACACACACACACATTCGCGTCGCGTCGCATATATATGCGCTGGGTATATTTACTCCGTCCGAAAAAACTTGTCCTTCAAAGAGATATACCTAGCACTAATTTGGTGTTAGATACATCCATTTGAGGGACAAACTTGGGACAAGTTATTTTGGACGAAGGGAGCATATGAAAACAATTATGCACATGTTATCATTAAATACTAAAATGTACTTTGCTATTTCATTCTAATGCAATATTTTTTTGCGTCACCGAGAAACAACAACACATGCGTAAACATATATTGGCAACTAGGTAGATATTTGCGTTGTATAATGAATTCTAAACACCTTCAGTTCACTTCAAAAATCATCACACCTTTATGTTTTTGCACAACACCACTTATCATGTTGCTTGTTTTTTTAAAAAAGTTATCATGTTGCTTGTTGCGTGGCATTATGAAAGATTTCAAAGATTTGCTGATGTCGTTAAGTGTATGTATGAGGCGTGAATTTTTTTTCTCCCGTTGCAACGCACGGGCACTTTTCCTAGTTACCTGCTAATTTAGCAAACCTTGGCCTTTTCTAAAAGTGCTAATAGACGGCAATCCTGATAAATGAATCTTCTCAATCAGTGCACGTACCCTAAAACGCACGACACCGTATTTCACGATCATACCAATTGCCTAACAAAGCCTTGACCAGGAAAGCACGGAATGCATTAAAAATGGGATAAGGATACCAGTTGGTCAGCGGTCAGACGAGCTGGTTTTGCTCACATAGTCGCCATCGGCCTCACATGCGCCACCACACATCTCGTCCGCGGCCTCGCTTTCTTTTCACACCCCACAAGGCGCGCGCGGGCGCGCTGATCCATGCAGACGCTAAAGTATACATCCTACTTCTGGAGATTAGCTGAAATAATTAGACGATGTTTAGCTTTTACTGAATTCTTTTCAACAGCAACAAAGTGATATCACCACACAACCACCTAATTATAAGGCCAACGCTAGGCGCCGGCCCGCCCGTCCAAATTTCGTTCGTTAGTGTGCGAGCCGCCTGATTTCCGCAATGACGTTCATTGAAAATGGACCAGGCGTCCCGTTTCACCCACCTCCCGTCGCGCACCGCCTCCCTGTGGGTCTGCTTGTCGCCCACCTTTGCCTCTGCCTACATCTACCTTGCCCCAGTCTGCTTGTAGACCGGTGGAGACCACTCGTCGTCGATGCCGTTATGACCAGCTGCAGTGCCACGGTGCTAGCATTCGTGACACATAGTTGGAGCTTTGCTTCAGCTGGTTATAGCAAAATCGATTGCTGCGTTAAGCAAAATAATAAATCAAATGCAGCAAAATCATGGCGGCCACGCCATCACCATCGAGCACTATCCTCTATTGTTGCAGCGAAAACAAAAGCTTGTTCCAGAAAAAACGATTGCTAGTTCTAGCAAAAACACAAGCTGGTTCCAGCAAAAATAATAATCAAATGTATCAAAATCATGACGCCCGCCACCGCTGGCGTCGCCCAACACTATCCTCTCCTGTTGCAGCAAAAATTGAAAGCTGATTTCAGCAAAATCAGATGGTTTCAGCAAAAAATCAAATAAGCAACTACTTAAACGCTGCCACCACCGTCACCGCCCATCACCATCATCGACTGACGCAGATCCCCCAGCCGGTTCCAGCACCGCACCTCATCAGTCACAACACGTACCCTGCGTTGCCGCCTTGCTGGTTCCAGCACCGCAACACACCGCCTTGCCGGTTTCCAACATGCTGACACTGGATGGGGTTCGGTGTTGTAGCAGCATTACGGTGGCGGTGGGTCTACAGGTGTGCCGGCAGTTGGGGAGGTCTGAAGAGATAAAGATAGGATGGGGCAAGCTTGGATGAGCAATCCGGCAGCCGTGATAAAAAAAGAGGAGCGAAGCGACAAAGACAAAGGGGAAACGGGTGAATAATGTGCGCCTTAGAGATAAAGGGAGAAAAAAGAAGTTGTGCGCGTGTGGCCCATAGTGACTTGGCTTGTGTGCACATTAGAAACGTTTTCACAATTATAATGGATTAATTTATGTGGTTCGTGGACTAAGCGTAGATTAGACGATTAGGTTTCTTGTGGTGGAACCAACCCACTAGGGTTGAAGTCCTAGACTTAGCACTGATGCTCGCATTTTCCTGAATTTAGTTCAACCTTTCCGGCAATGTTAAGAGGTTGTGCTGGCTCAGTATCTCGAAGATGCTCATAAGAATAGGGGTTTACATGCATGCATTCGTACGAGTGGCTATATGTGCGTGTATGTGAGCATATGCATTTGCACTATGTTAAAAAATATGTGCTCCAAGTACTCATAAATATTCTGACATGTATCGTTTTGCATTTACTCACTTTATTTTTGTAAGAAATAGATTCATCACCCGCAACGTACTCCTCTTCCGCCCTAGTGAGAGCGATCTTGCGCGCCCTACCATCACTTCTCCTCCACTGATAAATCGCCGCCACCACCTCTTCTGTTGGCCGTATCGGTGTTGGTTTCCGAAGAGACCCTACTACCAAATGGATATGTAGTTTCCCCATTTGGGATTACGGATTTTAGATACAAATTCATTGTCCGTCACTTTGGGTTTTCAACGTGGTGATGGTTGATTAGTCCCTTTAGTGATCCGGGAAAGGAGTAGAAATGATTCTCGTTTTTTCCACTAGAGATGACCCCGAGTTATCAAATCCATGAGAGGACGGTGTCCTTTAAGCAAGGGATTCTAACAAGTTTTTGCAAGAGAATTAAATTCCGTTTTTTGACTAGATCGTAAATCAAGCTGACACTGAAAACACTTATAGTAAAAATACGCATGAGTATGAGGTCTTATACTTACAACCATATATTTATGCTGCGATCATCATATCTTAATTTGCGCCCTAGAAGTTATCCATCGGAATGTGCTTATTACGTATCGAAGTGGGGGATGTGTCCAAATTACGTCTTGACCGGCACACTTCCTGCATCAAGAGTCAGTTATCCACTCGAAGGACCCATCTGTCGCGTGGGGCTGCCCCAGTAATTAAGATAGCAATAATCAGGCAGAAACATTGGGCGTTCAATGACTACACCTCTTGAATCCCCAGAAATAGGATCTGTGTTATCGTACTAAACCTTTTTGTCACTGATTAGAACAACACATCACGGTCTCTATACCCTTAGCCTCTCCGTGACTCGCACTTTATGATCCTAGGTACATGTAGGGATCGAGAACGTGAATGAGACAACGGACAACTACGTAACAACTTTATGCTACACGTCTGAGACTTTAATTCAAAGTACTTCCATCGATCCCTCCAAAAAATACATTGGGTTGCAAGGCATTGCCTCAACCCATGACCTTAGCGAACTATTCACATAGAAAGATCAGATCACACAAAGAACTCATTGAAGAACATATCATGAAGATTGATTGATAATAGGTCTTACAATGTATGACAGATGTGATACACGCTTACAAGTATAGCTAGATGGCTGAGAACTATGGTGGTGATAAAGGTTGTGGCTATGGAGATGGAAAATGGCGGCGGCTAGGGTTGATGTGGATGGCTTTCTGTGAAGATGACAATGGGTGGCTTGTTCTGCAATGTTCTATTGCTCATTGCGTCAGGCCCTTTATAAAGGTTGTTCAGGTGGATCGGGCGCCTCAGTTAGCATGCCATATGACCATCCATACGAGCAGGGATGGTCGTATGGAGGGCCGTCTTTTGCTATGTGGTGCGTCCCCCACCTGATCTCCTCTATCTTCACTTTACTCATTTTCATGTAAATTTCATCCATAAATAGCCTATTTCCCGTGAAAATAAAATAAAGATCGGATATTTGGAATCCTTTGCATTCATTGCTCATTAGTGGCAATATCGGAGCGAATATCTCGGTTTAAATTGAATATTTTGGTTTAAAATCAGGTTAGAGGAGTGTAAAAATAACACTCATTAGTGGCGGAAAATCATCTCTCGTGATGCGTCGTTGATGGTGGTGGCAACGTCTCGTCGACGAGTAATTATTCCTCGAGCGTTCCCATCCGCGGCAACGACGATGATTCATGGGTGTAAATTCTCGTCGCCAGTTCTATATGGTGCTGCTAGGTTTTGTAGGGTTTGTCGGTACGTCGACGATGACTTTCCCTCACAATTGGATCCCTTGGCCTCATCTGTCATATAGGCGTGCCCTCGGTGTGGCTTGAGGCCTGTGAGATCTAATGGAGGTCGAGCTCTTGAATCTATTTCTCTTCCTATTTGTGTTGCCTTCTTCTCCAGGGCGATGGTCCGGCATATGACCGTGGTTTTGATGGCTACGTGTCCATAATCAACAATATTAGGCCGTCTCTGGCGATGGAGGGGCTTGAAGTGGCACCCCATCAGCTTGTTTAAGAGGATGAAGACGTTCAGCCCCCAATGAAACCCTAGAAGCTGAATTTCACGGTTTGGTCCATGATTACTAAGGTGTTGTTCTGGATGCTCGCCTCTCCGTTAGCGACAAACGATAATTTGGCACATGCAACCAGCTATGGCTGCATCTTTGTGTAGATAATTTGGATTGGAGACTTTTTCATTGAGATTCGGTGGTTCAATTCATGAGACGGCATCATTAGCGTTCTTGTGGAATATGCATTTTTGTCATAAAGCTAAGAGACACTACTTGGCGTTTCTTTGAAGATAACGACCGTGGGAGCTGATTTTTGTTGTTGTCTTTTTTCCCTTTGTATTGGCTGTCTGTATCATCGTGTTATTATATATGTATTTATTTATTTATCAAACTGGCGTTTTTAAACAAAATTTCCCCTTTTTAAAATAAAAATGTTTGTTCGGACGACAACCTTTGAAGCATTGAGGGGACGCAATGGTTTGAGAGTTGGTCAAGATTAACTAAGTGGTCCTCGTAAAGAAGAAAAGTGAAGTATGACTCTCTGATCATCCACCTTAAAAAAAACTGATGTAGTCCAATCAATGGAGCTGTGCTAGTAAACAATCATGGTCAACGATCTCACATCATATACACAACTAATGCAAGATTAGCCGAATAAAAAGGTCTCCGGCCTCTCGATGTCACATGCATGCACGATGATGATGAGTCGTAGGATTTCGTTGAAGATTTTTCTCTGCATCCCCAATCCACCTATGTACTGGCTTTGGCTCCTTTCTCTGGAGGGTATTTAGGGCAACTCCAACACCGATCATCAAACCGTCTGTAAATATTTAAATTAAATGGTTTGAATATATATATATTTAAGGCAACTCCAATGCAGATAACTAAATCGATTGCAAATATATGGCCAGACACTTTCAGCCATTCAACGTGGCTCACCTAAAATGTCCGGACCGATCCCTTTGCTTAGAGCACCATCACCTCCCTCCTCATTCCACCGTGCGCTGCCACGATAGAGCCACTGGAGGAGCCAAAGATGATGTTTGTTGTCTCGCAGGTGTCAGGACCCAAACCCGAAGGATGACGTCCGCACGGTTGCGTCCGCTCAACGTCAGGCCGACGCCTCAAGAGGAAGACGAAGGCGGAGAAGACGGTGGTGGCCGGTCAGGTCGTAGCTTGCTATCCAAAGCGCACCGCCTGGCCAGTGACGCCCTGTAAATCACATGCCTTGCACGCCTAGTGTAAGACACCCTACTTCTACACGGCCCAACACCTTGGTATGCCTGACACGTAGCAATCGCCGCAATAGTTGCAGCCTCCTTTAATCAAGTGTCGTCATCGTTGACCTCAACAGCGACTACGGTTGCACGGATTCACCAATCCTTGTCCGACCATGAATTCCCTCTATGGAGCTCTCGTCTGTCGGGGCCGATCACTATTTGTTCGAATGCCTCAACCAAGCAAGACAACGACAAAGGATACGACAATGAACATTATCCACAACAGATGCGTCTATGAAGACGAACAAGTGGATGACTCCCAGGCGGAGCAAGATCTATAGCCGTACACCCAGCTGCATGACACCCAGTAGGCGTACACCAGGCAACAAGACTTTGAGCCGGACAACCATTGGCCGCTAGCGCCAACACAAAGAAGAAGTGGGGAACCACCTAGTTTAATAAGGAGGATGAGTTGATCTACGGGGCGTGCTTGGCAACTAGTGTGGATCCGTTTCATGGCAGGGAGCAAAGGGACACGACTTTTTTGGTAAATTACACATGATTCATTGTTGGTGAGCAAAGCAAGTGGGAAACACATTGTCAATTCTGCCAAGACCATTGTCAAAGAAGATGGTGATCCAACAAAACGAGGGGTCGCACCGGCCACCCATGTGGCTAGGTCGAGGGTGGCAAAGTGGAAGACGGAGAAGGAAAAGCGAGAAGGGGTGATGGCCAAGATGACGGAGAAGTTCAAGGTCATGTTAGCAAAGAAGGAGGAGGCGGTTGCCAAGGGCAATGCGATGAAGGGGGTCAAGAAGGTGGAGAGGTTTGACATGTTCATGGAGATGTAAAAGAAGAAGCGTAAGTTCCAGGAGATGAAGATTGCTATTAGGGCCGAAGCCGAGACGCGGAAGTTGTTGTCAGCCGACGGACTTCGATCCTAGTGCGGTGAAGTTTGTTCAAGAGTATGGTGCTAGCATGTACAAACGCTTTGTGCGAAAGGAGTGTGAAAAGAAGCCAAAAATTGAGTTTTTCGGCACCGACGGCTGAACCGGAGGCTTTTGGATCGGTAGATGTGAAAAACTGGTTGAACATCGGTTGCTTTTGGTTGTAGTTCTTCACAACTATTTAAATGTATGGTTGAGTTGCTATTGATCTAGATAAATTGGTGAAAGAAAGAAGGCCGAATAAGGCCAGGCAGGTATTTTGATGATCCCAATTGGATGGCATCTGTCCGGTCGGATCTCCATGGACACGAAATGTGTCCATAACGATTTTTTTGAGAAATTTTCTGTCTATTCATCTTCAATCATGATAGTACAAAGAACACAAGAGGTAATAAAAATTACAAACAGGTCCACAAACCACCTAGAGACTACAAGCATTGGAGTGTGCCGAAGGCGCGCCGCCATTATCGCCCCTTCCTTGCTGGAGCCAGGCAAACCTTATTATAGTAGACAGTCAGAAAGTCATCATGCTAAGGCCCCGTAAACCAGCGCACCAGAGCAACAACCATCGCCGATGAAGAAAGTTGTAGATCGGAAGGATCAAATCTGTAAACATTCAAATGAAGACAAACGAAGAACAGATCCAAACAGACCCAGACCAAAGAGTATCGACTGAATCCCGCGAGATCCGAGGGAGACACACCTCCACAGCCCCTCCGACGATGCTAGATGCACCATCGGGGCGGGAGTAGAAAGTGGGAGACATTATTGCTACTGAGGTACATCGTTGCCGCCACACAGCGCCAACGATGACATTAAACCTAACAAAAACGAGAAATGGGTCCCTCCTATCGACGGGGGACCGAGGTCCTTTGCACCTCCTTGGCCTAAGAGCATCTCCAGCCGTTCG